>NC_140954.1:49746499-50221499 GCF_014529385.1 Adiantum capillus-veneris
TACTCGTGCATGTAGTAAGGAAGATAATGAGGTAAGGGAAACATGCAAGTATGCTCACTTCTCATACATGAGGTGGCGAATCCGCACACCTCAAGGTGCAAGTAGCAAGATTATAGGAATATGAGAGCAAGAGAGAGAGTGTGTGTATGGTGGCAAAATCCACAGACCTTAACATAAGCAAAAATGGCAAGAACAAGCATAAACCATACTCACAATGAAGTGAATCCCAAGCGACACAAGGTATGGCACCAAGATAGAGTGTGTTGATTGCTTGCAAAAGATGAATACAATAGGTAGCATATGGCAAGAAGATGAGAAGGGAACAAAACCGTAGGAGGCATAATGGAGAGATGGGAGTTGATGGCGAGGAATATCATGAGTGTATCCACCATTCTTCTTCTTGACATCGTGCCTTCAACCCTTCATTACAAGTGTGTGGAGGTATGGTGCTCATTTTGTGCATGGTGATGGTGATGGTGATGGTGATGGCGTTGTGATTATATGATTAGGGTTCATGCTACTAGCATGTAGCACAAGGGTGTGTATGTGTAGGGGTGTGTGTGTGTGTGTGTGTAGTGTCGGTGCATGTGTGTGTCGGCAACGAGCGAGAGAGGAGGAGATTCTGCTCCGCCCGCATGGGCTGCTTCAACGAGAGAGAGAGAGAGAGAGAGAGAGAGAGAGAGAGAGAGAGAGAGAGAGAGAGAGAGAGAGAGAGAGAGAGAGAGAGAGAGATGATGGCGAGCATGAGTAATGGGAGAGGGAGTGTTGAGGGGGGTGGGGGGGGGGTGTGTGTGTAGGTAGTGAGAGAGAGAGATTGTTCTCTTTTGTGCTCTCGTGGATGTCCCAACATGGAAACAAGAGAGGGTCAACGGGCCAATGATGGATGAGAGAGAGAGAGAGAGAGAGAGAGAGAGAGAGAGAGGGTGGCGGGCTGAAGAGATGGGGTATGTGTGTGTGTGTGTGTTGAGAGAGAGAGAGAGAGGGCGACTCTTTTTCGCATCACAGTATAGGCTTGAACAAGGGGAACAAAGAGAGAGAGAGAGAGAGAGAGAGAGAGAGAGAGAGAGAGAGAGAGAGAGAGAGAGAGAGAGAGAGAGAGAGAGAGAGAGAGAGAGAGAGAGAGAGAGAGAGAGTTTTAGTGAGGATGAGAGAGTGTGGACGAGAGGGGAGAGAGAGAGGATAGTGTGAGAGTGAGTGTGTGTGAATAATGAAGGAGAGAGAGGGAGACTCTTGTCCCTTTGTATGGTGACCCTTGAGAGGGAGAAGACCTGGTTTATGCGCCGATTGGGCTTGGTGGCAGAGGAACAAGGGAGAGAGAGAGAGAGTGATAGTGGGTTGGCGGGGCCAAGCAGGATAGAGAGAGAGTTCGTCCTCTGGTGATAATGGAGGAGTATGGCCAAGCTAAGAGGCAGTCCACTGCATGCAAGCATGGAAGGGGTGGTGGTGCATGTTAAAATGTTTTTTTTTCCCTTGTATTATGCTTCCTCCCCAATTGGGGTTGGTTCTGCATTAGCCCTCCCTTCTGGCTAGAGGCATTCATGCTTCTAGCTCTGCTTTTGATTCTCTAGCAATGGAGTTGGAGGGTTCTCCCTCCTCTGGAATATCTAGCATGAACTTTGGATCAAATCTTAAGAAGTACCTTTTGAGCCTCCATCCATTGACTGTGGTCTTGTGAATTTGACCATCTGCTTCCATCAATTTATAGCTGCCATTGGCGTATCGCTTTTTGACAATGAATGACCCTTCTCATCTGGGTTGAAATTTCTTATCTTTCCTAGTGTCAAATCTGTTGTCGTATCTCAACAATAACATGCCTTTTTTCAGACCCTTTTCCTTAAGCCCTTGGTTGAATGTGAGTCGACGTCAGTCTACTTGCGCCCAGGGGAGGTCACCTAATAAAAATGTAACCTATCACGTGAGTTCAACAGAAGGGTATTTAAAGCTCTTGAAACTTACAAAAAAATATATACAAAAGGGTATTATTTTTTCAAATTTGAAAAAAAAACTTACAGATTTCAAGAGGTACATTATATTCCTAACAAAATTAACAGATAAGGGGTTAAACAAACATGTCTTGAACGCACGTGATATGGAGTTTTACGCATAGTGAACCCCCTGAGACTTGTGCTGCATATTGATTGATCGCGTCTTCCCTATCTAGCTAAAGCCTCTCTAGATCCAGGATGTGGTTGCGAAGATGGGCAATTGGGTGCTATAATTGGCTAGCCATGACTCACAAGCTGTCTATTTGTACCTCGATGGGTAGAATGGCCTCCTTTCCATATACCAGATGAAAATGTGTGAAATGTACTAATGTATGGAATGTCCTGTGATAGGCCCAAAGAGCGGACATGAGATTCTTATCCCAATCACTTGTGTGGTTATTCACCTGCTTTGCGATGATCTTACAGATCATGTTGTTTACCTTTTCCACTAGACCATTGCACTGTGGATAGTATGGGGTGGAGTGTCGACGTGTAATGCCTAACTTTCTCATCAGTTCTCCCACCAAATCCCCTCTAAAACCTGGCCCTCTATCAAATATTATCCCTAGAGGTGTGCCAAAATGGCAGAAAATGTGCTCAAATATGAACTTCACCACTTCTTGGGCTGTAATGTGCATGGTGGCTTTTGATTCTACCCATCGAGTCATGTAGTCTACACCAACTAAACTGTATAGTTTACCTGATTGGGCCCTTGGTAAAGGACCACTTGCATCTATTTTCCACTTCTCAAACGGACCATATGAGATGATAAGAGTCTGTGGCCCATAGCTTAGTGTACGATCACTGGATACTTGACAAGCCTTGCATGTTCTACACCAATGATGCACATCTCTGTTCAGACTAGGCCACAAGAATCCTACCTGTAGAATCTTTTTACTGGTAATATCTAGAGCAAAATGGCCACCGCAGACACCATCATGGCAGCTTGAGATTACCTTTGTGATCTCACTGGAGATTGGCATTGCCTGAGAATCTGGTCTTTGCCCTTGCAATATAAGTTGTTGTTCACAAGGCAGTACCTTGTTGGCTTTCTGACAAGCCATTGTTTCTGGCCCTTGGTGTACCCTTAAGGACACTCTCCTGTATCTCAGAAGCTGATGATATTAGGCATAGCATCGCTACCGTGAAAGAGGGGTAGCTTCAGTTTGATTGCTCCTATGGGAACATCTTGTATTCTGTCCTTGGCTAGAGCATCTGCCTCTTGATTTTCTACCTTAGGGACATGAAATAATTGCACTACTTCAAAGTTTCTTAAAAGATCCTTAACTTGGAATAATTGGCCAAGTAAAACCCGATTTTTACAAATCCAAGTGCCATTTATATGATTTATCAGAAGCATGGCATCACCAAACACATTTAGGCGTTGAATCCCTTTGCAAAACACATTGTTCTAATCCAAGAATTAAGGCCGTGTACTCTGCTTCGTTGTTGGAGTGGGAGTGTAACAGTTGCCCAATAGAGAATACCTTTTCCTTTTGCTCATTGAAAATGATGATGCCAGCTGCAGATTGGTCCACTGTTCTTTTGTATACCCCATCAAAGAAAAGAGAATGAGCTCTTTCTAGCTTAGGAATTTCTACCATTGGTGTTACTTGTTTACCTTCTGTGTTGACCTTTAGCTTCTTCTCATAGTGACGATGAGTAAGAATACCTGCTAGACTAGCCCTGGTGGATTTTTCTACCTGCATGGTATAATCAAACTCTTGTAATCTAACAAGCCACTTACAGATTCTAGATGAGACATCCATGTGTTGCATCACATACGGAAAGACCTCTTTCATTGTCAGAATTACAAAGGGTTTAGGCAATAGATAAGAGCAAAACTTTGTAGTGGCAAACATTAATGCAGACACCATGTGCTCTACCGTGGTGAATCCTTTTTTTGATGGGGTCATGACATGACTAGAGAAGTAGATAGGACACATGAAAGAGGTTTGGGGGTCTTTTTGCATTAGGATGGTGTTGGATGGATACGCCGCGACGGACGCCAGCACAGCGAGAACTCACCTAACAAGATTTGTCAGCTAAGGACGAAGCTCGACCCGTAGGCGCATGGAAGCAAGCATAGGGTGTCAACCTTCACTCGACCGACTCCTAACTAATTCCTACAGAGGTATCTACCCAATGTCTAAGTCACAGCCTTCAAGAGTGCATAAGAGGAAACTTCCTACAACACTTTCTAAAGCTGAATACCTATCAAACAATCTCGAAACACCACAGAACTTGAAGGAGACCCTACTAACACTAATAGGTCGCTCTCCCTATGGTCTATGAACCAAAACCCCAACCCAAAACACCTGGTGCAAAATCACGTAGAATGTCTGGCCAAAATTTGCAGGTCTTCATTTCCAAAATCTAAAGTGCCTAATGTGTGGCTCTACTCAATGCGAATGCGTGGATATGCTGCAATGCAAAATCGGATAACGTATGCTCACCGAATCACCAGATGAAGCTCGTAGATGGAACGTGCAAAACCAGACCGTACGTGCACAATGTAGGTATTGCCACGTAGCTCTCATCGGGGGCAACACGTTGCACTTCTCCGTACTCGATTCTGACCACCGGTGCGCACATAGCGTCAAGATGAAGCTCTCGCTCTCTCTCGTACACAGTACGCGCACTCATAGACTTCAAACTTTTCAAAAATGACAAAAGGTTTTTCATCGAGGTCAAAAAGTGGTATATATACCTTACAATTCTCAAACCCTAATGTTCCATTTTAACCATTGACTCAATCTAAATGTCAAAACTGGGATACAATTTGGAAACTTCTGTAAGCCCCAATATTTACAAGGTGAGATGTTGGGTTTTCTCAATGAATAAATAATTATAAAAAATAATAATCTGTCGAGCCGTCATTTTCCGTAGGGTGCATCCAGCTTCTAACACTTTCCCCCTCCTTGCTCATGTGGTACCCGACATGGCTGTTGAGTTGTTCTTCATCTGATGGTTTCTCGCATCTTGAGCAGTGACTCGTATCTTGCATGTTGAGACAGTAGTGTTGGGTCGAATATGTCGGTGCTGATGGTGAAGAAGCCGGTATAGAAAGCTTCTTCAAAGCCCTGGAGGTGATAGGATGGCAAAAACATGATCCTTTGATACAATGCATGTATCACCTCCTTGGAAGGTTGACCAGACATATCGTATGCATTAGGTGAGATTTGGACTCACAAAGGGGCCCTTGAAGGAGTTTGACTTTACCTCTCTCTACCAAAACGGGCGCATGGATAAATGTTTCCAACAAACTCCAAAGTTGGCGTAGGTTTGACAGTTAGAATGTCCTCTTTAATGTCTATCTACTGATATATAGCACGCCATGAGATTCTTTATATTTTAGAAGATTCATTTTTTGATTCACCTATGATGTGACAACTCTGTCGGAATCTAAGTGAATCAAAAAAAGAATCTTCTAAAATATGAGGAATCGCATGGCGTGCTATATATCAGTAGATAGAGCTTGAAGAAGACATTCTAACTGTCAAACCTCCACCAAATTTGGAGTCTGTTTGCAAAAATTTATCCATGCGTCCGTTTTGGTAGAGAGAGGTAAAGTCAAATTCCTTAAAAGGCCCCTTTGTGAGTCCAAATTTCACCTAATGCACATCTGTAAGTATCTTGAAAGAAGAAGATACTGTCTGTCACCTGGCCCGGTTTGAACATCTTGAAGACTGCCAAAAGGGTTTTGCAGATCTTCCTCATCATAATGCAAGAGAGGTCAGGCGAGTCAGTGAACAATTTGATGGCGCCCGTTAGGGTTTTCACCATGTATTGAACACTTATTCTCTCGCCTGCCTTCAAGCCTGGCAGCTTCGGATAGTTTAGCCAAGTAGGTTGGCTTCTTTGTAGTAGCTCTTGGGCCTTCCACGTCCGCATCCTTGGTAGAGGGCATAAGCTTAGGTTATCTCTGATGACTTTGGGTGCCTCTACCAAATGGATTAGGTACTTTGGATACTTTGTTAGCCATGCCTTTTTCCACCTGGGCTGGGAGTCGACTATCAACTTTACCCCTTTAGGCTTGGAGATATCTGCTGTGTACAGTGGCGCTGTTGGCTCTTCTCTGATTCTTTTGTTGATCATGGTGGTTTCGTACTTTAGCAAAGGATATGGGAGAGAGGGCTGTAGCCATTCACGCCGAAGGTTGCTGGCGTCTATCTTCTGAATGGTCATGGATTTAAAAACCCTGTCCTCCCATTTCAAGGCTTCTTTGGCCGTTTCCTAGATTTTCGCTTCTATTGCCTTTTGTAACTTCTCTTCTTCTTCTTGTGTCAGATCTTGTGGCTCTTGAGAGGGTCCTACAAGGATTTCCTCTTGCATGGGTGTGTCCACAGGATCTCCCACATTTTCTAGGTCTATTTCTTCCATGGCTGCTGGCCCTGTGCTTGCCTGCTCTTCTGCCTGCTGGCCTCTCAACTCTTCTATCTGATTTTGGAATGTCTATTTCTCTACTTCAGCTTGTTCTCCCATATTCACGAGAAGGTCGTTCAAATCGGCGTTTATCTTCTCTACCTCCTCAAGCTTTCTCTTGATATTTTCTAGCTCATCTTGCATTGCGTTATGCTCTTCTTCCATGCGGGTTTGCATGACCACTGACCCTTCTGCCATCATCAACCTTTGCTTCTTCTCTAAGGTCAACTCTTTTTGGAGCTCTTTCATTTGTTCTTCATAAATCTGGCTCTCTGAAGTGGTGTGAGTCGAGCTAGTAGCTCTGACTCTGGCTGGAGATGCCCGTAGCCGTTGGGTGGTTTGATCTTTAACTTTAAGCTGGTCATTGAGCTCAAGGACCTCATCCTGGCTAGCCTCCTACTCTAGTTTTGTCTTATCTTTGGCATTCCGCATTGCTTCCACTTCTTTAGACTCGTCAACAAGTTGTAGAGTTAGGTTATCCCTTTTCCTCTCTGCACCTGTCAATGTCTTGCTGAGTTTTCTGTACTCTTGTTTGGCTCCTTGCAGTCTTTGAGTTGCCGCCTAATTCTCTCTTTCCATCTCTTGCATCTTTGCAATGCCTTTGCAAGACTGGCTTGCAGCTCTGCTTCTCTCTCTATATGTCTTTGGCTTTGTTTTTGTAAAGTGTCGAGTTCAAGCTTGATCTGCACTTCAGTGGCTTTGAGAGGTTCCATTTCACTTTCTGAGGCCATTGATTGTGCTCTTAGCCCGGTTAGCTTGGTCATCACCACATCCCAATCATTGGTGGGTGGTTGCAGGTCGACTATATCTGTGACCATTTCCTTTAGCTCCACCAACCGCATGCTCTGCATTCGCTCTTTGGGCCCTGTGCTTGCCAAGTCAAATGCGACTGTGGCAGCCTCTTCTTTTGAATATCCGGAAGCTAGTAGGTCTAGAAATGTGTTATACCTTGCTTCATTTGGCTCTAGCTGCTCACTTTTGGGCTTAGCTTCTTCTTTTTGCTCTTGTTCTTGGCTCTGTTCTTGCCTTGACTCCTCTTGATCTTCAGGTTTGTCTTGCTCCTCTTTCTGTTGAGTTTGTGGAGGGTTACGAGGAGGTGGTGAGGGCGGTGGGCTGGACTCAGGGCTGGAGGGTGGAGTTGTCGGCTTTTTCTTGAAATCCCTGTCCGCCTTTGTCTTCCTCTGTCTCTCTTGGCCATCTTGTTGGGAGTACACATTCTTTGTTAGCTCTAGTGTTGGAAAGGAAACGATTGGTGCAGTTTTATTACAACAAGATCCCCATAGTACCCGGATGCGACCCATCTACTTTGCTAGTAGGGTCATGAATGCTTTAGAGAGAGGCTACACGGAGGCAGAACTCATGATGCTTTCTCTCATGTTTGCGATAAGGAAGTTTAGATCCTACTTGCTCCCAAAACCTTTTGTAATCCTCACCGCAGAGAATTTGTTCCCTTGGGTGTCATCTCAAATGAATCTTAGTACTAGGATCTCAAAGTGGATTATGGAGTTGCAAGAGTTTCAATACTCTTTCAAGGTAGAATATAGTGTGCGTGCACAATTGGCAGGGATTCTCACTTATAGGGTGCATGAAAAGGAGATTAAGGTGCTTGAAGTAAAGACCCTACCATTGCCACCACCAAAATGTATTCCTAATGCTTTTACCTTGTTCTTTGATGGAGCTTTTCGACGAGCCACAGGAAAAGCAGGGGGAGGGCTAGTGTTGCTCAACCCAAGTGGAGAGGTGGTCATGAAAGAGAAGTTCAATCTACCAGGTTCAACTAGCAACAATGAAGCAGAATACGACACACTACTTCATGGTTTGAAGATGTGCATTGGCCAAGGGATAAAACGTCTCATGGTAAAGGGAGATGCACTTCTCATTGTTAAACAGATTTTAGGCATTTGGGCATGCAAGAATGAAAGCTTAAGGACAAAAGTTCATGCCATTCGTAAGATGTTTAATCAGTTTGAAGAAGTGCAACTATATCATATTCCGAGGAAACAAAATGAAGATGCCGATTTACTTGCACAACAAGCAGTTACATGTGTTGAGAAAGAAGTGCAGGTCATCATGGTGGCAGCAACTGTCAAGCAACCGAGATACCAGGGATTGGAGTCATTGGCTCCCATCATTGGCTACATTTTGGAGGGTGAGTTTCCACCAGACTTCACAAAAGCTCAGAAGAGGAGACTCATGAAGAAGGCAAGCATGTATCTCTTCCTAGAAGGCTCCCTCTATCAAAGAGGGAAAGATCAAGTGTGCAAAAGAGTACCAACTATCGAGGAAATTCCAGCCATTCTAAAAGGTTTGCATGAAGAGGCATGTGGTGGTCATTTTGCCCAAGAATCAACTGTGAAGAAGATTTTGCTTGCGGGGTATGTTTGCCCAAGCTTGCATGTGGATGTTCAACATTGGTGTAAAAGCTGTCACAATTGTCAGATAAATGGAAATAGAAGGTTGGTGCATGGCCCGAGGCAAATAGTGCTTGCAAATGGACCCTTTGAAAAGTGGGGCATTGATGCTATGGGTCCTCTGCCTAGGAAAAAAAATGGTAAACTCTACATTCTAGTGGCTGTAGACTATATGACTAGGTGGGTGGAAGCTCAAAGTGTGGCAAGAGTAAATGAGAAGACAGTGAGCAAATTCGTCTACACTCACATTTGTTGTAGATTTGGCACACCTTTGGAGATTGTTTCTGATAATGGTCCAGGGTTTAGAAAGGGATTGCTCACAGAAGTCTGTGAAGAACTTCACATTCTACATCGTCACAGTACACCCTACTATCCCCAATCAAATGGTTTGGTAGAAAAAGCTAATGGTGTCATTGCAGGCATCATTAGAAAGATGGTGAAAAACAAGACAAAGTTGTGGGATGACTTCTTCGATGGTGCCTTGTGGGCGTATCGAACCACATATAGGGAAGCCACGGAGTTCACACCATTTCACTTGGTCTATGGTCAAGAGGCTTTACAGCCAATTGAGCTAAACATTCCAACAATGCGACTTCATGGCAAATTAGCACAAGATGATCAAGAAGCATGGATGGATCGACTTCTTACCTTAGCTGAGCTTGAGTGAAAAAGAGAAGCAGCATACGAGTGCTATAAGAGGAAAGCCACACAGACAAAGGAGAAGCTTGACAAGAAACTGAAGGACAAAGGCATCAATGAAGGAGATCTTGTGCTAAGGTATGACAATCGACTCGATAATCGTTTTGATGCCAAATTTGAAACTAGATGGCAAGGGCCATACATAGTCAAGAAGGCTTTCAATTCTAGTTACTATCAGCTTATGGACTTGAACGGTAAAGAGCACTCCAGGAAGGTAAACGGGTATCGCTTGAAGCCCTATTTGAGTCGCCTTCTACCAAAGGATCTACCAAAGATCTGTCCAAAGGCCGCTGTCTCATGTAAGTATTGTTACATGAAGCATGAGTGTAACACAAACCAAAATTCCAAGGGGCCAAACAATGAAGATCTTGTCAAGGACTCTGAAGCACTCTCTTTGAAAAAGATTCTTGATGATGGTACATGAATATACCATCATCCTGGGGGAGGGCTAATGATAGCCGTTTTTCGGCTCTCTGTGATTGCCATAGTGAGTTATTCCCCCCTATCAAATCACTCAAACACTGTGGTTACCCTCACCCTTTCACTGTATATAGGTGCGTGTGAGTTAGGGGACTTTTCTCATATCTCCTTACTGAAATAAAAAACCCTCAATTAGCTAGTCATTGGGCTAGTTGAGCCAAAAAAATAAAAATAAAAAAAAATATAAGTATATTATGGCCCATGCGTATGTAAATATGTCTTTGTATATAGGGCCTAAATAAAAGATTTTTTCATAATTATTTTGGTATTTATTTAAATATTTCTACCTAGGTTGTGTTATTTATGCTCTGTACATTGCCTCACCATTACCACAATTTTTCTTACCATTTTTCATATTCTTTATTCCATATAGAAATATTTTCATGTAAGCCTCTCTTATATTTGGTGTAACTCCACCCCAACAAAAATCCAAAAAAACTAGTTTTATTTATGTGTATATTTTTTCACTATGGTGATTTTTCCCTTCCTACATCTATTTTGTTTTTTTCTAAAACATTAGAACACCAAAAATATTTATCTTTTTATGGTAGCCTCATAATGAGAGAGATTTCTTTTGACCCCTTTTATATTTTTTCCACTTATATTATTTATATTTGACATGTACATATTTTTTAGACACCTCAATATTTGATTTTCTTAGTTGTACTATTCACTTATATCATAATCTCAACAATATCTTCAATTATAGACCTACCAAATAAGGTCAAGGGTAGGTGGCATGCATACATGCACTATGGAGGGCTCACTCTTGGAGGTATTCAAAAGAATCATCCAAAAAAGGACCCCACAAGGACCTTGTGCAGTGAAAAAAATGGTCGGTTTTGCTGAATTTTTAAAGTTCACTTGCTCTCCGAATTTGAAAAGGTGATACAAACAAAAGTTGTAGCTCGTGGGCTGAACTTTTGCCTCAAATTTTTTCATATTTTTTTGAGCTACGAGCTGTGAGCTATGATTTTATTAGTGGACCCCAGTTTTCCCATGCTATACAGCCACACTCTCTCTTCCACTTTATCATTTTCCTCTTTCACACACACTTCTCCACTCATCATCCCCACCTCTCTCACCACTCCTCTCTGCACCCTACTCACCTTCTCCTCAACCTTGAAGAATAAGAGAAACCATGGTGAACTCATACCTCCCACACACAATTCCATTCCAAAATTGACCACCTAGTCTCATTTTTCCTCCTCCAAATTACCCATATCTATCAAAAAAACCACAAAATTCAGCCTCTTCTCTTAAAAGACAGCATCATGGTGGTTGATTACTCAGCTTCAATTACCTTGTCTCTCAAGGAAGGTCAAGAGTGGAGAAAAAATGTACCGTCAAAGCTAGTGGACCGTCAACAAGCGTCAAAATCGGCCCTACTCAAGACACTTGGAGCATCAACCTTGTAAGAAATCCACCTTTTCTTACCTCTTAAGAGTTTTTCTTCCTTATTTGTATCCTACATGGATACTCCCATTGTAAATATCCAATTCCATTTGTAAATTAATACTAACTCTACTAACACTAACCCACTATGAAAAGTCCTATCACCTCCATTTCTCTCCTCTCTCTTTCCCCACCAACTTCTTGATAATTCCAAGCAAAAGAAATTAGATAAATTGCTGAAAATCTAACCCAACCATGGTTAGAGGAGTAATCCTAGCCTTCAAAATTGCTATAAAAGGAGGGTGTAGCTAGCACAAAAGGGGGGAGCCATAAGCAAGAGCGCTATGCTATAGCTTGAGAAGTCAAGCTCAACCTCTCTAGAAGGAGCTCTTGAGGGGAAGCTCATTGTCTTATGCATGTGCATGTGTTGTAATAGGGGATTAGCAAGGGAACTCTATGCCATTATAAGAGAGAGAGTGATCATTCAATTGAGAGTAGGAAATCTATCATTTTTCCTACTAGTGTAAGCCCAACATTCGCTGAATCAAGGAGGGTGGATTTGGACTAAGCTTGGATACTTTGTCTCCCTTCCAACGTGAAGTAATGGACAACAATGATGCGTAAGTGTCTTGGTGTTTTTTGTTAAGTTCTTGATAGCTTGTCTCTGGTGTTGTCGTCAATCTAGCCATAAATCCCACATACTGTAAGAGGGCGACAGGGTGGAGAGGACTCCCCTGGCCTTAAGACAGTGCTTGGGGTGGATTTTCTTGTGATGTGTTGTGGTGAAATTTACGCAAGCTATGTTGAACAAATACTAATCTCACTTTGATTTGTCATGACAGATTTGTAAGAAGGTATTAATGCAACAAGCACCCCCTCCCCCTTTCTCTCTCTTTCTTAAATATATAGTTGTGTTTGCTTGATCATTGCCGATACGTTTCAAAGCAGCCCGAGCACTATCTCTCTCTCTCTCTCTCTCTCTCTCTCTCTCTCTCTCTCTCTCTTTACGCGTCCTAGTTCGCATCCAAAACTAGGTGGTGCCCCAAATTTGTGTAGGGTTAGGTTGCGGGTTTGTGTGTGTGTTTGTTGTTTTTTTCCAACCCCAACCCAATTGAGCAGCACGGGAGCCTTGAAGGGTGTCTAGAGGTTGCTCTTCTTGTTGCCCGCCCCTGACCGCCTCAGTAGTTATTAGGCAAAAAGTGATTTTCTCTCTCTAGAACCCCTTTTCCAACCCCTCCTTGGTTGCAACCATCACACTCATCCTCTACTTCAACACACTCTCTCTCTACACCATCTCCATTGCTGCAGCAAGGAAGCTCCTCTCTCCTCCCCTACCACCTTCCATTGCCACACCAAGCAAGGGTTATCCACCTTCTCCTCCCAGTGCCACACCAAGCAAGGGTTGTCCACCTTCTCCTCCCATTGCCACAAGGGTTAACCACTTTCTCATATCACTTTATCCCACCTACATTGTAGCAACAAGCAAGGTTCTTCTCCTCCTCCTAGTTTGCTTTGCTCAACCATGGCCAACTCTACTTCGCAAAGGCGGCCAAAGGATGAGGTCACAGCACTTGCATGCCACAACACTAGAGGTGTAGATGATGAGTGGGTGCCACAAGAGTTCACCAAAGGTGCTTGGGTATACATGCAACTATCTGTTGTTGGCCCTCATCGTGTGCGGAATCGTGCAAACTTGGATCTTCATTGGAAAGGAAAGCTCCTTGGCTTCAAGAACCGCAAAGACAAGGGGACCGTAGCCATTGTGCAACATGTTTTCTCAATGTCAACCATGCACTTGCAACAACCACCTCGATTTCCAACACATTGTAAGTACATGTTTTGAGAATACAAAGCTAGGTGTGAAATCACAGTGTAATGTTATTATGGATTCATACTTAACATTTGTCATGCATTTATAGTCATATTTCCATCCACGTTGGTGGAAGAGCAGCCACTACATAGTCTCTCTGGCACATTCAATGCTATACATGCGGATATTGGAGCAATAATGTTCCCACATCTTTGCCCAACCAAACTGGTTCAAAGAAGGATTTTCTTCTATTCTCACTCCTATATTGTCCCTACTTCTACACAAGCATTTGGAACGCTTGAACCCATCAAAGTAACTTCCTTATTAAGTATGGAGTGGCCGGTCCCAGATTTGTGGTCGGTAGCATCTTTCAAGCAAAAGATGATAATGGATGTCCAAAACTCTTTGAAATACTCTAAAGCTTCTAGGTCTGTGGGCTTGAGTTGGTGTTTGCCTATTCATTGTTTTGTGCACATTTTTAAAGAGTTTGGATTTGTGGAGACTACCACAATGCTTGTATGTAAAGATATGCATTACGAGGAATTAGGAAGGCTTTTAGAAGAGGACTGAGGTTTTGTGGAGGGCATGCACAACGGGGACCGGTATCGTTGTAAGGTTGGAGCTTCAGGTATTGGAATGCGCTATTTGAAATCCCGCACCTCCTTGTACATACGATTTCACTATGATCGTTGGATGTGCAAGCTTGGAATGTGGACTCCCTTACAGAGTGTAGACGGCGCTATTGCAAGCTTTGACATTGCAGTGAAGATGCCCAACGATGCTTTGGAGGCAGTCCAAGTGAACAAGCATTGGACTCTCAGTAATGTTCGAGAACATTTGGTTATTATGGGTTTTGAGGCCCTTCAACAAGCACAATTTCGTTTACAAGGTCACAAGGTGAGAATCCTTCCACCACATTTTCAATACATCATGGTTTGTCGATCATTAGATGCTTATTGTAATGAATGTCCGCAGATTGGGAAGAGAATGGAAGACAAATTGAAGGTCGAGGAGGACTGGGGGATAGATGGAACTATGCTATCGATCTTATAACTTTGTAACTCTTGCAATTTTCATATTGATCCCCGCTGTAATCAACATGATTTGCTTCGGCAAATCATACCTTTGAATATAATTTTTTGCATTGGGATGAGAAATCATTTTTTGGTGAAAGTGCCTTTTTTTTATGTCTTAAAAAAAGGGTCCATTATAAAAGGGGGGCCACCTAACTCATTCACTATTTTCACTTTTGCAACTCTTGAGCTCCTCCACTTTGGGGGCGCGACGGCTGCTCCCTATCGGACTCTGATGTTTGCTGGCCCTGTGCTTCTCTCCAGCCCTGGGCACGTTGCTTCATTCTGTTTCTAGGTGTTATATCTTGAGGAGGTGGAGATTCAACAGTCCTTGATGACTCTCGTGCCCTACCACCATGCCCACTACCAGAAGAGTTCCTGGAACGGCCAGGTGTTCGTGGCCGTTTTCTTGTGCCTTTAAGCCATGACGGCTTCTCACATCCTTGGAGGGTGTTTTTGTTGGCAGGCGGATGCTCTTTCGCGGTTTGTTTGGTGCGCGCCATTTCGTTGGTAAGAGCTCACCTGTTCTTAAGAAATGAGTGATTTATGAGAGCATGCAATATTTATAAGGGCCCATTTAAAAAGGGCCGTGTTCACACTAATTTTTTTTAAAAGAAGTATTATTTTTTAAATAAACATGTCGCTAAGAGTTGGACCCTGCGTTCACGTTTAGTGACTCGCGCAGTATCCACTTTGATCCTTGTCACACTCTGCATCACTGCCATGCAGCATGCTTGGTGGGACCTTGCGACATTTGCCACTTTTTGCTATGCTCTTGACTCCATTTGCGCACTTCAATAGCAATCTTGGATTGTCGCGCACGCTCCATTGTGAGCTTACGAGCCAATGTTGTGCGAAAAAACCAGTTGAACATCTCCTCCAAATAATTGGATTGCACCATTCCACCACCATGTCGAGTATTTTTGAAGTACACTCCCCTTGCTCAATAATGGGACTTCTCCATGCCTTGAGTGCTAAAAATTTCAAGCGATCCATACTTGTGCATAAAAAATGCACCATGCGCAAACAAGATATGCTGTTCACATGAGTAAACGATCCACATTATTAAATAAAAACAATCCCTTGTAATGAATACACCATGAATGACTTACCATGTAATGTGTGATGTTATTTTCACCCCAAGAAAGGGTGAAGACCTTGGTAAAATCCGCCAAAGCTTCTTGAAATGATTGACGTTGTTCTTCTGTTGTGCTGTTAAGGCCCATAAGTTTGACCATTTTATCAAAATGGGCCCAAACTTGCTTGCGCTTGTTTGCAAGCTCGCCATTTGAATCATTGTCAGTAGTAGCTTTGCATAACTCCTTCCAAAGCTCCCAAAGGTTACCTGCCTGCTGGTTGGAGCTGTTTTGAGCATCATATCGACTTGGCTTTCCTTCGGAAACTCTCTTCAAAAAGTGTCTAGCTTTTTGTCCACTCATTGACACTTGTTGAGCAATTTCATGGGCCTCCCCTGTGTTCTTTGCAGCAACTATAGACACATTTCCACCGTGACAGCCAATGGAATTCAAGAGTACCTCCACTCTTTCGATCGCTTCCTGGGACTTTTCCAACGGTTTCATTGTGAAATCATAGTGAATGTGGAGCTTCAATAGCCTATCAAAAATGCGCATGAATGCGTGTCATGTACATTCGATAGAGGAAATCAAAAGATTGGATTCCAAGCGTGGTCCTTTTGATCACGGTCTGGGGCATTGAGCATGGGACATCTCAGAATAGACGCTTCCCATTCTCTACCTTCATCTCCGACATCACGACAATCTAACCCTTGTTCTCCATGCCCTTGCCATGGAAGCATGTAACCGGCCTTTGCAGTGCTCTTATGTGATTTTTGTCCATTAGGTTTGTACCCTCGAGTGCAAAATGGACAAGGCATGAGAGAAGAAGCCCCTTGTTTGCAACCAAGCAAACACTTTATGGTCTTCAAATCCCCACCTAAGTTCCTTCGGTGTCTTTGAACACGCCTTGGTAGATCTTTAGATCATTTGACTCTAGCAGGTCCTCTTGGATCCATGTGCTGGTTGGCTTTAGAGTTCCTTCTGGGATGACAAAGGGCTCTAATTCTTCCAAATAATCCTTTATGGTCATCATCTTCTTCTTTGCCGGCGACTTTGCGGCTGCCATAGATCCTGTTGCACTCAGTAGTCCGAAGTTAGAGTTTTTTTCCATATCAGCTGAGAAACTGAGTTTAAACTATCCAAATGACTTGAAAATTGAAAATAAAACTTAAAAGGAACTGTGGCAATGTGCAGGTGCTCACAGTATAATTCTGGCAAAATTTTATCATTTAGACATTCTACGCGTAGGATGTCTTTTTTATTAGATTTTGGTGATACTTGGCATGCTGGTGGTCCTTGGCCTGTATAACATGACTATATGATTGGAATTGGGTTTGGGCATCAAAAAGTGCGTTTTTGGGTAGATTCAGGCTTTAGGCTCACAAATTGAATAGAAAGTCCACAACAGGTAGCAAATGATATCCAAATGGGTTGAAAATTGATATATGGGCTCCTTGCACCATGGTAATGGCTCCCATGATGTCATTCTTTGCACAGAAGGTCAAAAACATGGTGCAGATATCCTACGTGTAGGATGTCTATTTCATCAAAATGGCTTGAAATTTGTTCTGTGGGTAGTCCTTGGCATGTGGAACATGGCCATGCTCTTGGATTTTGATTTGGACAAGAATTGATGTTGGTAAGACCATGTGTAGTGTTTTTTTAAAGTTCAAAAAGTGTATCTTGAAGGTGTTGGGGGTCAAAAATGATTAGAATGGCTTCAAACTTGATATATGAGCTCTTGAAGATGATATAAAAAGATATGGAATGTAAAAATATCCTCTGTAGGCCAAAAATGTCAAATAGTCTACTTCATCATTTTTTGAAGGTGACCACACAGATTGGTTGGCAATGTGCTCATGATTGTATTGTGCAAGTTTCATGTGATTTGGACAAGTTTTGGTAGGTCTATGGCCCATTATTGCCTCTATGCCCTGACTTTGCGTTTTTTCATGCATATGAGGTCAATTTTGGTCCAAATGTGATGAAACTTGGTGGCTAGCATGTAAAGGCTATTCAGAAAATGTGTGTGATGAGAGATGTTGGGTTCTGTGCCCATAAATGTCTTTGAGACATCCTATGCGTAGGATGTCTCCTGATGATTTTTTTATGGAAACTGCCACTGGTGCCTGCCCTTAGTCCCCCTGAGTCCCTTTTAAGCCTAATTTCAACAAAAAAGTCAAATAGATAGAAAATAACTCCCTGTGTGGATTTCAGAGCCTCAGAGCCATTTTATGATTTTTGGAGTGCTTTTCGGCGATGAAATTTCTTGATGTTGGTCTCCATAGCTTCCCGATCCCTTGGGGATCCTTGCCGTATGGTTTTTGTCGACTTTAGCTTCACCAGAGCTCCATTTGGCAATTTGTCGCTCTAGAAGCACCCGTGGTTGCGTTTACATGTCTTCGATGACTTGTGGTGGTCTACCACCATAGGACTTGGTTGTTGATGGTTTAGGAAAGCCACTCGTGAAGTTTGGTGGCAAACGGACATGCGGTTTGGCCGCGAGAGCTATTTGACGCTTTGTGTGTCTGATGCCATTTCTGAAGTTTAGTGCCGCTTTGGGTCACCTTTTGGTCATAAGGGCTACATAGACTTGTCGAGCATGTTGAGATGCTCCTACCCATGAATTTTGGTAGCACTTGGGCGCCTCTCCGCCGATTTCCCATTTGGTGGCCTCTTGCGAGGTTCTAGGAATAAGGGTTTTTTTTGATGGTTTTATACTGCCTTTGGACATCCAAGACTGGTCTCCTATGCTAGGGTAAGCTACCGATGAAGCCTCGTTGCTTTTGGGTTAGCCGTTAGGTGGCCACTTCTACTTGTAGGTCTCTACTGCTCGCTTTCCGTGTGAACCCTACACTAGTTTTCGCGACAAAACGACAAACATGCGTGAAAAGCTCAAGGTGGTGAGCCTACCTCTCATGTCTGAAGCCCGTCGGGTAATCGTGCGCGTCGTAGAAGCTGCTGGAAGTTCCGTTCGCTCTAGGTGGCAGGAGCTCTCTCTCAAAGGTCAATAGTGGAAATGAGCTAAAAATGAAGTGAAAAATTCTTACAGTGGGGGTCCCCTAACCACTTTTCATGAACTTTGACATGTGCTCCCAACTTCTTGCGAGATGTGGTTTAGGCTCAAAAATTTCTTGATTTGGACTCCATTTGCCCTGTTTACCAGAAATTTGGCATTTCGGTCAAAATCTGGCCAAAACACACTTTCCGCTCCAGTCTCATAATTGCACCCCCACTGTACCATAGGTTGTCCTATAGTCACCGATCATCCCCATATTTTTTTTTTCATTACGACCATTTTTCACCCGCTTTTTGTATTTTTGAAAAATATTTGCTGAAAATTAGCAAAATTAAAAGGAAAATAGCAAACCAAACCCAAAAAATCCCCAAAAATCATAATAAATCAAAAACATCACCACAAAATATTATATATACTCACATGAAATTTTATGGCCGGATTTCTCCGTTTTACCAATATTTTGTCCGAAAAATGGCTATTTTTACTTATATACACACACCTAGGGGCTTGATTTGGCGTTTGGCCCCATATTCATGTAGATTCATGCTGTATAAAGGCATATGTACTTGGGTTAGTCCAGAGAATTTTGCAATCAAACAACAACCCTTAAAAATAGTCGAAAAACATGCCCTTTTTTGCTCTTTCTGCCATTGGGTCCGCATTTGAGAATGCCTCCCCCCCTCCTAGCTGGAGTCCTCCCGAACGATAAGGTATCCCCTTGGAGTATGTGCCATGCATGGGTTAAAAAATTTGTGCTAAGGCTTGGCCGTGTAATGTGGCCCTATTGTATGCATACTCGATCAATGCATGGAAAAATTAATGCTGTGCAAGAGAAGGGTATAAGCAAGATGCTTATTGGCATTCGCTGTTCAGGTTTCCTATTTTCTTTGCAAGTAAGAGCTGTAACTCTACTGCTCGTTGTTTGATTGTCTTTATTGCAAAAGTCGCTTGCTTTGTCGCTACTGTTGATATGGCCGTAGTTGTCTCTTTGGAGAGAATTGGCCTGGCCGGAATGGCCGTAGACCTTATCTCTTTTGCTTTCCCTTGGTAGCTTGTTTTTGCTGGTTTTTGTAGGTTTCTTGCTTCTTCCTTGGTTGCAAGTGTTTTGTTGCTGATTGGCAGCCACATAAGTCGGTTTGCCGTTTGCATATGTAGTTGTTCGCCTTCCAATGTTGCTTGTCCTGAAGGGAGTTCCTTGTGCTTCGGTTTTGGAATCCAAAATGCGAGTCGCATTTGAGTTATTGATGAGCATTTTCTTTGGGATCCATATCTTTTTTATTCCCTTGGTTTTTGGTTGAACTATCTGCTTCGATTGAATTCTTCCGTTGTATTGTGGTTTGTATGCCATGTCACATCTATCCTTCCGCACCCATACTTGTTTTCCTCGTGTTGGTAACCTTGATCTTTGAACTGCGGTTGGTGACTTCTTATGCATGTAATGAGCATGGTTAGTAGTTTCCTGTTTGTTAGCCTAGGGTATCATGTTGTTCTTTAGTGGAAACTTTCCTTTTGGCTCTTTATCCAGTGATTGCATTGCTGGCAGCTAATTCTTCCGGGGTTGTTAAGCAAAGGATATCACCTGGTGTTCTTGTGCATGCTGAATTTTGACTGCATTCGCACTCCAATCTATCTGCACATTGTACACTTTTTGCCAAGGTTGTCCCAACAACATGGGGTGTTGTGTGCTTCCATCCTCAACCACATAAAACTTGTGTGGTTAAATATATTGATGTATTTGTACATACAATATAATCCATCCCAATGTTTTTAGCGAATGTGATGTACTACTTTCCAGCACTTGTGGATTAGGATGAGGTTGACCTATGGGTTTGAGCCGTTTATATAATCTGTCAGAGATCAAATTTGCTTGAGCTTTAGAATCAAGCAATGCCATTGATTCAACTTGATTGATACCCACTTTAACTGCAATTATTGGCTCCACTGTGTCTTCATCAAAATTCGTTAGTCGAATGGCATTGATTCGCAATGGTGCTCCACATTGTTGTTGTTGTCGCAGAAGTCTTCTTTTTGCAATGCGTTCTTTTGCTTCTGCTTGAGCTTCTTCTCGTACCCTCTGTTTCTCCTTCATTCGTTGTTTTCCTTGATGGATTTGTTGAAGCATATCTTGTGTTAGTGGTAAATGATATTTCTTCAATCGACACCCACTAATCCAATTTGGCAATTCTTCACTTGCTAATGTAGCAAGCTTGACAGCTCCGCTTTATGATAGGTCCCATCCCTCACTTTTTAAGTTTCTTGGCATGTTGCTTCAAGGTATAAACAAGTATATAATCACCAGTTTTGAACTCTTTCGTGCGCACATGATTATAAAAAAACTCCTTTTGTCTTCTCTTTTTAGCATAGATTGTAGCTACAACTCTCAAGCGGAGTTCATCTAGCTTTTCAAGATCATCTATTCTTGAAGAGAGCTCATGCCCTGTCCATTCTAAGCGTTTCGCTACTCGTAGAGTTGGGATTAAAAACTCTGTGGGTAATATAGCATTTAGTCCAAACACCATGTTGTACGGTGTCGTCCCTATCGATGTTTTGTAAGCTACCCTGTATGCCCATAGTGTTGAGTGTAGCTGCTGATCCTAGTATGTTCTTGACTCTGATACAATTTTAGTGAGAACCGTGCATAGTGTTTTATTTGTGGCGTCAGCTTGTCCATTTGCTTGTGGATGATATGGAGCAGATTTTCTGTGTATCACCATGAACTCCTCTAGCAGATATTCAATGACTTCATTAAGAAAATGTGTTCCTCGATCACTGACTATTTCTATTGGTAACCCGTATTGTACAAAGACATTCTCATACAAAAATTGTGCAGTGGTTCGTGCATCTACTTTTTGTGTTTCCTTGGCTTCCGTCCATTTTGTGAGATAGACTGTAGCCACAATGATATATTGGGTATGGGTGCGATATGCAGGGGGTGAAATAGGTTCCACAAAATCAATTCCCCATTTTGCAAATGCGCTTGCTCCCATCATTGGCCGTAGTGGCATCTCATCTCTCTTTATCGGCACCTTGGTGCGCTGACATGCGTCACAACGCTTTACAAACTCTTCAGCATATGTAATGTAGGCCACCATATTCCTGCGGTTCAGACAATTTTTGCCGTCTTATCCTAGGTGATACCGGAAGTTTTTTGTTTGTCGATGTTTCTTGTTTGTATCTGTCTTCCGTGGTACAAACCTACCTCCAAAGGGAAGAATGCTAACAATTTCCCGAGACCATTTGGGTATCATTTCAATATTGAAAAGATAAGCATCTGGTATGTCATCATCTACTCCTTCAGGAGCTTCCCCGTTGTGTAGCCTTGAAAGATGATCCACCCGTAGATGGGTTTTACCGTTTTTGACCACCACTGTGAAATCAAACTCTAGCAATATAATAAACCAGCGTACAATTCTCCCTGTATTGCATGGTTTATTCACCAAATACAAAAGAGCTTGATGATCTGTGAAGAACACAAATTTGTTTGCGAGCAAATAATGCCAAAATTTCTTTACAACATAAATCATTCCTAAACCCTCTCTTTCGGTGGTTGTGTAGTTCTTTTCCACACTGTTTCACTGTCGGCTTGCATAACAAACTGGAAAATCCATTGTTCCGTCTCCAGGTTGAGCCAGAATACTCCCGATTGCATATGCAGATGCATCAATGTGAAAATGGAATATCTTTTTCCAATCCGGTGCTTTAAGTACAAGTGCTGATACAAGGTTTTCCTTCAGCTTTTGGAATGAAGTTTCACACTCCTCGGTCCAGTCAAAATTGACTAACAAACGATACAGAGGTTGTGTGATGACTGCATACATATATATGAATCTTCGATAATACCCACAGTGTCCCATGAAGGATTGCACTTGTTTCGCATTAGTAGGCCTGGGTAGGTCTACTATGACTTTGACTTTGTCTAGGTCAGTGGTTATGCCATTTCTTGAGACAATGTGTCCTAAGATGCGGCCTTGCCTAACCATAAAAATACACTTTTCCGGGTTAAGACAGATTCGATATGTTTTGCATTTTTCAAATACCTTTTGCAAATGGTCAATATGTTCCTCTCGTAGAAGAGAGTGTACACAAAGATCATCCATGTATATTTCTAAGAATATTCTCAGGTATTCTTTGAACGCGTGCGTCATTAACCTTTGAAAGGTAGCTGGGACATTAGTTAAGCCAAAAGGCATAACTCAATACACACAAATTCCCCATTCTGTGGAAAACGCTATTTTGTGTTGATCCTCTATTGCAATTTCCAGTTGGTTGTATCCTGAAAACCCATCTAGAAAGGAATAAGCCCATTTCCTGGCTACCCTCTCAAGTACATGTTCTATGATTGGCAAGGGATAATTATCCCTTATGGTGGTTGCATTTACCTTTTTGAGGTTTACACACACTCACAATTTTTCGTTCTTTTTGGGGACAACCACAATGGGTGACACCCAATCTGTATGTTTGATTTCATAGATGAATTCAACATCCATCAGCTTGCCAATCTCCTCTTTTATTCGTTTAGCAAATGTGTCATTATATGTATAAGGACGCTGTTTGCTAGGTTTTGCATCTGATTTTAAAGGAATTGTATGTTGGCATATCGATGGATCAACTCCTTTGAGGTCTTTGTAGGACCATGCAATTACATCTTTATACTTCTTGAGAAGTTGTGTTAGCCGTTCTTCTTCTTCAGGCTCTAAATCGGTTGCTATATAGACCGGGTGAGGCTTCCCACCTGGTTCCGTGAGGTCTATCCTTTTTGCATTTTCCGGCCCATCATAAGATTCCTGGTTTGTTCTTTCTCTGACTGGTGGTTTCATTTTGATTTTTTTGTCCTCGATGGTAAATTTCCGATAGTGTGATGGTACATTCATTTTTCCCTTTTCTCACTCCCCTTTACCATCACTATCTCCCTCAGTAGTCCATTCCTCTCGTAAAGACCGTTTTAGTTCTTGGTATTTCTGTTTACGCTCCAGTTTGGTCCACTCTTGGTCTTTTGTTGTTTCTTTTTTTGATTTTTTCTCTTTTTGTGATTTTGTTTCTGTTTTAGCTTTCCGTACTTGTCTTCTTTCCTCTCGTGTTCTTTCCCTTTGAATTTTTTAGAATCTCCCTGATATTTGATCTTTTACACAATCCTCTGCTTTGACAAGCATTAGATAGTGAGTTTTATCTTTTATCCTGGGCATCAGGTTCTCTCTCGCTTTGTTTCTTGCTCGTTTTCTCCTATAACATTCCTCGCGTCTAGGGTGCTGATTAGCAAAATCATAAAACTTGATATTCTCTGTTTTCTCCCCACGCTGACTTGCGTTGTCTGAACACTCATTATCTGCATCGTTATTTACCTCCAGATGCTCAGACGAGTTATAAAACTCTTCTCATTCTGGTGGTTCTACCATCTTATCTCCTCCTGGTATAATGCTTACCATGTAATAGGATAGCACATCATAGCCATCCTTATCGCAAAATTTTATTGTTGGACTATCTGTAATGGTATAGACATCCAATGTTGCTAGTATGTGTTCCCATTCTAGAGGTTCCAAGGCCTCTTTAGAAAATGATTTCGGAATATAATCCTTGTCCTCAATCGCTCTTTCTAAGATGCATTCCTCTATTTTTAAGCTCCCACAATGTGAAGCTCCGCACATCCATAGCTCTTTTTGTTGCCCTAACCATGCTGGGAGTTCCGACCCTGCTACTGTAGCTGAATCAAACTCTTCCACTGGTGTCTGGTTCACATCCTTGTAACTATGGTCTTTTAGGTGAATTTTGGTTGTTGTCTTGCCATATCTAAGGTATATTTGGTCGTAACCCCAATCTTGGACCATCTTCAATTGTTGCATGAATGGTCTTCGCAAGATGATCTCGTAATTGTTCTTTTTGTCGAAATTGACTATTGCAAATGTATGCTCATACTCGATTCCGCACGAAGTGACAATCACTTTTTCTAAGAGTCCTAGAGGCTTCTCCATGAACGCATCTGCCAATTGCAATTTCATTCTGGTAGCTCTCAAAGCTGGTTTTCCCCATTTTTTCCAGATTTCCTTGGTTGCGATAGCAACTCCTGGTCCATTGTCAAGAATAGCTTTGGAAACTACTCCTTGGAATTCTACTGGTAGCGTGGTGTTTCCATCTTCTCTCTCACAATACTCTCCAACCTTGTTTAAAGGTACTGGCCTAGTATTTAGTTGAGGCCTATCCAATTCTCTGATCCCTTCCTGAAGCTTCGAGGTGGGGTCTTTTACTCCAAATTTTTCTAGGCATTTTCCTACTGTGGTCCACATGTTTGGTCGTAACCTTAGGATCGGCTAATTTGATTGTGCATGCCACAGGAGTGGACAATAACTCAATCAACCCTTGTGAATCCATCACTTTTTTAGAAGAAAGTCTTTGAGATGGGATTGCTTTCACCTTCGACTTGGCTTCATACTCTCCTAGGTAAGAGGGTAGAGTTTTCAGCGAGTTTGGTTGGCTGTGCCCCGAACTAATTGATCCCTGGTCTCCCCCTTGTGAATGTATATCAAAGTTCATTTGTGATCTTGCCTCAAATTCTTCAATAGGAGGTAAGATCTCATTTTTCTCTTTTCTCGTGTTGTTCATATGGGAACTTGCCCTATTAGCTTCGTTGGCCTCTCGGATTGGCTTCCACAGATCATCTAGACCGTTACAGTCCTTCCCCATTTCTACCAATGTTTTATGCTGGAACCCGTCACTTGCCTCATCTATCATATTTGGCACTATGATAGGCTCTCCCCTAGACTCATAGGCATTCGTGAGTCTTTCCTTTGTTTCTACTTGTTCCTCTAAATCTGGTTTGATAGGGGTTGGAGCTAGTACTTCATGCCAATTTGCAGGTTTATCAAGCGGGTTTTCTATCAAAGATTGAGCTGTTTCAATCATCTTTCTACACATTTCCAACCTCTGTTTCTCTATTTCAGCATATGGATAAGTCATCCATCTCTGCTCTTGGGTTTGGTTCTTTTTGAGTCTGGCTTCGTAAGCTTTTAGAAGTGCATCTAACTGCTCATTTACCTTGTCTACAAGTACTGATCCTCCTGATCCTGCACTTTTGGGTTCTGCTATTTCCTTGGGTGCTATGGTTGCCGCAGTGTGTGAGCTTATGCTAGCTAGATCCTCTAACGGCTCTAATCTATCCTTTGTGTGTTTTAACTTCTCGGATAGAGCCGTTTGCTCTTGTTCTTTTCTAGCTTCCATACACGCCTTTCTAGCTTTCCAAGTGCTTCTCTGATTTTTTGTTTCTGAACATGGGGCATCGGTTTTTGGATCTTCAATTATATGTTCGTTCGTCATTCTTTGAGCTTGGGCTCGTGTCACTGCCTGAATAGGTATGATTGTATCGTTTTCTGACCCTCCACTGGAAGGCACTGCTTCCGGCATGTTCAATATGCGTTGACTCTAATGATTTCATCATGAGGACAGTCTCTTAGCCAATGGTCTCCGCCACACTTGTAACAGGGTCCTTTAGGCTGTTGAAGTGCTCCTTGAGCTCCTCTGTGTTGGTATGCATGTCTCTGTCCGCCCATGCCTCCGTTGGCTATGAACAACAATGTTCGTTCATCTAAGCTATATCTTCCTTCTCCTGCTGCCTGATGTTGGACGGATACGCCGCGATGGACGTCAGCACAGTGAGAACTCACCTAACAAGATTTGCCAGCTAAGGACGAAGCTCGACCCGCAGGCGCGTGGAAGCAAGCATAGGGTGTCAACCTACACTCGATCGACTCCTAACTAATTCCTACAGAGGTCTCTACCCAATGTCTAAGTCTTAGCCTTCAAGAATGCATAAGAGGAAACTTCCTACAATGCTTTCTAGATCCGACACCCATCAAACAATCTCAAAACACCACAGAACTTGAAGAAGACCCTACTAACACCAATAGGTCGCTCTCCCTAAGGTCTATGAACCAAAACCCCAACCCAAAACACCCGGTGCAAAATTATGTAGGATGTCTAGCCAAAATTTTTAGGTCTTCGTTTCCAAAATCTAAAGTGAAAAATGTGTAGCTCTACTCAATGTGAACGCGTGGATATGTTGCAATGCAAAATCGGAAAACGTATGCTTACTGAATCACCAGATGAAGCTCGTAGATGGAGCTCGCAAGACCAGACAGTACGTGCGCAATGTAGGTATCAGCGCGTAGCTCTCGTCGGGGGCAACACGTTGCACTTCTCCAACCACAGGTGTACACGTAGCGTCAAGATGAAGCTCACACTCTCGCTTGTACACAGTACGCTCACTCACGGACTTCAAACTTTTTAAAAATGACAAAAGGTTTTTCATTAAGGTCAAAAAGTGGTATAAATACCTTACAATTCTCAAACCCTAAAGTTCCAAATCAACCATCTACTCAATCTAACTGTCAAAACTGGGATACAACCTGGAAACTCCTGTAAGCCCCAATATTCACAAAGTGAAATGTCCAATTTTCTCAATAAATGAATAATTAAACAAATGATAATCTGTCGAGTAGTCAGTTTCGGTAGGGTGTGTCCAACTTCTAACACTCCCCCCCTCCTTGCTCATGCCGTCCCCGACATGGCTGTTAAGCTGCTTCTTCATCTTATGGTTTCGCACATCTTGAGCAACGACTCGTATCTTGCATGTAAATACAATAGTGTTGGGTCGAATATATCAGTGTTGATGGTGAAGAAGCCGGTGTAGAAGGCTTCTTCAAGAGCCTGGAGGTGATAGGATGGAAGAAACATTATCCTTTGATATAATGCATGTATCACCTCCTTGGAAGGTTGACCAGACAGATCATATGCACATCTGTAAGTTTCTGGAAAGAAGAAGATACTGTCTGTCACTTGGCCTGGTTTGAACGTCTCGAAGATTACCAAAAGGGTTTTGCAGATCTTCCTCATCATTATGCAAGAAAGGTCAGGCGAGCCAGTGAACAATTTGATGGAACCCGTTAGGGTTTTCACCATGTATTGAACACTTATTCTCTCGCCTGCCTTCAAGCCTGGCAGGTTCGAATAATTCAGCCAAGTGGGTTGGCTTCTTTGTAGTATCTCCTGGGCCTTCCACGTCTGTATCCTTGGTAGAGGGCAAAAGCTTAGGTTATCTCTTATGATTTTGGGTGCCTCTACCAAATGGATTAGGTACTGTGGATGCTTCGTCAGCCACGCATTTCTCCACCTGGGCTGGGAGTCGACTATCAACTTGGCCCCTTCAGGCTGGGAGATATCTGCTGTGTAGAGTGGCACTATCGGTTCTTCTCTGATCCTCTTGTTGATGGTGGCAGCTTTGTACTTTAGCAAAGGATATGGGAGAGAGGACCGTAGCCATTCACGTCGGAGGTTGCTGGCGTCTATCTTTTGAATGGTCATGGATTTAAAAACCCTCTGCTCCCATTCCAAGGCTTCCTTGAGCGTTTCTCTGATTTCTACCTCTATGGCCTTGCGCAGCTTCTCTTCCTCTTCTTGTGTCAGATTTTGTGGCTCTTGAGAGGGTCCTACTAGGATTTCCTCTTGCATGGGTGTGTCCACAGGATCTGCCACATTCTCTAGGTCTATGCCTTCCATGGCTTTCGGCCCTGTGCCTGCCTACTCTTCTGCCTACTGTCCTCTCAGCTCTTCTATCTGCTTTAGGAGTGTCTGTTTCTCTGCTTCAGCTTCTTCTCCCATGTTCACGAGGAGGTCGTTCAACTCGGTGTTTATCTTCTCCGCCTCCTCGAGCTTTCTCTTGATAATTTCTAGCTCATCTTGCATTGCTTTATGTGCTTCTTCCATGCGTGTTTGCATAACCACCGACCCTTCCGCCATCATCAACCTTTGCTTTTTCTCTAAAGTCAACTCTTTCTGAATCTCTTTCATCTGTTCTTCATAGATCTGGCTTTCTGTAGTGGTGTGAGTTGAGCTAGTAGCTCTGACTCTGGTAGGAGATGCCCGTAGTTGCTGGATGGTTTGATCTTTAACTTTAAGCTGGTCCTTGAGCTCAAGGACCTCATCCTGGCTAGCCTCCTGATCTATTTCTGCCTTTTCTTTGGCATTTCGCATGGCTTCAACTTCCTTGGACTCCTTAGCAAGTTGTAGGGTTAGGTTATCCCTTTCCCTCTCTGCATCTGTCAATGACTTGATGAGTTGTCTATACTCCTCTTCGGCTCCTTGCAGTCTTTGAGCTGTTGCCTAATTTTCTCTTTTCATTTCCTGGAATCTTTGCAATGCCTTTGCCAGACTGGCTTGCAGCTCTGCTTCTCTCTCTATCTGCCTTTGGCTTTGTTTTTGTAAAGTGTCAACTTCCAGCTTTATCTGCACTTCGGTGGCTTTGAGAGTTGCCATTTCACTTTCTGAGGCCATTGACCGTGCTCTTAGTCCGGTTAGCTTTGTCATCACCACATCCCAATCATTGGTGGGCGGGTGCAGGTCCATTGTATCAGTGGCCATCTACTTTAGCTCTACTAACCGTAGGCTTTGCATTTGCTCTTTGGACCCAGTGCTTGCCAAGTCGAATGCGATTGTGGCAGCCTCTTCTTTTGTATATCCGGCAGCTAGCAGGTCTAGAAATGTGTTGTATGATTCATTTGGCTCTGGCTGCTCACTTTTAGGCTTAGCCTCTTCCTTTGGTTCTTGCTTTTGGCTTTGTTCTTGCTTGGACTCTTCTTGGTCTTCTGGTTTGTTTTGCTCCTCTTTCTCTTCTTATGGAGGGCTACGAGGAGGTGGTGAGGGTGGTGGGTTGGATTCAGGGCTGGCCGGTGGAGTTGTCGACTTTTTCTTGAAATCTCTGTCCGCCTTTGTCTTCCTTTCTCTCTCTTGGCCTTCCTGCTCTTCTAGCAGTTTCTGTCGGACTTGCTCCAGTTCCTCTTTTGTAAAGGGTACATGTGGGATATTCTATGTTGTGGCATCAAGAATCTCAAAATTCTTAATGTAATCATCGAATCTGTCTCTATGCACCCTTCGGGATGATCCCAACATTGCTTCTAGAGACGGCTTCCATAGCTCATCTAAATCTCCTTTGAGGGCTCTTTCTGCTCTGAAGCTTTTCATCAGCCGCTCTAGACGTGCCGCTTTTTGTGATTTCATCTCTTTTACTGGCACTTGGGCAGATTCTTTCTTTCCCTTCTTCAGCTCTGGCTACTCTTCTTTCACGGTTTCTAACCGGCGTTTCAAACGGGTTGCCACCCTTGGTGCTTTGGGCTGTTCGTCTTCCTTATCTTCCTTGAGCCTCAACCAGTCGCTTTGTGATGGAGGGTTGGGCCATCTTCCCTTGGCGTGCAATGCCCCATAAATCACCTTCGTGATTAGCTCACCCGACACGATGTATGTGTGGTTCTTGTTGCCCATCTTCACCAGATTATCATGTACATAAGCTGCATAATTGATGATCTTCGGCTTGCTTTTCTGCATTGCCCAGGTGAATGTTGTGGCAATTGCTGCAGGCGGCATCCTGTACTTTTGTGGCCGCTTTGTACACATATGGAAATATTGATTGTACAGCTGACTCATGATTGCCACTTTGGGGTTGGCAATATCTTCAAAGGTATAGTTGGCTTTCTTTTCAATGTACACCTTTACTTCGTCTCTTCTTTTGGTTACACTACCCCCCTTGTTGGAGAGGTCTCAGAGCCTGGCTTGCCCTGCAGATCTGTAACTCGGGCCACTCCATCTTCTTTTATTGTTGTCACAAATTCCCATACTCTTTTTATGTCAATACCTGCCAGCACCGCTTCAAAGTAATTGTGGAGATCAATCTTCTCCAGATACTCTGCCATCTTGATTCTGATGAACTCATTGAGTTCCCACGGTAGCATTGGTAGCTCTATCACGTTTCCTTCGGTGTCTTTGAACACGCCTTGGTAAATCTTTAGATCATTGGACTCTAGCAGGTCTTCTTGGATCCCTGTGCTTGTTGGCTTTAGAGTTCCTTCTGGTATGACAAAGGGCTCTACCTCTTCTAGGTAATCTTTTATAGTCATCCTTTTCGTCTTTGCTGGTGACTTTGCGGCTCCCATGATCCTGTTGCACTTAGTAGTCCGAAGTTAGCATTTTCTCCATATCAGCTGAGAAACTGAGTTTCAAATATCCAAATGACTTGAAAATTGAAAATAAAGCTTAAAAGGAACTTGTGAAACTGTGCATGCTCACAATGCAATTCTGGCAAAAAATTTTCATTTAGACATCCTACGCGTAGGATGTCTTTTTCATCAGATTTGGGTGATACTGTCGACTTTGGCTTCACCGGAGCTCCATTTGGCAATTTGTCACTCTAGAAGCACCCATGATTGCGTTTACAAGTCTTCGATGATTCGTGGTGGTCTACCACCATAGGACTTGGTTGGTGATGGTCTAGGAAAGCCGCTCGTGAAGTTTGGTGGCAAACGGACATGCGGTTTGGCTGCGAGAGCTATTTGACGCTTTGTGTGTCTGATGCCGTTTCTGAAGTTTAGTGCCGCTTCGGGTCACCTTTTGGTCATGTGGGCTACATAGACTTGTCGAGCATGTCGAGATGCTCCTACCCATGAATTTTGGTAGCATTTGGGTGCCTTTCCGCCGATTTCCCATTTGGTGGCCTCTTGCGGGATTCTAGGAATTAGGGTTTTTCCCGATGGTTTTCTACTGCCTTTGGAAATCGAAGACTGGTCTCCTATGCTAGGGTAAGCTGCTGATGAAGTCTCAGCCGTTAGGTGGCCGATTCTACTTGTAGGTCTCTACTGCCCGCTTTGTGTGTGAACCCTACGCTAGTTTTCGCGACAAAATAACAAACATGCGCGAAAAGCTCAAGGTGGTGAGCCTACCTCTCATGTCTAAAGACCGTCGGGTAGTCGTGCACGTCGTAGAAGCTGCTAGAAGTTCCGCTCGCTCTAGGTGGCAGAAGCTCTCTCTCATAGGACAATGTGAAAATGAGCTAAAAATGAGGTGAAAATTTCTTATAATGGAGGTCCTCGAACCACTTTTCATGAAATTTGACATGTGCTCCCAATTTCTTGCGAGATGCGGTTTAGGCTCATAAATTTTTTGATTTGGACTCCATTTGCCATGTTTACCAGAAATTTGACATTTCGGTCAAAATCTGGCCAAAACACACTTTCTGCTCCAGTCTCATAATTGCACCCCCACTGTACCATAGGTTGTCCTATAGTCATTGATCATCCCCATATTTTTTGTTTTTCATTACGACCGTTTTTCACCTCCTTTTTGTATTTTTGAAGTTTTTCTGCTAAAAATTAGCAAACTTAAAAGGAAAATAGCAAATCAAACCTTGAAAATCCCCAAAAACATCATAATAAATCAAACCTTTATGGCCGGATTTCTCCGTTTTATCAATATTTTGCCCGAAAAATGGCTATTTCTACTTATATACACACACCTAGGGGCTTGATTCCGCGTTTGATCCAACGTACCTATAGATACATGCTGTATAAGGGCATATGTACTTGGGTTAGTCCAGAAAATTTCGTAATCAAACAACAACCCTTAAAAATAGTCAAAAATCATGCCCTTTTTTGCTCTTTCTGCTATTGGTTTCGCATTTGAGAATGCCTCCCCCCCTCCTAGCCGGAGTCCTCCCGGACGACAAGGTATCGCCTCGGAGTATGTGCCGTGCATAGGTTAATGCTTGGCCGCTTAATGTGGCCCTATTTTATGCATACTCGATCAATGCATGGAAAAATTAATGCTGTGCAAGAGGAGGGTATAAGCAAGATGCTTATTGGCATTCGTCGTCGAGGTTTCCTGTTTTCCTTGCAAGTAACAGCTGTAACTCTACTACTCTGTTTAATTGTCTTTCTTGCCAAAGACAGTCGCTTTGCCGCTACTGTTGATATGGCCGTAGTTGTCTCTTTGGAGAGGATTGGCTTGGCCGGAATGGCCGTAGACCGTATCTCTTTTGCTTTCCATTGGTAGCTTGTCTTTGCCGGTTTTTGTAGGTTTCTTGTTACTTCCTTGGTTGTTGCTTATTGGCATCCACATAAGTCGGTTTTCCGATTGCAAATGCAGCTGTCTGCCTTTCGATGTTGCTTGTACTGAAGGGAGTTCCTTTTGCTTTTGTTTCGCTATCCAAATGCGAGTAACATTTGGGTTATTGCTGAGCATTTTCTTTGGGATCCATATCTGTTTTATGCCCTTGGTGTTTGGTTGAACTACTGGCTTATGTTGAATTCTTCCGTTGTATTGTTTTTGGTCTGCCATGTTATTTCTATCCTTCCGCATCCATACTTGTTTCCCTTGTTTTGGTAACCTAGATCTTTGCACTGCGGTCGGTGACTTCGTATGTATCTAGTTAGCATGGTTGTCTTTTACCTGTTTGTTAGCCTTGGGTATCATGTTGTTCTTTGGTGGCACTCTTGCTTTTGGCTCTTTTTACAATGATTGCATTGTTGGCAGCTGATTATTCCGGTATTGCTGAGCAAAGGCTATTAGCTGTTGTTCTTGTGCATGCTGAATCTTGACTGCATTCGCATTCCAATCTATCTGCACATTGTACTCTTTTTGCCAAGGTTGTCCCAACAACATTGGGTGTTGTGTGCTTTCATCCTCGACTACATAAAATTTGTGTGGGTAAATATATTGATGTACTTGTACATGCAATATAGTCCAGCCCAATGTTTTCAACGAGTGTGATGTACTACTTTCCATCACTTGAGGAGTAGGATGAAGTTGACCTGTGGACTTGAGCTGTTGGTATAATCTGTAAGAGATCAAATTTGCTTGAGCTCTAGAATGAAGAAATGCCGCCGATTCAACTTGATTGCTATCCACTTTGACTGCAATTATTAGCTCCACTGTGTCTTCATAAAACTTCGTTAGTCGAATGGCCGTGATTCACAATGGTGCTCCACCTTGTTGTTGTTGTCGTAGAAGTCTTCATTTTGCAATGCGTTCTTTGCTTCTGCTTGAGCTTCTTCTCGTACTCTCTGTTTCTCCTTCATTCATTGTTTTCCTTGATGGATTTGTTGAAGCATATCCTGTGTTAGTGGTAAATGATATTTCTTCAATCGACACCCACTAATCCAATTGCTCATTTCTTCACTTGCTAATGTAGCAAGCTTGACAACTCCGCTTTGTGATAGATCACTAATCACAAAGAGTCCCATCCCTCGATTTTTAAGTTTCTTGGCATGTTGTTTCAAAGTATAAACAAGTACATAATCACCTGTTTTGAACTCTTTCGTGCGCACATGCTTGTCAAAAAACTCTTTTTGTCTTCTCTTTTTAGCATAGATCAAAGCTACAGCTCTCAAGCGGAGTTCATCTAGCTTTTCAAGATCGTCTATGCTTGAAGAGATCCCATGTCTTGTCCATTCTAGGCGTTTCGCTACTCATAGAGTTGGAATGAAAAACTCTATGGGTAATATAGCATTTAGGCCAAACACCATGTTGTACGATGTCGTTCCTATCGATGTTTTGTAAGCTACCCTGTATGCCCATAGTGTTGAGTGTAGCTGCTGATCCCAATCTGTTCTTGACTCTGACACAATTTTAGTGAGAACCGTGCATAGTGTTTTATTTGTGGCCTCAACTTGTCCATTTACCTGTGGATGGTATGGAGCAGATTTCGTATGTATGACCATAAATTCCTCTAGCAGATATTCAATAACTTCATTAAGAAAATGTGTTCCATGATCACTGACAATTTCTATCAGTAAACCGTATCGTACAAAAACATACTCATATAAAAATTGTGCACTGATCCGTGCATCTGCTTTTTGCGTTGCCTTGGCTTCCGCCCATTTTGTGAGATAGTCCGTAGCCACAATGATATATTGTGTATGGGTGCAATATGCAGGGGGTGAAATAGGTCCCACAAAATCAATGCCCCATTTTGCAAATGCCCTTGCTCCCATCATTGGCCGTAGTGGCATCTCATCTCTCTTTATCGGCACTTTGGTGTGCTGACATGCGTCACAACGCTTTACAAGCTCTTCAGTATCCATATGCAATGTAGGCCACCATATTCCTACGATTAAGACGATTTTTGCTGTCTTATCGCCCGAAAAATGTCCTCCACTTATTCTGCTATGTGCATGTTCTAGAATCAGAAGGTATTCACTTTCACTTGCACAGATTCTAAGTTGATTTTCCTTTCCTCGCTTATCGAGTTGGTTCCCAATTAACTAAAAGTCACGAGCCTCTAGCTCTATAGCCCTTTTTCGTGCTCTTGTTATGTTTTCAGGAAACGTCCTGGTGGTTAAGAAATCAATGATATATTGACTCCATGCAGGTGCAATTTTTACCTGAAACAATGTCCCGTGATCCACTGGTTGTTTGGCACTACATATAGTACAATTGGTAACATAAGAATGTGTGTCCGCATACATAGTAGGCCAATAAACCCCTAACTATTTCAGTCTCCGATGTTTTTTCAGTGTTGAACAATGAAATGCACAATCCTGGACATGTGCTTCTTCAAGGTAACACTCGGATTCTTCCGGATTTATACATAATCGTAGAATTTGGTCCGATCCTAGATGATACAGCTGTCCTGCAATCAACTGGAAGTTTTTTGTTTGTCGAATTGTTTGCTCTTTGGATTTGTCTTCCATGTTATCAAACCTACCTCCAAAAGAAAGAATGCTAACAATTTCCTGAGACCATTTGGGTATCATTTCAATATTGAAAAGATAAGCATCTGGTATGTCATCATCTACTCCTTCAGAAGCTTCCCCGTTGTGTATCCTTGAAAGATGATCTGCTCGTAGATGGGTTTTACCCTTTTTGACCACCACTGTGAAATCAAACTCTAGCAATATAATAAACCAGCATACAATTCTCCCTGTATTGCATGGTTTATTTACCAGATACAAAAGAGCTTGATGATTTGTAAAGAACATAGATTTGTTTGCGAGCAAATAATGCAGAAATTTCTTTATAGCATAAATCATTCCTAACGCCTCTCGTTCGGTGGTTGTGTAGTTCTTTTCCGTGCTGTTTCACTGTCAGCTTGCATAACAAACTGGAAAATCCATTGTTCCGTCTCCAGGTTGAGCGAGAATACTCCCGATTGCATATACAGAAGCATCAATGTGAACATGGAATATCTTTTCCCAATCTGGTGCTTTAAGTACAGGTGCTGATACAAGGTTTTCCTTCAGCTTTTGGAATGAAGTTTCACACTCCTCAGTCCAATCGAAATTGACTAGCAAACGATACAGAGGTTGTACAATGACTGCATACATATATATGAATCTTCAATAATATCCGCAGTGTCCCATGAAGGATTACACTTGTTTCGCATTAGTAGGCCTAGGTAGGTCTACTATGACTTTGACTTTGTCTAGGCCAGTGGTTATGCCATTTCTTGAGACAATGTGTCCTAAGATGCGGCCTTGCCTAACCATAAAAATACACTTTTCCGGGTTAAGACAGATTCGATATGTCCTGCATTTTTCAAATACCTTCTGCAAATGGTCAATATGTTCCTCTTGTAGAAGCGAGTGTACACAAAGATCATCCATGTATATTTCTAAGAATATTCTCAAGTATTCTTTGAATGCGTGCGTCATTAACCTTTGGAAGGTAGCTGGGGCATTAGTTAAGCCAAATGGCATAACTTGATACGCATATATTCCCCATTCTGTGGCAAATGCTGTTTTGTGTTGATCCTCTATTGCAATTGCTAGTTGGTTGTATCCTGAAAACCCATATAGAAAGGAATAAGCCCGTTTTCCGGCCACCCTCTCAAGTACATGTTCTGTGATTGGCAAGGGATAATTATCCCTTATGGTGGCTGCATTTACCTTTTTGAGGTTTACACACACTCGCAATTTTCCCTTCTTTTTGGGGACTACCACAATGGGTGATACCCAATCTGTATGTTTGATTTCATAGATGAATTCAGCTTCCATCAGCTTGTCAATCTCCTCTTTGATTCGTTTAGCAAATGTGTTATTATATGTATAAGGACGTTGTTTGCTAGGATTTGCATCCGATTTCAAAGGAATTGTATGTTGGCATATCGATGGATCAACTCCTTTGAGGTCTTTATAGGACCATGCAAACACATCTTTATACTCCTTGAGAAGTTGTGTTAGCAGTTCTTCTTCTTCAGGCTCTAAATCGGTTGCTATATAGACCGGCTGAGGCCTATCACCTGGTTCGGCGAGGTCTATCTTTTTTGCATTTTCTGGCCCATCGTAAGATTCCTGGTTGGTTCTTTCCCTGACTGGTGGTGTCATTATGATTTTTCTGTCCTCGATGGTGAATTTTTGATAGTGCGATGGTACATTCATGTTTCCCTTCTCTGACTCCCCTTTACCATCACTATCTTCTTCAGTAGTCCATATCTCTTGTAAAGACCGTTTCAGTTCTTGGTATTTCTGTTTACGCTCCAGTTTGGTCCACTCTTGGTCTTTTGTTGTTTCTTTTTTGATTTTTGAGATTTTTGTGATTTTTGTGATTTTGTTTCTGTTTTATCTTTTCGCACTTGTTTTATTTCCTCTCGCGTTCTTTCCCTTCGTACTTTTGAGAATCTTCCTGATATTTGATCTTTTACACAATCCTCTGCTTTTACAAGCATCAGATAGTGAGTTTCACTTTTTATTCTGGGCATCAGGTTCTCTCTTGCTTTGTTCCCTGCTCGTTTCCTCCTATAGCATTCCTGCCGTCTAGGGTGCTGATTAGCAAAATCATAAAACTTGATATTCTCTTTTTCCCCCCCACGCTCACTTGAGTTGTCTGAACACTCATTATCTGCATCATTATTTACTTCCAGATGCTCAGAGGAGTTATAAAACTCTTCTTGTTCTAGTGGTTCTATCGTCTCATCTCCTCCTGGTATAATGCTTACCATGTAGTAGGGTAGCACATCATAGCCATCCGTATCGCAAAATTTTGTTGTTGGACTATCTGTAATGGTACCGACATCCAATGTTGCTAGTATGTGTTCCCATTCTAGAGGTTCCAAGGCATCTTCACGGAAAGGTTCTAGAATATACTCCTTGTCCTCAATCACTCTTTCTAAGACGCATTCCTCTCTTCTTAACCTTCCACAATGTGAAGCTCCGCACATCCATAGCTCTTTTTGTTGCCCTAACCATGCTGGGAGTTCCGATCCTGCTATGTAGCTGAATCAAATTCTTCCACTGGTGTTTGGTTCACATCCTTGTAACTATGGTCTTTCAGGTGTATTTTAGTTGTTGTCTTGACATGTCTGAGGTATATATGGTTGTAACCCCAATCTTGGACCATCTTTAATTGTCGCATGAATGGTCTTCCCAAGATGATCTCATAATTGTTCTTTTTGTCAAATCGACTATTGCAAATGTATGCTCATACTCGATTCCGCACGAAGTGACAATCACTTTTTCTAAGAGTCCTAGAGGCTTCTCCGTGAACCCATCTGCCAATTGCAATTTCATTTTGGTAGCTCTTAGAGCTGGTTTTCCCCATTTTTTCCAGATTTCCTTGGTGGTGATAGCAACTCCCGCTCCACTGTCAAGAAAAGCTTTGGAAACTAATCCTTGTTTTATGGATTTGTGAGACGGTATTATGAGCTATCTCCCTTTGTGAGAATTCCTCGATACACTCATCAAACACTTCCTCCATAGACTCAAAGTGTCTACGCTCTACAAAGTCAAACCAAGTAGCAGCGTCATCCTCTAGGGTTAGTCCAAACCTTGCAAATTGGGTAGGGAAGTCTAACACCTCTTCATCTCTAATTACACGCACAAAGGCTGCTACATGATCTCTTGGATCTCTGTTTCCTGTGTATTTCTTGTTTACCCATTTTTGCACTTGAGAAGGTCTAATTCTACGATGGTCTACAAACCTCATCATTGGATCTCCACGTCCTAATCGATATACCTCCTCTGGTCTTCTGTAGTAGGCTGGTTCCTCTCCCAGTGGTGCTCCTAAGACATAATTTCTAACGGTTCTTGCCAGATATGGTTCATCTCTTTGAACTCGTTCTATGGATGGTCTTCCAGGATCTGTTGACCCTTGAGTCTTTGGCTTACTCTCTCCTTGATACCTTGAATAGAATGGGGGTTCTTGCAAATCCCTTAGCCCTGGTGTGGCTTGATAACCATCTCGGTTTTGGTCTTGTTTCAATGTTGCACTCTGTCGAAGCCATGCCTGCAATGATGGTTGAGTTGTTGGTTGGTTTTGATTGTTGAATGTCTGTGGTCGGGTAGAATGTGAGGTAGCTTCATACTCCTCTGAAAAGGGATTTGTCGACTTGCTAGGGGTGTAGGTGTCTCTTGGCACTTCGTCAGGGGCATATGTTGATGCTCTTGGAACTGTTGCCTTTTCTACTTCCTCTAGGAGAATACTTTGGTATTCCCGCCCGTACCTATCAAGAAAAACTATATCCTTCCCCATAGCAGTTTCATAAGAGAATAAGTAAAGAACCTTGTCTTTGCTTAATTTGGTTAAGTATGGTTCTTTGCAGCGAAAGTAAGCGACTATTCCCTTATTCTCATGCTTGTAGATTCCCACGTTCTCATTATAAGTTGAAACCCTGGTTGTTTTCTTATCATACATAAAAATTGCTCCAGGTCGATCAATGTTTGGTGGCGGTTCTTGAGCTTCTGAAACCATTTTTCCTTTCACCACGTTATCTCCATATCTATTGTAATCTTCAGGGTTACTAACTATCAGATAGTGGTTCCCCTTTTCGTCTTGGAATCTATCTCCATCATCATAGACTCGAATGATCTCCAATCTCTAAGTCGACCTTTCTTCAATACAAATGCACTTGCGTCCTCGATAGTCAGAATAGACTAGGTCTCCCCTCGAGTTTGTTCCTTCTCAGAATAGACTAGTCTCGGTCACCTACCTAAGGTTTTTGTCCCCTGCAGCAGCGCCAATGTTGGACGGATACGCCACGATGGACGTCAGCACAGCGAGAACTCACCTAACAAGATTTGTCAGCTAAGGATGAAGCTCGACCCGCACGCGCGTGGAAGCAAGCATAGGGTGTCAACCTACACTCGACCAACTCCTAACTAATTCCTACAGAGGTCTCTACCCAATGTCTAAGTCTTAGCCTTCAAGAGTGCATAAGAGGAAACTTCCTACAACGCTTTCTAGAGCCGACACCCATCAAACAATCTCGAAACACCATAGAACTTGAAGGAGACCCTACTAACACCAATAGTTCGCTCTTCCTAAGGTCTATGAACCAAAACCCAACCCAAAACACCCGGTGCAAAATCACGTAGGATGTATGGCCAAAATTTGCAGGTCTTTGTTTCCAAAATCTAAAGTGCCTAATGTGTAGCTCTACTCAATGTGAACGCGTGGATATGCTGCAATGCAAAATCAGACAACGTATGCTCACCAAATCACCAGATTAAGCTCGTAGATGGAGCTTGCAAAACCAGACCGTACGCGCACAATGTAGGTATCGACGTGTAGCTCTCGTCGGGGGCAACACGCTGCACTTCTCCACACTTGATTCCGACCACAGGTGCACACGTAGCGTCAAGATGAAGCTCACACTCTCTCTCTCGTACACAATACCCTCACTCACAGACTTCAAACTTTTTAAAAATGATAAAAGGTATTTTATTAAGGTCAAAAAGTGGTATAAATACCTTACAGTTCTCAAACCCTAAAGTTCTAAATCAACCATCTACTCAATCTAACTGTCAAAACTGGGATATAACCTGGAAACTTCTGTAAGCCCCAACATTTACAAGGTGAAATGTCGAGTTTTCTCAATAAATGAATAATTACAAAAAAATGATAATCTGCCAAGTAGTCAGTTTTTGTAGGGTGTGTCCTGCTTCTAATACCTGTGTAGCGGTTGGTGGTCCTGTATTTACTATCATGCTCCATGGTTCTGGTGTTGAGGGTTCTTTCGATGGATAATAGGCAGAATTTATCGCATATCCATTGGGATCTTCATAATATGCATGCATAGGCACCAAAGCCTTCTCTTCTGATTCGGTTACTGTTGGTGTGTATCTTAAGCCAACTGGTCGTAATCCTGGTAGGGGTGGTTGTTGCCCCAACACTGGTTGTGGTCTTTCTACACCTACAGGTCCTAGTAGGTTGCCTGCTTGATACCTAGGCATCGGTGGAACTTGAGGAGATGCTACCTGATCTTGGGGAGCATAAGGTCTCTCTCTCACATATCCCTTGTTATAATAACATTCCTCCATCCCATGGTTTGTCCTTTTTTGTTCAATAGCACACCACTTGGGTTGTTTAGCCTGGGGTTTGGCGTACAAGTTAATCTTTTTTAGCACTTCTGCTACAAGCTGCTCCTGGTTTACAACTACTTCTCGTTTTGGTGCTGTCTTAGAAGACTTGCTTCCACTTTGTTGTGAGGATGAATCGCCGTCAAGATCCTTGAACTCACCCTCTTTGTAGACTGCACAATTGTCTACAAGGTAAAGAGCCTCCTTGGTTAACTCATTCAACGTCGTGCTTCTCTTCATATGTAAGTCCTTCTGGAGATCTGCATTCCTTAGTCCTTGGATAAATATAAGCATAAGTCTGGATTGAGTTGGCAGTTCTTCCACAGGACAGAACTTAACATATCTTTTTAGTCGTAGGGATGCCTTTCGCACTGGTTCTCCGTCTTTCTGTTTGAATTTATGGATTTGTGAGACAATATTACAAGCTATTCCCCTTTGCGAGAATTCCTCGATAAACTCGTCAAGCACTTCCTCCATAGACTCAAAGTCTCTACGCTCCACAGAGTCGAACCAAGTAGCAGCATCATCCTCTAAGGTTAGTCCAAACCCTACAAATTGGGTAGGGAAGTCTAACACCTCTTCCGCTCTAATTACACGCACAAAGGCTGCTACATGATCTCTCAGATCTCTGTTTCCTGTGTATTTCTTCTTTACCCATTTTTGCACTTGAGAAGGTGTAATTCTGCGATGGTCTACAAATCTCATCATTGGATCTCCTTGGCCCAATCTATATACCTTCTCTAATCTTCTATTGTAGGCTGGTTCCTCTCCCAATGGTTCTCCTAAGCCATAATTTCTAACAGTTCTTGCAAGAGATGGTTCATCTCTTCGAACTCATTCTATTGGTGGTCTTCCATGCTCTGTTGACCCTTGAGTTTTTGGCTTACTCTCTCCTTGATACCTTGAATAGAGTGGTGTTTCCTGTAAATCCCTTAGCCCTTGTGCGGCTTGATAACCATTTCGGTTTCGGTCTTGTTCCAATGTTGCACTCTATCAAAGCCATGCCTGCAATGATGGATGAGTTGCTGGTTGGTTTTGGTTGTTGAATGTCTATGGTTGGGTAGAATGTGAGGTCGCGTCATACTCCTTTGAAAAGGGATTTGTCGACCTGCTAGGGATGTAGGTGGCTCTTGGCACTTCATCGGGGGCATATGTTGATGCTCCTGGAACTGTTTCCTTTTCTACCTCTTCTGGGAGAATACGTTGGTATTATCACCCGTACTTATCAACAAAAACTATATTAGAATAAGTAAAGAACCTTGTCTTTGCTTAACTCGTTTGGGTATGGTTCTTTGCAGCGAAAGTAAGAGACTATTCCCTCACTCTCATGCTTGTAGATTCCCATGTTCTCATTATAAGTTGAGACCCTGGTTGTTTTCTTATCATACATAAAAATCGCTCTAGGTCGATCAATGTTTGGAGGCGGTTCTTGAGTTTCTGAAACCATTTTTCCCTTTTCCACGTTATCTCCATATCTGTTTAATCTTTAGGGTTACTAACTATCAGATAGTGGTTCCCCTTTTTGTCTTGGAATCTATCTCCATCATCATAGACTCGAATTATCTCCACTCTCTGAGTCGGCCTTTCTTCAATACAAATACGCTTGCGTCCTCGATAGTCAGAATAGACTAGGGCTCCCCTCGAGTTTGTTCCTTCTAAGAAGATCACAGTGAACTTGGAATCATTCAAAGGATTTAGGGAGGTGCTTTCTCCTGGCATTGGTCCGTCATAGGTGAATCCTCCTGTCTATTGACTACCCATCATGAAGAACGATTTGTCTAATGAAGTGTCAGTATCACTACCTTCCTCAATAATCGGTGCTAGTGGATCTAGCCTTGCCTGAGTTACACTCTTCTCGGTGGACACTAAACTACCCTGGTCACCTGCCACCTTTTGGTCTCTAAAAATGTATCTTCCCGATCTTAAATTCATTAAACTTATCAATGAAATTTATCACAAATCCAACCACTCACCTGGCAAAGGATCAGTCTCCGCACAACTTCTTGCTTTGCTGCTGAATATACATGTACACAAGCGTTTAATTTCGGCAATCGAATCAAAGCATTTAACCGCTAGAGGCGATCTTAGTAATGATTGGTCTAATTAGAGATTTAACCTCAACCACTACTATATTTTATACACTGCTGATGTTCTGGATTAGGTTTGCTAATCTGGAACTGTACTTCCCTCGGATGTTGGTCAATTTACGTGAAAAAGTCTGAATTCAGTCTTTGCTTCGGCAAATGGCCAAACAAGGTCCAAATTCACTTGTGAAAGAAGTTCTGGAACCCTTAAACCAAATGGAACCTCACTGTATAATCTCAATCAAGTTTTTCTTTCACTAAGCCCCAGTAGACATCCTACGCGTAGGATGTCTCCGGCTCTGTTTTTCCTGGATTCTTGCACTATGAATTCCCCTTGATGTGCTGAGTCCATAGCTGTTTTTACTTTTTGATTTGGATACCTATAAGCTGGTCAATGGATCAAAAATCTGTTTCGACAGCCTGCTATTGGTCTTGATCAGTCTAATCAACTCCAATTTGGACCAAAATTGACTAGGAGGCTTGCCTCAGGCTATACAACACCTTGCTATGCCCACAGTCAGTATCTGGCTTCAATTTCTTACTTTAGACATCCTACGCGTAGGATGTCTTTTTGCTCAGAATGGCTTCAAATGCAAAGCATAGACTCTTCTTGAGGTGCTGAACACTTTGGTATGCTCAATATTAGGTTTGGGTTGCAAAATCACACAGATGACATCCTATGTGTAGGATGTCTTTTTGGTCTGTTTGACCCCAGACTTGACCCACAGCTTCCCTTTGATATCAACAACCCAGTGGTATGCTTAGATTTTGGTTTGGATTTCAAAAGCCCCCAATTTTAGCTGTTCTAGCCTTTTTCAGTCAAAAGTGCTAAAGTCTACTTAGCACCAAATTTTCTCACCCAAATGAGATGAAACCTCTCTCAGTTAGTCAATATGTCATGTAGATCATGCTCATACAGCCATCCTATGGTTTTGGTCTTAAAATAATTCCTTGGCACAATTTGGGTAGGATGTCTGGCAATTTCAGTCTATCTGGCCTTATCCTGTCAAGATATGGTCAAATTTCCACTTTCCAGATGAAAATAGGGTAAACCCCACCTTCTGAAGACACTGGTCTACTCAAAATTTCAAAATTCCCACCAGATTAGCTTGTAGACATCCTACGCGTAGGATGTCTTTTGGCTTAAAATTAATTTTTTTCCTGATAGAAATGCTCCTGATGCTCTACAGCTCTATCGGAAACACTCAGTAACTTTTAGAATTCACTTCAGCTTTCAATCACACTTTTGCGTCTTTTACAACCTTGCGATGAATCCAACAAGCAAGTATACATGCATGAAATGCTCTAGATCCTAAATCATGATGTCCTACTTACTCTACTCCTACTCATCATGTGAAATGGTGATAATGGTGTTTTTGGTTGCTTCTTGGCCTCTCCGGACTCTCAAGCTCTCCTTTCACCGCTTCTACCACTCCAACTCCTACTCTTTACAACACAACTCAACTAAAAATCTACCTACGTCTACCTAAAACTACCTAAGTCGAAGGATCTAGGCAAGACACACACTCCCTAGACTCCCTCTAAGATCTAGAGAGTCCTCCACCCTCTGATCCTATCTAAATGTAAAACGAGACTCTTGGCAAGCCAAAAAATCCCTATCCTTAAGGACTAGTTTCGGTCACCTACCTAAGGTTTTTGTCCCCGGCAGCGACACCAATGTTGGACGGATACGCCGCGACGGACGTCAGCACAACGAGAACTCACCTAACAAGATTTGTCAGCTAAGGACGAAGCTCAACCTGCAGGTGTGTGGAAGCAAGCATAGGGTGTCAACCTACACTCGACCGACTCCTAACTAATTCCTATAGAGGTCTCTACCCAATGTCTAAGTCACAGCCTTCAAGAGTGCATAAGAGAAAACTTCCTACAACGCTTTCTAGAGCTGAATACCCATTAAACAATCTCGAAACACCACAGAACTTGAAGGAGACCCTACTAACCCAATAGGTCGCTCTCCCTAAGGTCTATGAACCAAAACCCCAACCCAAAACACCTGGTGCAAAATCACGTAGGATGTCTGGCCGAAATTTGTAGATCTTCGCTTCCAAAATCTAAAGTGCCTAATGTGTAGCTCTACTCAATGCGAATGCATGGATATGTTGCAATGCAAAATCGGACAACATATGCTCATCGAATCACCAGATGAAGCTCGTAGATGGAACTCGCAAAACCGGACCGTACGTGCGCAATGTAGGTATTGGCACGTAGCTCTTGTCGGGGACAGCACGCTGCACTTCTGCGCACTCGATTCCAACCACCAGTGCGCACATAACGTCAAGATAAAGCTCTCACTCTCTCTCGTACACAATATGCTCACTCACAGACTTTAAACTTTTTAAAAATGACAAAAGATTTTTCATTAATGTCAAAAAGTGGTATATATACCTTACAATTCTCAAACCCTAATGTTCCATTTTAACCATCTGCTCAATCTAAATGTCAAAACTGGGATACAATCTGGAAACTTCTGTAAGCCCCAATATTTACAAGTTGAAATGTCGGGTTTTCTCAATGAATGAATAATTACGAAAAATAATAATCTATCGAGCCATCATTTTCCGTAGGGTGTGTCCAACTTCTAACATACGGCTCCAAGTGTATCACTTCCTACACTGGGGTTAACATAAAATGGCTCGTCCCATCTAGGGAGTGCAACGGTGGGAAGTCTAGCAAGGATCTGTTTCACTTTGGTAAACTGTTTCTCATTTTCTTCACTCCACAGGAAGACATCTTTATGGGTGATTTGTTGTAGAGGGAGAACCATCTGAGAGAGCAAGTGAAAACCTGCTCAAATACCTTACCTTCTAAAGAAAAGAGACCAATTGCTTAGCTGTGGTGGATAATGACAGAGATACCAAAGCTTGAATCTTGCTAGGGTCAGCCTCAATCCCCTTTTTTGAAATTACATGACCAAGACGAGTGACCTTGGTTTCACCAAGGTGACACTTATCTACGTTAAGCTGGCCACCCAAGGTTTGCAGCCTAGCCAGACCATCATAGACCATGCTGAAATGGAGGGAGCGAGAACTGAGGATGCAAAAGGCATCTATGAAAACTTGTATTAACTTACCAAAGTATGGCTAGAAGACAAAAGCTACACATCGTTGGAATGTGGGAGCATTGGTGAGGCCAAAAGGAATCACCCTGTACGAAAAACATCCCCATGGTGTTATGAAGGTTGTCTTCTTTTGATCTTCTTTAGTGATGCTAATTTGGAAGTAGCCTGAGTAGCCATCACACACCATGTAGCGCTCATGTCCTGCTACCTCATTGAGAATTTCATCTAGAAAAGGAAGAGGAAAATGGTCCCTCTTTGTGGCTGCATTAAGAGGCTTGTAATCAACACAAACCCTCCACCTACCATTCTTCTTTGGTGGGACTACCGCTAGAGAGACCCACTCTGAGTCTTCAACAGGATATATGAAACCTGCTTCTATCAATTTCCTCACCTCTTTGAGAAAGGCATCTTGTTGAATTACCCCTAGCCATCTGAGCTTCTGTACTACACTTTTACTTCCTTCCTTGAGCTTAATGTGATGTTGAACTACTGTGATGCCAGTGATTTCATCATATTCATCAATGAACAATGTGGTAAAATTACTTAGCATCAAAATATAATCTTCACGCTCCTTCCCACACAACTCACTTGAGAGCATTTGATGTAGCTTACTTGCTTCTACTAGAGGTTGTATACTTGGTGTCTCTCCTTGGTTTGAGGCATCAGATTGCTCCATCTTCTTAGGGTCCTTGAGAATTCCCCCATCACCTCAATGCTACTATCGCTTTCTTCACTCATTATTGACTCCTCCTCTGAAGTGGTTGAAGAGTCACTACTAGAAAACTCATCCATAGAGGTTTCTAGATCCATTTCGCATTGCCGACTTGTCTTCATGTCATAAAGTATTGACTTCCTTTTGGCATCCTTCATCTAGATTATGCCGGTGTCCTAGTCTTGCTTAGCTCTCATAGCCATAAGCCAAGGACTCCCTAGAATGATAGGATAGCCCTCCCCCTTGTGTGGCATGACAAAAATGTTGACATCTATCTCGGTGTTGAATGCCTTTATCCTAATTGCATTTATAACACCAACATATTGAACTTTTACATTATTTGCCATTTTGGCTTGTCATGGTGCCGGCCTACTCACCTCTAAACCCAAACGGTGCATCATTTTTTCACTCATGATTCATATTTGTGCACCACCATCGATGGAGATATTGGAGATGTGTTGCCCTTTGATGTGGGCATCCATGATTGGTAGGATGTCCTCAATATTCCTCCTCGAGATAGCCCCACCTATCCTTGGTCTTGACTTTCTAGTGCTTACCATCTTTTTCCATTGTCTCCTCATCCTTGGTGCAAGATGGAGTAATTGGGGCCAGGTTATCTTTGGACCTTGCATCAATACATCTTGAACTAGGCCATATGGTTTAGCATACTCACCCAGTGAAAAATCCACATGTTGATCTTCCGTTGAGGCTTAGATGCCTGCTTGCTAGACTTGCCTTTTCCTTTCATCTTCTCCTCCCTTTGAGAGGCTTCTTCGTGCCTGGCATGCTTCACTCCCATGGTATCCACTTCTTGTATCTTCCCTTTTCCATTGTTGTTCTCTCGGACCGATTCTTCTACCTTTGCCTTTCCTTTAGCTTCCCAGCTAATGACACTCACCACTTGGTTTCCAGCAGGTGGTGAAGGTAGTGGTGGAATGAAAGGTTGTGGTAGTGGTGGTGGTTGTACAGATGGTCGAAGGATTTGGACCGGTGGAATGCTCCATGGTTGCCTGGGTGGTGGCCCAGGGCGGTCACTTATCAAAAGCTTCCTATATCACGTGCGTTCAAGAGGTTATTAATAATACCTCAATATACATACTATATTTACACTACGTGCCTATTTAAAAAACCCCCACCCCTCTCTGTATGTATACATTTTGATCTTTTAATAATCCTCTCCGGTTAACTCACGTGATAGCATACACATTCTAAAAAGTGACCGCCCCGGGGGTGGTGGTGGTCTTGCCCTTGGTGGAGAGATCTGCTTCTATCTTCCTCCTCTATTAAAGTTCTGCCTTCTTGGATGTGGACAGTAATACATGCCGTGGCCATCGTCCAACAATTATAGCAGTGGTATTCTTGTTTTTGCCTTCGTTTTCCTTTCCCTTGCTTTGGATTTCTTACAAGTGCATGCCCTTGTTGTACCAGATGCACAGATAAACTTTTAAGTTGAGTAGTAATGCGACTCAACAAATCTTACTTCTCTTCTGATGCCTCTTGTGGTTGGATTCTTTGAGCAGCTGTTGCAGTCACTGGGTTAGTTGGACTGAGATTAATGCCTCTGACTCGTTGGCTCTTGCTTGCATGTGCAGCTTCTTGCCTTTAAGTGGGCTACTTCCATTGCCAACTCATATGTTGCAGGGAATCTCCCCTTCACCTTCTCTCTAAGCGGCGACCACAGGCTAGCAATGAAACAGTTCTTCTTTAGGAAATTAAGCGCTCCTTCACCTTCCTCCAGTGAGGCAACCCATTTCTCCAAAAAATCCACAAACTTGGATTCGTAAGTGGTATACTCTAGCAGACATCCCTGATTTAACTCTATCAACAATTGCCATAACTTTTCCAAGGTTGTGCCTCCACCAAACCTCTTCACAAAGGCAGCATGTAGTAAGTCCCATGCATCCTTGGTAGCTTGGGGTAAAGCATTATACCAAGACTTGGCATCTACTTTCATTAGTAGATGAAAATTTCAGAGCCGTGAGGCATCGTCATCTTTGTTGGAAACCACACAAGCGATGCCAAAGTTATCAAGAAAATCGATGGTGATGTCTTCTCCCTTCTTGCCACTGAATGTGGAAAAAAGACACTTGCCATGGTGGTAAATCAATGAGTAGGAAATTACAAACCTTTAAAAAAATAAAATAAAATTGACTTAATGATTCATAAAGGTTTATACATGGGTGGAAAACTTGAGTGGGAGCTAAGAAGAGCACAAGGCTAGAATAGAATGAAGATGCTTACATCAAAAGAGTGGTAGTAACCAAGGATGGGCAAGATGATGGGACATGGGGATCTAAGGATTTCATCAAGCATCTTTGCTCTGAATAGAAAAACGGTCTTTTGCTGGTAGAATAACTTCCTATCAATGTACACGTTTACATGCATGTGTTGCAAGAAACAAAAAGGAAAGACTTTTGGCCTATTGTTGTTATCCATGTTGGGTGTAGGGAAAGGATTTGACCACTAGAGATGCATACCTTAAGCGTTGACAAGGTGACACCTTCACCATAGGCCTCTACCTCTTGTTGAAGTCAACATAATCCTCCATATTGGGTTCAAAACAGATTGGGCGAGAAGAGTCTACCTCAATCGTCTTTCCATTTTGCATGCGATAGCGACGTTTGGATGGATACTTGACTTGAAGTCTCTAGGCCTAGAGTGAGCGTAGGCGCGCTTGCTTCCACCAAATGCTTTAGGCTTTCTGGCTTGGACTTTGTAGTTGATGTAGTTGATGAATCTTCTCTGACCGTTGGAGAGAAAGGACTTGGTGCTACACAAAACCTGAGTGATGTGAGAGTGCTGATGCGGTTGGCAAAAGAAAAACTCACCGTTCTTCCTTCATCTCCTTTGTCGGCATTCATTGACAGAATGCTTTGGTTGACAACAGTGATGACATTTCGTAGCCCTCCCTCTTGATGCTCTTGATTTGCAATTAGCACGAGCAATGTGAGATGGGGAGCTTACCTCTTTGATATTGATGACACTACAACCTGGTAGTAGCACTTTGATAAAGGCCTTGAGTGCTTTTACAGTCTCGTCTTCTTCAGTCTTCTAATTTGAAAAATCTTGTAGCCACTCGTCCATGACTTATGGCATGCATGGTTTCTCTTTGTTGATTGAAGGTCTTTACAAAGCCCTCCTTCGTGGGGGAACCAAATGAGAGGTGGAAGTGCAAAACAAACCCGGTGGCCTCTACACCAAGACTATGCACAATGGCATCATCATGGGAGGTACAAAATAGGGGCACCACCTAGAAAGATATGTGGCTAGGACACATACATATACACAATCAAACATGCCATGAAAAAAAATTTCAAGATCCACGCCCAAGTGTGGGATGGGGTGGTCAGAGAACAAGGTGAGAGAAATGGTAAGTGAGTGAGAATGGGCTTGCTACTCGTGCATATAGTAAGGAAGATAATGAGGTAAGGGAAACATGTAACTATGCTCACTTCTCATACAAGAGGTGGCGAATCTGCACACCTCAAGATGCAAGTAGCAAGATGATATGAATATGAGAGGAAGAGAGAGAGTGTGTATGGTGGCAGATCCGCACATCTTAACATAAGCAAAAAATGGCAAGAACAAACATAAACCATGCTCACAATGAAGTGTATCCCAAGTGACACAAGGTATGGCACCAAGATGGAGTGTGCTGATTGCTTGCAAAAGATGAATACAATAGGTAGCGTATGGCGAGAAGATGAGAAGGGAACAAGACCATAGGAGGCATAATGGAGAGATGGGAGTTCATGGCGAGGAATATCATGAGTGTATCCATCATTCTTCTTCTTGAAATCATGCCTTCAACCCTTCATTACAAGTGTGTGGAGGTATGGTGCTCATTTTGTGCACGGTGATGGTGTTGTGATTATGTGATTAGGGTTCATGCTACTAGCATAGCACAAGGGTGTGTGTGTGTAGTGTAGTGTCGGTGTGTGTGTGTGTGTGTGTGGGCAATGAGCGAGAGAGGAGGTGATTCTGTTGCACCCCGCATGGGCTGCTTTATCGAGAGAGAGAGTGATAATGGCGAGCATGAGTGATGGGAGAGGGAGTGTTGAGGGAGTTGGGGGGGGGGGGGGGGGGGGGGGGGTAGTGTGGTGTGTGTAGGTAGTGTGTGAGAGAGATTTTTCTCTTCTGTGGCCTCGTGGATGTCTCAACATGGAAATGAGAGAGGGTCAATGGTCCAATGATGGATGAGAGAGAGAGAGAGAGAGAGAGAGAGAGAGAGAGAGAGAGAGAGAGAGAGAGAGAGAGAGAGAGGATGGCGGGCTGAAGGGATGGGCTATGTTTGTGTGTGTGTGTGCTAAGAGAGAGAGAGGGAGACCCTGCTGCACCCGCATGGGCTTGAACAAGGGGAAGAGAGAGAGAGGCCGAGGGGCTAGAGAGAGAGAGAGAGAGAGAGAGAGAGAGAGAGAGAGAGAGAGAGAGAGAGAGAGAGAGAGAGAGAGAGAGAGAGCTTGTCCTCTGGTGATAATGGAGGAGTGTGGCCAAGATGAGAGGCGGCCCACTACATGCAATCATGGAAGGGGTGGTGGTGCATATTAAAATGTCTTTTTTTTTCCCTTGTATTATGCTCCCTCCCTGATTGGGGTTGGTTCTTGCGGTAGCGGTTTTGAAAACCGGCCGTCAATGTCTCGATGATTCTTGAGACCAAAAATATCCATTCCTAGATTAGATAGATAACTTTCCTTCCACCTCTCTCTAGAGGTTAAGCAAGTGGTAGATCTTTGAACTAAATGAACTACTACTTATGAATCATAGGTTGAACATGTGGTGGAGCTTTTCTTCACACCATGTTTCAATAGAGCTTATCTTAGACAAGTGGTGGATCTTTAAACAAAACTTCCCATGTACAACATACATCTTGTTTAGGGTTGATTCAATAGATCCTACCTTGGACAAGTGGTGGACCTTGACACAAAAATCCTCATGTACAATATATATCTGGTTTAGGGTTGTTTCAATAGAGCCCATCTTGGACACATGGTGGAAAAGATAATAGGCTACACAAATAATCTTCTAGTATTTTCTCATGCCTAGTTTATGCATTTGGTACACCTTGCATCTCTAAAGGTTGGAGAAGTGGTGGCCCTTTGGATTTAGCCACACATTATTTATGTAGCCTAGCTTGGACAAGCGGTGAACCTTAGCTTCCCTCCATATTTCAATGGAGTCTCAATTGGATAAGTGACTTTTGAAGTTCCAATCAATGCTAGCTTGGACACATGGTGGAGCTTGCTTTTACCTTATGTTTGAAATATCTTGGACAAGTGGTGGATCTTGGAGAAAAAACTCCATGTAAAATATATCATAAATTTTCCAAATGGTGAGAAATATTATTGTAGCTTGGAGGTAGCTCAGACAAGTGGTGGGCCTTGTAAAAAAAATCTCCATGGACAAACGCATCAAGGGTTTTGCAATTGGTGAGAAACAATATCATTCATGGTTGTCTAAATCGTGGACAAGTGGTGGGGTTTTTCTTATGCTCATTTTGCAAGGGATCCTAGCTTAGACAAGTGGTTTCTTATGTTTCAATGGAGCCTAACTTGGACACATGGTGGAGCTTGCTTCTATTCCCATGTTTCATTAGAGTAAACTTGGACAAGTGGTGGACCTTGGAGAAAAACTCTCCATGTACAACATATCATGGTGCAGCTTACAATTATTTTATATACCTATCTTGGAGAAATGATGGAACCTTGATTATCCCCATACATCAAGCGAAGGTTGGTGAAGCTTGCTTGTCTCCATGTTTTGGTGGATCCTGACTCACACAAGTGGTGAAGCTTGCTTCTCTTCATGTATTAGAGGAGCCTAACTCGGACAAGTGGTAGAGCTTGACCTCTCTAAATGTTGCAAAGTTTCCTATATTAATCGAGTGTACACCTTGAAACAAAACCACCCATGTACAACATCTCATGGGTTTTTCATGTTTCAATGGAGCCTAGTTCGGACAAGTGGTAGAGCTCGCCTCGCTCTCTCCATATTTCAATGCAGCCTAGCTTATACAAGTGGAAGATATTTGTTTCTTTCCATGTTTCAATGGAACACCTACCTTGGACAAGTGCTGAACCCCATGGACAATATATCATGGAAGTTTGAAGTGGTGGAAAGAATTACTAGCTTGGGTGGTGGACCTTGCTTCTCTCCATGCTTCAATGGAACCTTAGCATTGGAGAGAAGATGGTAGACCTTGAAGTAAGACCTTGCATGTTACAGCCCCTCATAGGTTGTGCATGGGGTGGACCTTGAAATTGTGCTATAAGTCTAGCTTGGAGAGCTGGTGGACCTTTGATCATATCCATACATCAAAAATCCAAGTTTGGACAAGTGGTGGACCTACAAGCCAAAATATTTACACTACAATAGAGTATATGTTCAAGATGTGGTAAATTTGAGATTGAAACACCCATGCTACTAGAGAAGATAAGTTTCAAATGTGGTGGAGCATTGTATCAATGTCCTATGTCTAATTTTGACTAGTGATGACTTTGAAACTATCCCACTAGTCTATAAGCAAACATATATGGACCAACAAGTTAGGCTACCTTTGTTGCATCAATGCATCCCATGTTACCAAATATCATAGGTTTCTTGGACAGTTATTGGACCTTGTATTAATGCTGAATGTATAGCTTGGACAAGTGGTGGACCTTGGTTCTCTCTATTCTTCAAATGGGCAATATATTGGAGACATGTGTGCTATGTTTCTCAAAGATTTGAATTTTTGAAATATTTTGAGGACCCATGTAAGAGACACTCTGAGTCTTCCATATGATGGACATCCCAATAGTATATCATTCTTTGATCTAGTCCTTGCATTTATGCATAATGTTTTTTTTTTTTTTGTAGATACAAAGGAGTTAAGTGAGATAAAAATGAGGTTTATTTCACGCTATGATTATAATGAGATCCTTTTGGGAGACCAACTTTTCCTGTTCCCAGAATGTAATTTTTAATATTGATGGGGTGGCTTTTGAAGTGCGACTTTCATGTATTCAAGGAGCTGGTTATGGGCTTTTTGTGTATACTGCCCTTCAAAGTGGTGTGTCTATTCTAAACTATGGAGGACATAAGTATATATTTCAAAAGTGAAAAAGGATATGCAAAATATTTCCAAGAGCCTCTATATTTTCTCCTAGAAGATCCAAATGTAGAAGAGGAGGAAGATCAAGCATACATTCTTGGTTGTGTAGAAGAAAGAAATATGTTGGGCTATATAAATGGTTCTCATGGTACATGTGTCTAACCAAATGTACGCTATACATTTGATCCAAATTTTACACCTTGGCACAAATACACATATTTGCACATCAAATTGAAAGAGTATGGCTATGTATGCCTTGAGACTATTTGTCGGGTTGCAGCAGGAGAAGAGTTGTTTGGGGACTATGACTTTACTTGATATTTTCAAGTATCGTATGCGGATGAAAATCTTAAATACATCTAAAATTTTGTTTTTTTATTGATAGAATCTCAACACTTAATTGTATATGATTGTTTTTTACTTTATGTTTAGCTAGAATCTAGAGTACTCTTACACTTAATGTGTTTTCTAAGTTATTTGATTACCTTAAACATAGAATATTGACTCTACTCAAGATTTTTAGAAAATTTATCAAAAATTAATAAATATCTAGGTTGGAAAAGTGGTAGGGGCTGCAATATTACTTTCTTCTTTTGATAAATTTTACCTTGAATATGAAGGACATCTTTGCAACATTTTGGTGTAGTTTGAAGCTAGCTAGCTTAAACAAGTTGTGACCCTTGAATCCAAATCTAAGACAAAGATCTATTTTTTTCTTGTAGCCTAGATTGGACATGTGGTGGACCTTGTGCCCTTGTGTTCTTGAACATGTTTTGGCTTTTAGTATTCACTTTACTAATATTTAATAGAGTGTAGGCTTGACAAGTTTGCCACAATAGATTGTAGTTTAGACAAGTGGTGCCTTGTGTATCGATGCTAACAATGGTTGCAAGGATTGAACTAATATTGATTTTACCTTGAATAAATTTGTTACTTGGAACTCTACATGTTAAAATGGTGAATTAAATTCTAGTGACTTTTAGAAAAAAATGTTATGTATGATTTCCTAGATTCAAAGATTGGGATTGACAAAGCCCCTATGAATCAATTAACAATTATAGAATCTATTGATTCTCTCATTTGTGAAGTGCCCAAGACGGATGATATATTTATACCAAAGTCTAGTGATGTGCAGCTTGATCAAGCTTGTAGTAATGTGGACCAAGAAATCAGTGCTCCAACAATACAATCTACTTCAAAAGAGGCAGAAACATCTACTCCTGGTCCATTTCCAATTGCTGCTACTTCATCTAGTATAAATGATGATAAATTCATGCTTACAATTATATTGGATTTAAATAGTCTATTATTGAAGCGTTCCCCTCAGCCATCCTCACACCACAAGTCAATGCAGATAGATTCAAAAAGATATATTATACTTAGGCCAGGTTGCATACAATTTTTGACGATTATATTATAAAATTTTAATTTTGCAATCTGGTCAACGGCTACTAAGGACAATGTGCTTCAAATCCTTAGAGCACTAAACAACTCAACTGAGGATACATTACCTTTCTTTGCAGTCTATATCAAGAAAATTGCTACACCGCTCAAAGCCAAAAATTATTAGACCTGACAATCCAAATGTTGAGGCAATGTTCAAGCCTTTGGCCAAAATTGCCATGGGGTTTGAATGTGATCCACAAAGAACAGTGCTTATTGATGACTCTCCTTACAAGGGATGTATTTCACCTGCAAACAATTGCATTTTTCCACCACAATTTGATGGTGAAAAAATGGTCGACAATGTTCTCTTGGGGGAGTTTCTCCCTACTTGCTTCATCTTGATGAGAGAAGGGATGTGCGCGGTTTGATTGCTTCTAATTATTATGGACAACCTGAAGTAACAAATAACAATGAATACAAAGAAATCATAGAGTATTTGAAGCATAAAAATGATGCCTGGTTAGCTAAGGTATTCTTCTCAAGAAGAATAACATTTGCAAAATATGACAAAGGTGAAACTACCCTTCAGGATAAATTGTACCGAGCAAGTGACACAACCACCAAAGTGAAATAAGAAGAGCCCATATACAAGAAATATTGACAAAGGAAGGTACACCCATTGAAATCATGAAGGCACCACAATTGATTTCTTTAGCTAGGCAATTTGGTTGTAGCACAAAAGGACCATTGAAGGCAACCACTGCAAAGGCGTATATAAATAAGGTGAAAGCTGAGAACAATCTTTTGAAGCACGATAGAAAAATCCCTAAGGTAATACTGAAATGTTTTAAAGCTTGATAACATGCTAGATTGAACATTCATATCCATGATATCTGATCAAATTTTCTTTTTATTCCTACTTGAAGGTTCTCACCAAGGGTATATCTTGATGGAGCTCAATCGATACAAGTTTTGATATGTTTTCTCAAATTAACAAAGCAAACACCTAGATTTTGTTTATCAATTTCTTGAGGGATGTCTTCTGAGTTTGTAACACTATATATGAAAATTAACATTATGCTTCTTCTTAAAATCGCCTATTTTTTGCCTTGTAAATGTTTCAATTATAATTTAAAGTTTTGTTAACATTAGATTATACTTTTTTAATTTGGCAAAAAAAGGCAAAATTTTGTGTAGTTTTAGTTTGATTAATTCATTGATTGCCTCATTTTGTTATAGTTATACTTCATCATTGAGAAACTTAGAATCTACCATAAACCAATTAATACTCTTTTGGAGCCTATATTAGACAAGTGGTGGACCTTCAAAAATTTATGATTGAGTTAGAGATTAGCTTATACAAGTGAAAAGCATTCAAATCAACACATGAGTTTCCTACTTAGATCATTTATTTGTACAAATAGAAGCTAATATCCAAAGGCCCTGTAGGCTAACACATTAGATACTACTTATAGCCTAACTTGTGGATGATTAGTGAGTGATTCTTCTCATTATGTTTGGGTAGGTTCATCACCTACCCAAACCCTAGTCCATTGATGCTTGAAGAGAAGCAAGCTCACCACTTGTCCAATCTAGGCTTCCTTAAAACACCTAGAGAGTAAATTCATAACTTCTCCGAGCTTGAAGATAAGTAAGGTCCACCATTTGTAAGAAACAATTTTGTTAAAGATATAAACTTACAGGTAGAACATGTAATCCCTAGCTTATACAAGTGGTGGAGCTTTGTTTCTTTCCATGTTTAAAGGGAGCCTAGCTTGGACAAGTGACTTTCCATGTACAAAAGGAGTCTAGCTTGGACACATGGTGGAGCTTGCTACTAAAGAAAATAGGCTACACAAGTGGTGGATCTTTTGGTATTTTCTCATGCCTAGTTTATACATCTGGTACACCTTGCATCTCTAAAGGTTGAGAAAGTGGTGGCCCTTTGGATTTAACCACACATTATTTATGTAGCCTAACTTGGACAAGTAGTGAATATTTTCCTCCCTCCATGTTTCAAGGTGGCCTCGATAGGACAAGTGGTTATCCAAGCTCCAATGGAGCCTAGCTTGGATACATGGTGGAGCTTGCTTCTACCTTATATTTCAATAGGACTAGCTTGTAAAAGTGGTGGAGCTTGGAGAAAAACCCCTCATGTACAACATACCATAGATTTTCCAAATGGTGAGAAATATTATCGTAGCTTGGAGGTAGCTTGGACAAGTGGTGGGCCTTGTAATATAATTCTTCATGTACAATTACATCAAGGGTTTCCCAATTAATGAGAAATAATATCATTTATGGTTGTTCCTAGCTTCAACAAGTGGTGGAGTTTTTCTTATACTAATGTTTCAAGGGATCCCAGCTTAGACAAGTAGTTTCCCATGTTTCAATGTTGCCTCCTTAGACACATGGTGGAGCTTTCTTCTATAATAATCTTTTGGAGCCTAGATTATGGCAAGTGGTGGACCTTCAAAAATCGATGATTGAGCTAGAGATTAGCTTAGACAAGTGAAAAGCCTTCAAATCAATACTTGAGTTTCCTACTTAAATCATTTAGTTGTACAAATGGAAGCTAATATCCAAAGGCCGTGTAGGCTAACATATTAGATACCTACTTATAGCTTAGCTTCAATGATTAGTGAGTGCTTCTTCTCATTATGTTTGGGTAGGTTCACCAACTACCTAAACCCTAGTCTATTGATGCTTGAAGAGAAGCAAGGTTCACCACTTGTCCAAGCTAGGCTTCCTTAAAATACTTAGAGAGTAAATTTGATAACTTCTCCAAGCTTGAAGAGAAGTAAGGTCCACCATTTTTCCAAGGTATGCTTCCTTAAAACACAGTTATTGTATCTTGTTCCCAATGAATCATAGAGAGGAGAAAGGTCCACCACCTATCCAAGAAAAGCTTCATTGAAACATAGAGAGAAGTAAAAATCCACCATCTATCTCAATTAGTTTTAAAAAAACCACTCTACAAGGTCCATTACTTTTCTAGTAATCCACTCTATCTTGTATCATGAAGAGGTCGATTTCAAAGTCTAGCATTTGTCAAGCTAGTCTCTACTGGAGAGTGGAAAGAATCAAGAGACACCACTTGTGCATGTTAAGCCCTATTGAAGCATAGAAATAAGAAATGTCCACCACTTGTCCAAGCTATAAGGAAAACCACTTGATATAAGGTCCCACACCTATGCTATTTTATAGAATGGATAGTGTTTTTTTCTATCATTTGATCAACTTATTATATGTTGTAGTATCGGGGTTCAATTTCAATGTCCATCATTTATCTAAGTTGGGCTCCATTCACACATGGCTGGAAGAAAATTCTACCACTTAGCCTATCAATAAATGGAAACCGAGAGGAGATCCACCACTTGGGTTTCACATGTGGTGTCATTGTATCAATAGGTTATGCCTAGCTTGGACAAGTGATGCTCATTGATTCTTTTCATGATGAAAGTAAGCCTAGCGTGGATATTTGGTGCACCTTGATTCTCTCCATGCTGCAACCATGGACAAGCAGTGGTCCTTCAAACCAAATTCCCCATGCAACAAACAATCATAAGTTTGCAAAAAAGTGGTGGACCTTTAATTCCATAGCTAATTTATGCACATGGGCTCTAGCATGGATAATGGGTAATGTTTTTGTCATCATTGTTCAATGAATCCTATCTTGGATTATTTGTGAATCTTGAGACTAAATCCCCAATATATAACTGAGAATAGGCCATGGACCTTATATTAATGTCCCATGCTTAGGCTGGACAAGTGGTGGACATTAATTCTATATATGCTAAGATTGAGTAGACATTAGTCAAAATCCTGTGTTATAGGAATCAAGATTTAAACTTTATTTGATCACTTGCACAAGTGGTTATGAGTTTCTCTTTCCATATCCAAATGGATCTTATATTGGAAAATTGGTAGACTTGATACCTAAACACCCATTCTACAGTAAAGAATTGGTTAAGAACTTGTGCACTTCGAGCATACCTTTGACAATTACTACTTACTAATTGACTTAGATCTAGTTGAAGTTTATGATATTGAGACTAAGAGAGAGTGCAACATAAAAAATGTTAGGTTTTCAATTTGACTTTGTTTATGGCAATGAGTATATTGGTAGATGGATTTTTCCATCTAATATTACCATATGATATACAATATAAAACTCATGTCTATTGTTTCATCAACATTAAATGTTCTTGTTTTTTTATTTCAAATTCATTACAGGAAAATGGATTGGCTATATGCATGAACGATTTGAAGGAAACTATTGAATTACCCAAACAACCTCATCCAAGACCATTTCTAAGGCTTCAACCATCTCATTATCACCTACCACTTGCTATCAACAAGGACATCAAAAGAGTACTTATGTTGGATCTAGAGGGATTTATTCTCAAGATAATTGAAACAAAACATGGAGATTCTATGCCAACTTGGGCTCAACAAATGCGACTTGTGGAGGATAAGATTAAGTTTTTCATGTGGTGCGTCCAGATGCAGAGATTTTTTTGGATTTTTGCAGTGAATAGTTTGAGCTATGGCTATGGGGTTGCTATAACTTAACAAGAGTGCAACACATCATACAAAAATGCTTCCCTAAGCATTATACTAAGTTCAAGATGCTTATGAGTAGCAAGATTTGCCAGAATCCAAACATCATGCTAGGATTAAGAAGGGTTTATCACAAAAATTTGAGTCATATGTGGAAGATGTTTGAGGATTTGGATGCAAAAAATACCTTAAGTTTTTATGACACTCCATACAAGGTGATGTGTAGTGAACATGCTGGGGATATATCTTATATTTCCAAGGATATGGAGGAAAACATCTAGGCAACTTTAAAGCTTCTTGCAAGAAACAATGATGACATGGTTGGTAGGATGGTTGTTTGCAAGAGACAAGAGAAAATATACGTACAACACAATTGTGAATCAGAACTACGATTTTGAGACAAATTATGTCCTTGGTGTATACTTATCAATGCAAAAGAATTAATTAACAATAATCCACAAGATGTCTCATTTATTTTTGTAATGGGTATCTTTTAGTATACATGATATAAATTTTATCTTGGAGAAACAATGTGTCAATTTGATGAACACTTTAATAAAGTGCACCTTGCTCTAAGGGGTCTTTAATGTATAACTAGAGTGCATCCTGTTGTAAGGAGACACCAATGTATTGTTAGAGTGCACCAATTTTTTGGGACTTCTTTTTTATTAATTGGTATCTATGTTCGATCATTTAGTAAACAATAATTATTTTTTGTTTCTAGAGAAATTTTATGTTAGTCCATCTCAACGTTTCATGTATTTGTAACTAAGAGAAATTGATGTTTTGATGTCAAAATAAAACTTGCAAGTGTAGAATGGAGAATTCATGGACTTTGTATGTGTGAGAGAGATCTCTTTTATGGATACAAATGTTTTCTTCAAGCATTCTATTACTACATCCTTCATGTAAAAGAGGTTTAGAAAATTAAAAAACTTTGAAAGGAAAAATGTGGAATCTAACTGCATGTACTCTTGAGTTGTCGTAGGAGTCAATGTATGCATTCATGTCTTCATGAAGGTTTAGATCTAATTAGATTCTTCTTGGAAATTACCTTCTCCTATTCAATATGAAATAAATTATTATAATATATTTTCTTGTAGGTGGAAAATATTTCATTATGTGTATTTTGAACCTAGTTGCTTGACCTTCAAACCAAATCTCATTTGTTGCAATAGAGGACCACTTAAAAATAGTCAATGATAATCATTTTAACTAACTTTATCACTTTGAGCGTAGCTTGAATAAGAAGTGGACTTTGCATTCATCCATAAGTTCAAGGGAACCTAGCTTGGACAAGTGGTGGGCTTTGCATTCCTCCATAAGTCAAGGGAGGTTAGCTTGGATAAGTGCACCATGAAACCAACACTCCTATGATGCAACCAAGCATATACTTCATGTTTTATGTATGCATCATGCCTCAAATGAGGAAGTCCTAGATTAGAGATGGACCTTGCTTGAATGTCATAGAAAAGTGGGTTGTATTTCTCAATGGGTCCTAGCTTGGACAAGTGGTGGACCTCAAATAGAAGTTTTAGTTACTCACTTTGAACTTGTCTTAGACAAGTGGTGGGCCTTGAAACCAAGCTCTTCACATTGAGATAAGTGATACAAAAGGACAATAGAGCATACAAAATGATAATGCATGCAATGTACTAGTTTCCTAATGGCCTTGATGTCCAATTTTGTTCTCAATGTGTAATCTATGTGCATAAAGTGGAATGAGACCTTAAGCAAATTGACATCTTTGACAAAAATCTCATTACCTTATACATGATATGTTGAAAGTTGTCCAACCTGGGAATTGGGATTTTCCCACTTTACCTAATATAGTCTTTGCAACAAACAATGCAACATGCACTATCAATGCGATAACAAAAGCATAGTAGGTCAAGTTACATGTATCATTGTCCTCATTCATTGTACCGGGAAAAAGGTGGTGCTCCATCGTATGAAGCATAAACAAACTGTGGTCAATGGTACATGGTATCATAAATCCATGTTACCCTTCACACTTGCATATGCCATGATTCAAGACAAAAGGCACAAGGGGCAACAATTTCCAGCAAAGTTCTTCTTATCTTCAGAGATGCATTTGCACCAGGACTTGCCTATGTCATGTTGTCACGCATCACAGACCATTGAGATCTCTGAATTCTCAACCTACCAACTCCTGATATATTTTGACATACTCCACTTGACACTCACGTAGAATTCATTAGAAACATTTTAGTAGCTGTTTGATTATGAATTTAAATAGTTCATGAAATTTCTCCATGTCTTTGTTTTTCAGCATCTGTGCAATAATTACTTTGTAACTAATTGATGTCTCAAGAGGTTTTCTATGTTTATTTTTTGGAATTGTCATTAACTTACACTCCACTTGTAAGGACATGGGTACCCACCAGCACAGCCAGACAGTGTGTATGCTAGGGGGAGGCTATAAGATAGCATGGTTTAGTGGAGACTAGCAGACGCATTATCACCATCCTTTCACTGGTATTCGAGCTATTTTTGGAAAAGGGGAAAAGCGGGTTGCATGTGCATGCGACGCGCTGCTTCTCTCCCACGTTTTGCAGATAGCGACCTCTCTGCTGTGTAGAAAAAAGAAGACAGGCACAGTTTTCTGCATGCAGCATGCGAAGGCAGACAGGGATAGCCGGCCGCAATCGCTCCACCTATGCCCTCCACAGCGTACGACCAAGGCAAACTCGATCGACAACTCAATGGCATCGAAGGCTCCGTTGGCGCCGTTTGCTGCACACGTGGGAAGGCCCTCTAAACCCTTGCATGAAGAAGGGTTGTACCCACCCCATGAGGGTAAGAGGCCAACACTCTACCATCGAGTTATTCAACCTTTTTGTGTATAACAAGGAACTAGTATTTGATCCGCGCGTTGTTGCGGCCAAGGAAACAATGCCTCTATTCTCATAGGGCTATCTTCTCTTCCAAGTGGTGGAACACTGTCAATACTCTCTTCCTACATGTATAGTCTATCACATTTATAAAAGTGATGCATGACACAACCTCTTAATAGATGCTGCAAAGCATTCTTTGATACCAAGATTCGAAGCTTCTCATAGACATTATTTTTCATGAGGTGCTAGCCCTTGTTCAACAAACTTAGGAGTGCTCTAATTCTATTGGTCTATATATAAATATAAGTAAATAAATAAATTTTATATATATATATATATATATATATATATATATATATATATATATATATATGGAGAGAGAGAGAGATTCCTTCATTTGGTCTATCTTGATCTAGCAATGCTACCAAGATTGATTATAGAGATTAGATAAGTTAGCATGGTGTGAAGAGATGAGATCTAAGAGAATTCAATGTAATAATAGAACTTTTTTTTATAAATGGAGTGAGTTCTAGAATTGGTCTCAATGATAAGAATGCAATTGGATTCAATATCTCTGCTCCATTCTCTTACTTGCTTCTATCCTTGTACGTATGTATGGATGTATGTATGTATCTATATATATATATATATATATATATATATATATATATATATATATATATATATATATGTATACATAGCACACACACACACACACACATATATGCTTGAAGCAAAGATTTGTCATAGAGGGCTTGAGACATCTTGATATGTTCCAATTATGTCTATATGTACACATAGTGCGCTCACACACACACACACACACACACACACACACACACACACACACACACACACACACACACACACATATATATATGCTTGAAGGAAAGATTTGTCACATATGTCGAGTTTGTCACATTTGTCACACATAGGCATCTTGCTATTGTTCCAATACAGTAACTATGATATTCAAAGTTTCTATGCTCCCCTCGTCCCTCTCCCCCCCCAAAACCCTCTAGTTGAAGTGACTATCCCAAGTGGACATTTAAAAAGGAGACGCGAACTCCTTTTTCTAAATTTTTTGGAAAGAAAAATATAGATGGCTGTGATTGGTCTGCCTCTCTCTCTCTCTCTCTCTCTCTCTCTCTACCATCGGATAGATCTTTGAGATCTCATTGGATGTTCCTACAACATTTCAAATTCTCCTTTTATCAAGACATGTGTGTGTGTGTGTGTGTGTGTGTGTGAGAGAGAGAGAGAGAGAGAGAGAGAGAGAGAGAGAGAGAGAGAGAAGATGAAACAAAAATAACCTTATTCTTACCCATCTTGTGAGATATATCTTTTGGGATTGTTCCGATGGCATTAAAAATTTTCTTCTTGTTCATCTTCTCTCTCTCTCTCTCTCTCTCTCTCTCTCTCTCTCTCTCTCTCTCTTCCTCCTCCTCCTCCCCATAGATATTCACTTTTGTTGAAGGCTTTTCTTGTAACTTATAAAGTCATTTTAGATTGTTTCTACACGCGAGCATTTTTTTCTATCTTCCTCTCTCTTCTTGCGTCATTTGTTGGACTTTGCATTTCAACACATTAAATACAGCACTTAACAATTGTCCTCCCCCCTTCCCCCTCTCTTCTCTCTCTCTCTCTCTCTCTCTCTCTCTCTCTCTCTCTCTCTCTCTCTCTCTCTGTGATTCGCACCCTTGCCTACCAAAATTTAAGGAATTTATAGATTTTTAAGCATGGCCCACATGTTAACTCCTAAAAATAAAAAGAAAAAAATATCCAAGAATTGGTAAAAGGTCCATCAATTGGGAAATCTCTTTACCCATTTGGGGTGTTCTCTCTTGTTGCTTTTAGATTGGCACCCTTGCCTGCCAAAATTTAAAGAATTTATAGATTTTTAAGCATGAACCACATGTTAATTCTTAAAAATAAAAAGAACAAAATATCCAAGAATTGGTAAAAGGTCCATCAACTAGGAAATCTCTCTACCCATTTGGGGTGTTAATGTGAGGGTTGGTCTTTGTCGGGCATTCAATCCATTTTCTACGGGTGAAAAACTTTAGCTATCCTTTTAAAAATACACTAATGCCAAAAAATAATATCTTGAAAATTTGAAAAGTGCGTGAGCTCAACGGTAAAATCTTTCTTTCTCTCTCTCCCCCTCATAAATGTACATGTGTATGCACACATGCAATGTGATGGTCTCTTTCTCTCTCTCTTTCACACACACACACATAAGCAATGTGGTGGTCTCTCTCTCTCTCTCTCTCTCTCTCTCTCTCTCTCTCTCTCTCTCTCTCTTTCTCTCATGGTCAATAATGTGGATAACGATCCCTGCATTTGCATGTCATGTATGTCCTCAAAGCGAGACAACCCCAAGTCCATGTTAGGCGAGCTTTTTTCTTTTTCTCAAGCTCTTTAAAGAAATGCATACTTCCAAAATTTTCTAAAACATATCAATATTGGTCTTGAAAAAAGCCCCTTGAAAAGATAAAACCAAATATATCTTAAAAAATTACATCTCCATTAAAAAAAAAATCACTAAATTTTTTCTTTTTTTGTTATATCTTCAAAAAGTAAATTTACATTAAGTAACAAAACCTCCACTAAAGTTATCCCCTTTTTGTTATATGCAATCAAACTTCATCATTTATTTTATGTGCAATAGAAAGTCTCTTTTACATTTGAAAAGGCTTGTCACTTACATTCTCAAAGGCTGTCATTTCTTACAATCTTACCCTTTACTTTTGTATTTTAGATTAAATGTTTTATAAGGTGTTTTTTAAAATGAACCCAGGGAGTGACACGTGGACGCCCTCTCCTTCCTTGAAAATTTTAAGCTGCATTATAAAGAGTATAGAAGATAGCATGCTTGTGTTAACAACAAAGCTAGAAGAAAAAGGAAAGCTTCAAACTTCAAGGAAGTAGTTTCACCCTTTCTTTTCACTTTTTGGAGGAAGGCAAGTTTTCCTCCAAAATTCATTTTTCTTCAAGGGAGAAGCTTCACACGTGAAGAAAAGCCTTCAAAAAAATGACAAGTTTTTGTGAAAAACCAACAAAGGTATTCTTACGACGAATGACACGTGAAGCGCTACAATTTTGCAAGGCGAGATTTGCATGCAACACAAGTCACCGAGCATAAACAACACAAAGACTTCAAGCTTTGCATGGTACAAGTTGACGGTTTTTTTTCCTCTCTTTACATTAGTGTGTGTTTACCATGGCCAGTGAGGATATCCCACCTACGCACACTTTTGATTTTGAGCATGTAGATCAAAATCACGACACCATGGGTGCTACTGACACTAATATGCATGACGATAATGATCTAGGAGATCATGGCCTTGTAGGTATGGCTGCTCTCAAGACTTTGGAAAATCACCAAAGCGTACTTGGATGCAACCTCTCTGCACTCAATGAAAATGTTATAAATCTTATTGAGCTACTTATGAAATTTATGAATTCACAGATGGCTCAAGGAGCCACAAGTGGCACAGTTCAAGGAAACAAAGCTCGCATGACTCAACGAGTCCAAGAGACAAGTGCTTCAGAAGATGCAGAAGGTAGCAATGCATTGCTTAAGAATATCACATTCCTGAGTTTCACGGGGAAGAGCGTGATCACAACAAGGATGCGGTCACTACGTTCTTACAAAAATGGAGACACACCCCGGATATAAATATGGATATCTTAAAGGCAAGGCCTATAAGTGGTGGATGACGTTTTCAATAGATAATCTTCCTCTGTCTTGGGCTATGTTTCAAGCTTCTTTCTCCAAAGAGTTTTTGGACTACAATGAAGAAGATAAGAATTGGTTAGCATGGGATGCATGCCACATGTCTGGTCTCTCTCTCACACAATACCTTTCAAAGTATCGGGAAATCATATTAAAACTAGAAGGTCTAGATGAATTCCAAAAGATACGGGGTTTAATAGGGGTCTTGACAAAGACTATCGTCTTCATGTCAAGACCCAACATCCAAAAACTTTGGAAGAAGCCATTCGTCATGCCCAAATATATGATGATAACCAAGAGAGGAAAGGAAATGTTCCTTACTCTAAGAATAATTTTGCTAAGAGAAATGTGGCTAAGAGCCAATGCCGAGGTAGATCTCCCACACGTTCTAAGAGGAATAAGAGACAATCTACCTCTCCACGCCCACAAGAGGCTAATAAGCCTAAGCAATCACAAAATACTCCACGTGGGTCTCTCAACACTGCTGATTTTGAGCGTTCAAAGAAACATAATTTGTGTTTTAGATGTCTTTCGGACCAACATAACAAGAAAGATTGTACTCTTTTGCAAGGCAAAGAAAAGGCCATGCACACGTGCAACACCTCACATTAGATTCATCTCCTAAATATTGTGTTGTAGAGGTTCTTCATATGCAAGAAAAGCACAAGTGTTGTGTGCATGCTTCAATGTGACAACCCACCTTTGGCCCCCATGAGTTGATTCGCATGCATGGCACTATTAACGGACAATGTGTTCATCTTTTAGTGGATGATGGTGCAACTCATAACTTCTTGAACTATAAGCTAGTCAAGAAATTGAAGCTTACACATACTCCCTGCTCCCACAAGTATGTGGTAGAGCATATGTCTGGGAATGATAAGGAAGTATGGAACACGATAGTTCAAGGGGTTGAGCTTATTATTCAATATCATACGATGACCCTTGACTTTCAAGTTATGAACATGGACCATGCTGATGTAGTTTTAGGACGTGAGTGGCTGCATGGTTTATGAAACACATTGCACACTAGTTATGAACACAACTCCTTATCCTTTATGGGCAATGGTAAGCATGTGCTTTTGCTTGGTGAGAAAAATATACCATCTGCACCTCTTATATGTACAGTCGAGCCTTCTATTTTACAGAAAGCAGATTTACTAGATGAAGTCTTTTTGTGTTACTGTTTGTCTCCAACTCTTGTGAATTCTCAAGAGCAAAGTGCTGTGAATTCTAGTAATGATATGAAAACTGCAATGAATTCTAATGATAAGCAAAGTGTTAACAAGTCTAACGCACAAAGTGCTCTCAATTGTAATTCTATTGAGCAACATGCAACTGTTGTAAAACAAACATTACAAGAATTACAAGATTCTCCATCCCAACATAACTCTAGTTTACTTTATCCTTTTGCACGGCAAAATATAACTCACTTACTCACGAAGTATAGTGATGTATTCTCAAGTGATTTACCGCCGGGTTTACCCCCTACAAGTAATGTGCAGCATGGCATAGATGTCTTTCCAGTCACTAAACGGGTGAGTACACCACCTTATCGTATGAGTGCAAAAGAAGCCAAGGAGGTTGAAAGTCAGTTGGCTGACTACCTCGCCCGTGGTTTCATTAGACCTAGCACTTTGCCTTGGGCATCACCAATTCTATTGGTAAAAAAGAAAGTTGGTACTATGCGCATGTGAGTAGATTATCACAGATTAAACGCCATAACCATCAAGAACAAGTATCCCCTGCCTCAAATGGATGAGTTGTTTGATCAACTTCATGGAGCTAGATACTTTACCAAGATAGATCTTCATTCAGGTTACCACCAGGTGCGTATTCTTTTGCAAGATATCTTAAAACTGCCTTTAGAACACGGTTCGGGCATTTTGAAATTTTGGTTGTGTCTTTTGGTTTAAGCAATACTCTAGCCACATTTATGACACTTATGGATAGTGTCTGAAGTCCCTATCTTGGAAAATTTGTTGTGGTTTTCCTTGATGACATTCTCATTTACAGTAAGACTGAAGATCAACACATAGAACACTTATAATAAGTGTTCGAACAGCTACGAGCTCACGCTATGTATGCTAAGCAAAGCAACTCCGATTTCTTTAAAACAGAGATACATTACCTCGTTCATGTGATCTCTTATTCTGGCATCAAGATGGACACTGACAAGGTCGCTACCATTCTTTAATGGCCACATCCCAACACGGTCGAGGAGCTTCAAATATTCTTAGGCATGGCTGGATTTTATCAAGAGTATATCCGTGATTATGCCAAAATTGTTGTTCCTATGACGGATCAACTTAAAGCAAAAAGTAAGACCTTTTCTTGGGAAGAATCCCAAAAAGTAACAGCTCAAGGGAGCTATAGCCACTGCTCCCATCCTAGCAATCGTTGACCCACTTAAGCCATTTGTGGTAGAGACTGATGCTAGTAATAAAGCAATTGGTGCAGTACTTATCCAGGAACAAAGACCTATAGCCTTTGAAAGTAAAAAGTTAGATAGAGCTCAACAAAATTATTATGTCTATGAGAGAGAGCTCTATGCCATTATTCACACTTTACAAAAGTGGTGATACTATTTATATGGTGCCGAGTTTGAAGTAGTTTTTTACCATGAGAGTATCAAGTGGTTTACTACTTAACGAACCTGAAGGGCCATAAAACTAGATGGGAAAAAATCCTTCAAGATTATGATTGTAAGCTACGATATCGTAAGGGGCGATATAATGTAGTAGCGGATGCACTAAGTCGGATGCCTCAGATTAATTCACTTGCTTTCATGGAAATAAAGAGTGGATTTTTGGAGTCATTATGTGGCAACTGTGCACAAGATCAATCATATGCTAAAGTGTGGAGTGCAGTTTTGAAAAGGGATCCCTCACACTTACATGTCTCTATATAGCCAAATCAACATGTCTCTGCACGCGCAAATAAAAACTCTAACACACAAATCTCGACCCCTACTCAGGAAGAGCTTAAGTGATGGAAGAAATTTTCCATTGATGATGGCTACTTACTTCACAAAGGTAGAGTATGTGTGCAAAAGGACTCAAAGACTAGGCGCCAAATATTATTAGAGTGTCATGATAGTACAAGTGTTGGTCATCCAGGTATTCGTAAGACGTATGCCTTAGTTCAATGGCAATTTTATTGGCCAGGCTTACATCATGATGTTCAAGAGTACGTACTAAACTGCCAATAGTGCCAAGTAAATAAGGCAGAGCGCCTCAAGGTAGGTGGCATTTTGCATCTTTTAGAGATTCCACAAGGTAAGTGGGAGATTATCTCTATGGATTTTGTAGTAGGACTACCTACTACAAATCATGGCCATGATGCCATATGGGTAATTGTAGATCATCTCACAAAGATGGGTCGATTCATTCCCATTAAGACTACGGTTAAGACATCGAAATTAGCACGGCTATTTGTACATCATAAATATAGACTCTACGATCTTCCAGCTACTATCATTAGTGACAGAGATTGAAAGTTCAATAATCACATCTGGAGAGTTGTGTTCCAAAATTTAGAGACTAAAATTAATCTAAGTACGGCTGATCATCCAAAAACAGATGGTCAAACCGAAAGAGCTAATCAAGTGCTAGATGATATGCTACGAGCGTACGTTAGCAAGAAGCAAACCAATTGGGAAGACTACTTACCATTTTGACATGCTTCGAGTTCCTCGATAGAATGTTAAACAAGCTCAAGATTAATATATGAAGTACGCAGATGAGCATCATCGTCTTGCTACTTTCGAAGAAGGTGACAAGGTTTTCCTCAAGGTTACGGAGCATTCAAAACGTCTGAAGAAGGAAAAAGTTGCTAAACTTTCACCACGTTATTGTGGACCGTTTACCATTCTCAAACATATAGGTCAAGTGGCCTATAAGTTAGCTCTTCCAGAGCACTCACGAGTTCATCCTGATTTTCATGTTAGCCATTTACAAAAACAGCTAGGGCAGTATGATAATGTTATTGACATAGGTGTGTTAGTTGATCTTATCGAACTGCCAAGCATCCCTCATGAGCTTCGCACCAGACATCATGTCAGACAACAGGTGTTGGTAAAATGGCTAGATAGATCTGAAGAAGGTTCTACATGGGAGAATGTCTCTGCACTTAAGAAAAATTTTCCTACGTTTTTTTTCAAGGACAAAAATGATTCTCCAAGAGGGGTAAATTTAAGGACATGGGTCCTACGAGCAAGGCCACTGACACGGCCAGACAGTGTGTATGCTAGGGGGAGCCTACAAGATAGCACGGGTGGGTGGGGACTAGCACACGCATTACCACTGCCGTTTCAAGACTCTTGATGACAGTGTTATACTTTGATTTTGTCTTTATTCTTATGACCACTTTCTAAGCTCTTTCACACTGTTCTACTATTGTTTTCCTCAATACAAAATGTAATCATGTTACAATTGCGAGCAAGGTATACATTTAACGAAACAAAAATGAGCAATTTAAAGGTATATTGGTCTATGAAATATAGCACGTTATGTTTCCTCAATGCGCAAAAATGTGCATAGTGCAGAGACTTGTTGCTCTTTTCAAGAAAAACATTGCCTCAAAGAAGCACCCCAAGTCGAGTCACGTGAGTATCCGTGGCAGAGAAGCAAATGCAGCTGCTTAACTTAGCAGGTTGCCACTCGGACACTTATATCAAGGGTTTTGCAAACTATACAGAGATGCAATTGTTGATAGATAGATCTGTGAAACAACTCAAATGAAACAAAATCACAGGCATCAAAAGAGCAACAGGTTATTTCTGCACACACATCAATATGATTGTAAATTTTTTTCTTTCCTATCATTGCTTTACTATCTACAAAAAACATGCTTTAAAAAAAATATATCCTTTCCATTATTCTTTTCCAGGTCAAATGAAAGAGATCATCCACATACTAAGTATAGAAATTGACGTGCTCGAGGATCTCATGACTATCGAGGATGGTAATTGTTTGCTTGAAGTAAAGACACCAATAAAGTCCTACATTCTCAAGATGTTGCATGATGGCGACCATATTCAGATTGTGCATTTTGGTTCGGACAAGACAAAGGATGACTTGAAAAATGCTTCGTTAAGTTGTGTGAGGCCACACCTCATGGAGAAATGTCTTCGGCCGTTGCATGATGGGTTGGTCGTAGATTCTACAATGAACACTTTCGTTTTTTTTTCCCAACCAATGGACATGTGTATGGGCTATTTGACTCTAATGTGTCAGATTGGAACAGAATGGAACTATGCAAGTTTGGACAGCTTGCCTATCTAGCGTTGTCAATAGTCGAGGACAAAGGTGTGTTTGTAGTCATATGCCAATGAGACAATTATGGAATGGTGCATGATGTCACTACTGCTGTTGTATGGCGTGAAGACCACATAAACGTGGTTGTCTGCAAGACACCGATATGCAAGAAGGAAAGTAGGGCTATGCGCACAATGTTGATGTCCGCAATGAGGAAAGAGCACACCTGGACATCAGAGGCAATTGACATACCGTCAGACGATACCTGGTTCGATTATCTAGAGGAGAGTGATTGGATGAAAGAGGTGGATGGGACACCTATGCGAGGTACACGTTGACACCCACTATCTCTAAATAAAGTTTTTCTACTATCTTTGACATTCATTTGATGTGCACGTGGTATGGAGCATGGGAATTGGTTTGTTTGGAAACTCCTTGCCCAGTATACAAATGAGAACGACCTTGTTGTCCAATATGGAGGAGACTGTGGAGCGATGGATTTGTTGGGGAGCCATATGGACCGAATGATGACAATATTTGAGAGCAACAAGGAATTTTTTAACAAAATGCACTTTGTTCTTGAAATGCAAGCCCATTGGCTAAGAGAGATGCAAGAGCAAGACAAGAAACATACAGAGGAGGTGTATCATGCCTTAAAGGAAACATCTTTGTTGGAACCACACCCAAACATTATGGAATTAGATCCTCCCGCCACTGACCTGGAGTAGATATTCCAAAGAGCACCTCGCATAGTGTGGATCGCTCATTTTTGTAAATCGCTATGACAATCGCTTTTAACATTCTTTTGAATAGAGAGGAATGCTTATTTTCAAGTACTTTGCTATTGTAATTGAATGGAGGTCTGTAGTGGTAATGTTAAATTAGACTTTTTTGAGGTTTCCCTTAGCTAATAGTTGTGCTTACCAATAGCAAGTTTCCATTTGTCTCATCTTGATTGTCCTCTCTTCTTTGATCTATTTCTCTAACTCTCTAAAAAAAAATGCATTGTCTTTGGTGGCCTCTGCAATGAACAAAATATTGAAGTTCTGACCGACACCATTTAACTTAATGCTTGTATTTTAGTCCTGTTAAACTCCAATGTGGACACATCGTGATGCGTCCTCTCTCGTATAATCTCTCTCTTTCTCTACCTCTCTATCTCTCTTGTCATATTTCCTAGGTTTTCTCTGCATGGCACCCACCCTTAGATCACTGCTCTTTTATGCACTTGGAATGTTCTTGAGCTTAATGATGAGGGACACGCGTCGCGGAATAGTATTCGGTTACTCTAGCTAGATAGCAGTAAAGTAGGGTTACATGAACTTACCCTGGGTCATTGTCAAGAATTGATATTAGAGAAACTATTAAAAAAAACACTAGCAGATAGAGCATGAATGGTCTTGCTGACACTCACACCTGCTGCAACATGCCAGTTGAGGTGTGATTTTCTCTATTGACTTGCTATGCACATCTCTCCCCTCAACCCCCCCTCGAATTATTGAAACATGCAAACATGCATTTTCTTTGGCTAACCTCTAACCACCCAGCCGCCAATCTATAATGGTGTCTTGTAATGTGATGGCAAAATTTTGGGTGATGACCTTTGTCATCAACGAAGATTAAGGAATCCAGCACAAATAACATAGAGAAAGATTTTCCAAACAGTCTATTTTTTTAAAAAAGCTCCCTCCAAAAGCTTTCTCAGTTCCCCTGCTCGCAATCTTTATGAGAGTTAGTATACTGTCTAGTAATAGGAGCGGACTCCTTCTTTAAGGGCTGAAGAAGTTACCGTTGCTAAAATCCTCCACTAGAATCTGAATTACATAACCAAGGTTTGTTATGATTGAGTATCTTGGACATTTGGGAAGCAAGACAAGGATACACCGTTGATCAAGGTGTTACATCTTGAACCCCCATGATGATTGACATAGTACTACCTACCTTCTAGTAACACTTTTGACAATCAGTAGTAAACAAGATTCTCCGCTTGTATCTGATGCTCCCCCCTTCATCCTCTCCTGCCCTCGCTTTGCTAGAAACCCCAACCTTAGCCACACTTGCCTCTCGCTTGCTCAAAACCCTCACCTTCCTTCGTCGTTTGCCTGCTCCCCTACTACACAATCTCGCCTTGCTCCGTGTGGCTCAACGCTCATCCTTGCACGAGCGCTTTCGCCTTGCCTGTTTCCTTTTGTCCTGCTTAGCCACTCCCTTACTTTGTTCTAGCAGTGCTCACAGTGCCTTGCATTTTTGTCAATTGTTGAGTGTGTGTGTGTGCGCGTGTGTGTGTGTGTGTGTGTGTGTGTGTGAGAGAGAGAGAGAGAGAGAGAGAGAGAGAGAGAGTTGTGGTTGGCACCTTAAAAGGCAGAAAATCGTGTAAAACGTTCAAGCTTTGAACCAATATGCTGATTTTGTCCTAGTGTAAGAAGATGAAGGGCTTTGAACCAAGGGGGTGTTTGTAATGAAAGTAAAACCTTAGGGACACAGTGTCAAGAAACTTGGATGCGAAGTTGGTCAAAGCGAGAGAAGACGACTAATATATTGAGTTGAACGGTGAACTGGTCCTGATCTCTGACTAGCAGACGTAATGCCGTAAGGCGTACGCTTCATCCCTTGCATGAGGTCGTATATATTAGGCCGCCTCTTGCACAGCATTTTCAGCAACAGCCGTAGTCGGCAGCGCAGGTAACATATCACGACACCCCCCCCCCCGACACACACACACACACACACACACACACACACACACACACAGAGAGAGAGAGAGAGAGAGAGAGAGAGAGAGAGAGAGAGAGAGAGAGAAAAGAGACCTCAACAATCTCCGACAAGATTTGAGCTCAAGACGCGTTCCTCCAACTATAGAAATGATCGTTGCGCCATCAGTTACTCTTCTCTCATTCATATTCATCAGTCTCATTGGCTTGTCCATCCCACGCTCTTCCGCTCGGCCCCTCCTTCCTTATATTCCTGCGAGCAATGCAGAGCTTTGCCCACCATCGTCGACTTCTTGCGGCACTCACCTCCAACATCAGCAAAAGACAACAGGCCCCCAGACTCAATATGATGTCTTGAACAGCCAGAATAAAGACATGATAAGCATGGTCGTCGCAGATGATCATTCAACCCCCCTTGCAGCAGCTCAACTTAATCAACCCCCCTCGATAATCAGACGTGTCCTCGCAAGCACCCCTCCTCCTGGTGAAACCATTATCCATTGATGAACACAGCTCTACATACTTTTAAGAGATTCAATCAATCCCTCACAATCCCACAAGGGAGCCCGCTTCATTCTATTCTTTCATTCTTTTGTGAGCCGCTTCATTCTATTCTTTCATTCTTTTGTGGACGATGTCTGTGTATAAGCTTTCCACTTCCAACGAAAGAGCTAAGTTAGCTCGAAGTAATTGTAACAAGTGATAAAATCACAAGGCCTGCCAATGACATTAATGTAAGCTAGTCTTACCAAAAAAAAATTACTCCTAGCTTAAGGTTTCTATCTCACAAAAACTACTTTAGATGTACAATCAAACCAAGGATTGATGAGATGACAAAGCAACACATCGGTTGATGTTGGGACGAATCAAGGATGATCAGATTATCATCTCTGTTTAATGTTCTCTATTGGATCAGTTTACAAAGTTCCAAATCAAGTATCATGTTGCAAGCATGTATAATTCAATGTGTTGCTAGGCTTCATTCAAAATCCAAAAAAGAATGGTGATGAGTTTTGATCTCTATTTTGCAAGTCTCTGCGTATATTAACCACTTGATTGCTTAAAAACCAAAGGAGAAGCATATGTCTGAGACATCTGCACAAAATGGTTGGAGAGCTATGTTGCGTGCAAATCTAGGATTCCACGATTTGGACTTGAAAACATAGGGGGAGAGTATTGTACTCCAAAGTGGCGAAGCAAGGCTGCTATAAGAAGATATTGCAAATTACATTGTAATTTGGCTATATTTACACTATTTTCTTGTGAAATCAAAATATAACTTCTCCTTCGAAATCTCCTCTCAACCAACCGTCTTGAATTAATAAGCAGTTCAAGTCTAAGCTGAGACAGGCCTTTCCTTAACACTAGCTAATTTTCACCTTATAGACATGGAGTAATACGACATTGCCATGGCATAAATACACACGATTCTTCTTTTGCAAAAGTTTAGCCAAATCCTATACTTTTATATCTTTAATGGCAATGCATTACCTTCAAGATTGCAATAATAATAAGAGCTGAGCCTTGCTGAGTATAAGAGGTATAAGTGAAATTAGTACAACTAGTAACACAATACTCCTTTCTTTTTAATATTACGAAGGGGTCAGTCTTGAAAATCACTGAACTTTTTTCATAATTACTAAGAATGGGGCGACACAAACTAATGAGAGCTTCACTTTTACCATATTTTTTCTTACATATTTAGTACTTTCAATTCTATAATGGTTCTAGTGGAGCTACAATTTTTAATTTAAAAACTTCAAAACTACTAATACCGCAAGTATCGTTTGAGAATACAAAGAATGGACACACTTTAATCATGTTTCAAAATGGAGGTTAGGGTCCTGCCATCAAGATATTTTCCACATAGCTTTCAATGTCTATGAACTTTCATAGAACAAATATTTGACCTCATAAACTTAAACATTCATGCAAGTGTAGTGTTTTGAGCCTAGTGTAAAGCCACACTTTCCTCATCACATTTGGCCCTCATTCACCAGATCTTAATGGCTACAAGCATTAAGCACATTAACATGTGTGATTGCTACTTGGGAGATTCCATCTTGTTGCTTCCATTCAAAACATCCCAGAGCTTCCTTGACCAGCTCTTGCTTCGCATATCCTCCTACAATAAATGCATTTAAAGAGACTATATTTGGAGGGAAACTTCGCTCTGCATTTGTTGAATAGAGCCTGAGCTTCTAGTGCCTGACCCTGTTTGGCATATCTGCAATCAATGCATTCCAAAAGACGACAAAGCTTGTGAAAATATTTTATGCATTTACAAGGACACCACATTTGTTATACATGTGCCCAAAGTAGTGCCGAGAACGACCTCATGATTATTTGACATACCTTATGTCAGGTGGGATCAATGGTCCCTATTTATTGGGGATGAAGGGATTGGTTTTGCGTCGTCCGATGGTGAATTAATCCCCAAGTAATCGTGATCAGAATTAAAGTGAGCCCCAAGTAAACTCAATGTAAAAATCAACTGATCACCAAGTGATCCCCGTGTGAATCCCAATCAAGATGTGATCACCTTGTGAACCCACCTACTCCAAAGTGATCACTATGTGACCCCAACCATCCCAATGTGATCTCTAAGTGAACACCATGTGATTCTCACCCCGTCATTTTTGCTAAATAATTTTATGTTCTCACCTCCGTTTCAAGTGACACCCAATAGCTTAATGGGAGAGTCATAGCCTCCAATGTGGTAGGTGGTGGGTTCAACTCACAGGGGCTTAACCCGACCAGAATCTTTTTATTCTTGAGAATACATGAATGGTCCACAAGTTCCAAAGATTGTGGACCATCGATCCCACCTGACAAGAGGGGTGTCATAGTCCCGAGGGAGACCGACACCTTCTCTTAGCAATTCGACTAGCAACCTTCTCTTGAGGTTTTCTATTCTGTCACCGTGTGCGTTCAAGATACAAGCATACTTGATTGCATTTGAATAGAGACACTTGGTTTGCATCATCTGAAAAATAGTGCATAGCTTCTTGGACCTGCCCTTATATTGGACAATCCATAGGAGACCACATGCATCTCAGTAAAATCATTTTTCCATTCTGCAATGCACCATGTTTAGCATAAATGCTAGCCAATGCATTGTGATGCTTTTTAAGATTCCCCAACTCAAAACTTCATTATGCATTTGTTCCATTGATTTATCAGCTTCTTATGTAATGACAAAAGACCGCATATGTAATTGCATTCATAGATAATCCCTTGCTTTGTATCCTCTAAAAATAGTCTAGTAAGCCCTTCCTCTATCAGGCATATCCTGCAACCAATGCACTCTAAGAAATGAAATCTAGGACTAGAAGCTCATCAAAAACCTTATGTTTTCTTGGGAATACACCCCACTTGGCATACATCTTGACCAAATCACTGCCAAGCATAATGCATTCGAACAGGTTCTCAATAACATCATCACAAGCCATTTGTTGAGCCTCAGCTTGGCACCAAGAAAATGAGCTGCATGATTGGCTCCCCAAATAAAATCCTTCTTGTAAAAAACAACCCTTTCACATGATACAATAGGCAAAAAAAGAAGAACAGACTATGAGGAGCAACAATAATCAATTTATTTGCTCACATGACGCAATGCAAAATCAACATCATGTTGGTCACACTACTTACCAACATGCATAACTAAATTGGGACCTTATAATTTTTACTTGCCCAATAGAACACAAGCATGCTTGAAACAAGTACTAAGTGCCAACATCAGGAAAAACATACAGCCCATGGTCGCTCGTGAGCATGCATTGCGATCGACAACAACGTCTTGGACTAGGACTTTCTTTTTTACCTACTCAACACAAAGCAACCATGGTTAGGAATGCTTTTCTGAAACCACAAAAATAAGACGAGTATGAGCTAGCAATTCCCAATGCCAAATAGTGTCATGCATAGAAGGAAGAAACAAAAAAGAGAGAGGAAAATGTAAGGTAGAAAAGAGCCCAATTTTGACAAATAAAGCCCTGGAATGAGCACATAGGAACACACTAGAAACCCTAATCCATGATTGGAAACATGATAAAGGTGCACAAATTGCATTGTTAGCAGAGCAACAATGATGCCGAGAAGAATTGCTGCAATTTAGAGCAGCAAAACTTGATTTGTTAAGATTCAATTAATTAGAGCATTGATTGATAAGAAGGTAAAAATAATTATCAATTGGAGGCAAATTTTGGCAAGCCTACAAAAAAATCATGGGTATACATTCACAAATTGCTAAACACCTCTGTACGAAAGTAAGCAGGTGGTCATGGTTGAAGAGCTACTTGGGGCATGTTCTAGTGTAGCTTTCTCCAGTAACTGCTTGCACCACATTGCAATTAGCTAAAGAAAAATATGTGAGGTGTTAATGAGAACCAAGCCCACCAGAGTAGAAAGTACTCACCTACAGAGAGCAAAGGGCTTGTTCACCTGCAAACCCCAAGAAAGTGAAGGCCTGGAGAGAGAGCCATACTAGAATAGATAAGCATACATTAAACTTGCTCCAACCCAAACAACAGCCTAGCACAATCTCCTGTAGGTTTTCACATCTCACATCACCCCCTTTAAAACCTATCACTGCTCCATGTTCTGCAAATATAAAACAACTACCCTTCACAAACCCTCTCAAGTAACAAAAAGCCATAATAAAAAGCAAGAAAACACCCATAGCTTCCTCTCAAATGTCAAATGAAAACTTACTTTTTGGATTGAATGGATTTGGTGGCCTCTACATGTATGTGCTTTCATTCAGCTCATAATAGTTTGCCTTGTCCATTCGAATACACCAAATCCTTGGCACATCTATAAAAGTAAAGCATGCAATAAGTAGCATAAGTAGCATAAGTAGCAACAAACCATGTTTTTCATAGAGATGCAACTGTACAAACATGGCCAATGCACATTCACATGGCCTTCCTCATAGGTATTGCCAATTACATAGCATAGACAAGGCAAAACTTGACTTGAGCCTCGAGGCTGTTCTCGTAATGGTGGGTTTGGAGAACTCCTTGTAGGCCTACCCCAAAAGGGTGAGTGAAAACTTTTGCAGGGTAGACGTCATTTGAGGATAATAACACAGTTACTAAGTTGGCCCAAATTCTAAGTGCAAGCAATGGGCGTCACAAATTTATTGATGTTTAGAGAAGACAAGCTGCTAGCAGTTCATGCAGTGATGTAAAGAGTTTTACTGATTGAATATGGTAGGTAAATAAAGAGACCTATAAGGTTCTTCATGCTACTCGTACTCATCCTCGTTTGTTGCTTCTAATAGTATGCAAACATCCCTATACCTCACCTACCTTCATGTCTAGTTCCACTTGCATGAAGCCACTGCAGGCGCAATCTCACATTACAGTATCATTCCATACTACTTCCTTGCTACGCTTTAATTGAAGCCATTGGCACCTCATTTGTCGTTTCCATTGCACACCCACCAACCTTTGACATTGGCACCTCATTTGTCCACCCATAGAGCCACATGAACCCTTCTCATAACATGGGCAGTAGAAACTACCACGGTTGAAGATGACCACCATGCAGATGGACGTTGGTAAAACATTGTCGAGGTGGCATGGCTTTGATCAGAAGAGGTGCATATGACTATCATTAAGATCCACAAAGCCATCAAGAGGTGCAAAGTTGTGAGTAATCCCATGAGAGTTGCAACTTTATGCCCATATAGACTGCAGTGATGTTAAGACAAGACACAAAGGGTGCAGGTAGCATCATGGAGGTAGTTTCAAGTGGAGGTGGCCGTGGATAGCTAGATCAACAAGGTCTAGTGATGAAACCACACTGCTAGTGAATTATGGTGTCGAGAACCCCCTTATCATTCTCTTTACGGCTCAATCCATGCAATAATCTCCCACTACCTTAAGAAACCAATCACAATAAATTTTTAGTCAAAAGAATTACTCATATTTTTAGCTAGCCAAACATAGAAGTCGTCCCTATGGCCTTTGCCCTCTGGGCAGGCCAAAAAATTGCCTTTGTAATGGAATTGATATTTTGATGATCTATTTGTGAGATATTTGATATTTTGATGAAGCATTGCAATGTTGCTTTGAATTTTGGAATATGATCATTTGTCGAGTGTTGTGTGAGCAAATCAGTGACTCGTACGTGTTGGATAATAAGGCGATAGCAATTATTTGGAATAAACCTTCTACCCTTGAATTTCATGGCAATCCTTAGTATTTTTATGGTTCAGTTATACGTTGAGATGTAGACAACTATTAATTGTCATGGGGTGAACTCAACATAACGATTAATAGCTGTCAACATCTCAACTTATAGTTGAACCATAAAAATACTAAGGATTGCCACGAAATCCAATGGTGGCAGTTTTATTCCAAATAACTGCTATCGTCTTATTGTCCAACACGTGCCAATCACTAATCTGCTCACATAACACCTGACAAGTGATCTTATCCCACAATTCAAATCAACATTGCAATGCTTCATCAGGATATCAATTATTTCATAAATAAATCATCAAAATTTCAATTCCATTACAACCTTCACCATTCTACTAGCATACTGGAAGCACTTTAAATATAATACATGATTAACACAAAGATTCTCCCACTTTGGACCTGCCTTACATCCCGAATGCAATTTCTCAGCCCGCTTCCTCTAGTCCTCCTGTCATCACGACTTGCCCTTGTCGACCTCCTCCTTGCGCCCTGCTACTCGTATCCCTCTTACCGCTTCACCATTATCTCTTCCCTCTACAGCTTGCACAACCCAAAATGTAGAAACACGCACACAAACACACACACACACACACACACACACACACACACACACACACACACACACACACACACAGAGAGAGAGAGAGAGAGAGAGAGAGAGAGAGAGAGAGAGAGAGAGAGAGAGAGAGAGAGAGCACTTTATGCCCTACTCTACCCTTTCCCCCCTCTTTGTCCCTCCTTCCATGCCACCCAACCCCTATCCCCTTGTCAAATCTTTGCCTTGCATACATCATGTTGTGACGTTGACAGAAGAAAGCCGGAGCAAAGAACCTCTATAGCAATGCTTCTCTACCAGTTTGAACTTTCAACAAATACAGACAAAACACTTGCAATATCAACTCGTAAGACTGCCTTGAAATTGGTTACTCAAGATCTTGACCATGGGGTTTTTCAAGTCCCCCTTTTTGGCTTCTCGACTTGCAAGCTCTTCACGGGCGATCACATGCAGACGTGAGATTCTTACGTGGGCAACCCTTGAACCTTAAAATTCCGAACTCATGGCCATCATGCCAGCCTAATCACATGTGATCCAGTGCATCATTTGCCACTGCTTTCCGAGTCAAGGACACCACCTTCAACCGCATGTATCTCATGAACCCATTTGACCAACCATGAAGCACGATTGAGAGCACTCATCAAACCTCATCTCCTAGAGGCACACTAAGCCAAAAAATCCAACAGAAAAACAAGGCAAAGTTAAACCTTTGTACGAATGTCCTAGAAAATCATTTCCAAAGTTCAAGACACTATGCACATATATGTACAAGAGGCCATTTGACAGGCATTCTGGTCCTTTTGTTTGGCTTTTTGCCCATTCCAAAAAACGCCTAACAACGTGTTTTGGCGGAATGGTGCGGGGCACCCCAAAGACTTTGAGAGATGTTTTTTAAATCCTTTGGGACCCTAAGATGTAAATAAAACATGCTTGCACAAAGTGTACAAAGGCGATGTGTGCCAGCTATCTCTATGCATGTGGGTCAATTGTGTGCAAGTTGTGCGGGGTAAGTGTCAAGAATTCAAAGAGTAACTAAATGCTTAAAGAACATGAAGAAAAATTGAGTTTTTAGCAGCTTGGGGTCTTGAATGAGTGGGAGTTTTTAGCTGTGAAGAAGAAACTCTATGTTATTACATCTTGGCGAAGGGTAGGGGTTTTGATGTAGGGGTGCCCCTCTTGCCTTGCAAGAGCCTAGTGTGGTGAGTTGAGAGTGTGTCTCTCCTCAATGAGGTGATAAAAGTGGGTGTCTCTTCATTTAATTGGTTTGACGTATGCCCGAGGGATTCACCATGGAAAACGTATCGCACCACATAAGTGCAGGAGAGGGGTTTTTTTTAACAAATTTCATAAGCATTTAAGTTAGGGGTAGGCCCCCAATAATTTATCTCTCAAACTTTAAAATATCAAAGGGGTTATCGTATTTATGTGGTCGGGGGCGGGGAGGGGGCAAACTAACCCGGGTTGATTACTTTGTATCGATTGGTCACCAATGTGCTCTAGAATTTGGATGAATTTAGGGGAATGTTTTAATCAGGTCACACATCAAATTTTGCATGAAGCCGGTTATAGATAAGGGTTGATTTGGAGCAGGTCAAGGGTTGATTTACACTAGTTTTGGATGGGTCAGAATTGGACAAGTAGCCAGAGTATAGGTTGATTGGACACATAGTTTGAAAGTCAAACTAAGACACATTGAGGGTACATCTAGTCATCAACATAAGTGGTTCCTTAGTACATTTCCAATCACTATGCTACACACTCTTTGACTAGTTTTACCTAGTTAGATCATGTGAGACCTAAATTTTATATGTAAGATAGAGGTATGATAGTTTTCTTCATTAATTATTGTATAAGTGTAGAAAAGGGGGGTCATATTCCCTACTATGAGTTGTATATAGGGGTTTTATCAAAGTTGTCCGCTTGTAGGTGGTGTCTTGTTTTGTATATAGAGTGAATCTCCCGGGGACGTATGGTAGCCATTTTGTGTGCAACTCTTGGTGGTACTATGCGCTGCAAATCCTTGCTTTTACATATGTAAAAGGCCAAGGTTTTTCCCAAGTTTTTCATCACTATTTTTGAGTTTTTTTGTTGAACTTTGTGGTTTGTCAAATTGTGCTTGATTTGGATGGGTTTTGGTCAAACTATGTGTATACATGGGAGCACATATGTAGTCTCTACTAGCACATGGAAGGGCGTTTGAAAAGAAGTGAAGCCCTTTGTTTTATAAGCAAAAGTGAAAATATTTCATTGTTTGTTCTTAATTTTTTTCTTTGGTTTTTTTAATTCCCTTGCTTCCTTTAGTGCATCCAAGTATAGTAGGAGTTGTAGCGATGTAGAGGGAAGCTAGTCGAGGTTGAGTATGTGAGTGAGGCTGTCAAAATTTGTGAGTGAGGATTAACCCATATCATCTTGGGAGAAATATTATTTTCATCCTCTTTTCTTCATGTCGGTTTGACGTGTTGTAGAGGCTAGCCCCCCAATCCTTCACAGCGTGGAGAGAGAGGGAAAGAGAGGATGAGCCTTGCAGATGTCGGAGAGAGAGAGAGAGAGAGAGAGAGAGAGAGAGAGAGAGAGAGAGAGAGAGAGAGAGAGAGAGAGAGAGAGAGAGAGAGAGAGAGAGAGAGAGATGGCATGTCTCCCAACGTCTGAGAGTAGAAATGGACAATCCACTTTCAGAAACAAAGTCCACTTCCTTCTACTAACGGTGATAATCTCACCCTTCCCTTTTATGTTAAACTTAATGAGGTCATTTTTCAATTTTATTTCCGTTGGTATTTTCTACTAGTATTATTTTCTATCAGTATTGTAATCATCTAGAGACACTTGGAAAAATTTATTAAACATTTTATAGGTTTAATAGTTGCAATAGGAATAAAAAGTGCCACTAATGTGGCACTTTTCAGAGGGCTCATCGAGGTAAAGCACATCCTATAGCAAGCAACTAACGGAGGTGATACAACCCAACCCAACCCAACTCCACCCCACGCGTTCGCCAAAGCAAAAGAAACAAAGAGGGCCCTAGCCCTTGGCCACAACACAAGGTGTACACACACACACACACACACAAAATAGAGAGAGAGAGAGAGAGAGAGAGAGAGAGAGAGAGAGAGAGAGAGAGAGAGAGAGAGAGAGAGAGAGAGACGGCCCTAGAGGTAGTACATGCTTGTAGAGACTTCGAGCAAATGACTTGCAAGTTGAACCGCATGTGTGTGTGTGTGTATAGCTGTTTTACCATAAATAATATGACATAATTGAACTTTTTACATTCAAAAGACAGTTGGCTCTAGAAACAGGAAATGATAAGTACAAAAACAACTCAGTATTAGAATTATTTGTGTACAATGTTTGTAAGAATAAGGTTTCATTCCAGTATACAAATAACAGACAAACTTCCCAAGCAGTAAGTGAATGTGTAATCCAGTGTAGGATATCTTGCCAAAGTCAAAAAAACCTTTCAAGATAAGATAGAGTCCTTATCTGCATCCATCCAAACAAGACAACAATTCAGCCAGCCTTGGATGTGTTTTACAGGTATCAATGGACTATACTAGTTGTTATCCATGTCCATCTTACAAACTTTTTAAAAACTTTACAAGCTTTATCCATGTCCATGTCTCTCTCAAACTTTTTTAAAGTTGTTAGATATCCATCATAGTGAATGGACTCCAAATCATCCCTTAATTTTTACATCTTTTACCATATACTTCTCTTAAGCCCTCCAAGTAACAAGGAGCACTGCTAAAAGCAATCCTTACTCCGAACCATGAAGTGTCTTTTTTATATGCTAGCACCATAACAATAATCAAAGCTATAACCAGAGCAACATCTGGCCAAGTGAATGCAAAAATTGTAATGTATATCCTAGCCTTACCAAAGTAAAGTCCAAGCACTGCCATAGTGTGCAGCAGGTACAACACCCTAATGATCAGTAGGACACAAAAAATCAGTGTGCAGTAGGACACAATAATACATAAAAAGAAATGCGTAGTAGGACACAAAAACATCATCACCCATGTATGTAACCGCCCAATCACAATTAGTGCACAATAAACACCACCAACTTATGTAAGTATCCAAAGCTATCTGATATACAAGGTCAGTCAAGCCTTTGATGGTGTTAAAAAACTTAAGTTTAAAAGCGACAGTATCAAGTAAACCATGCAGCATTCTTATGCTCATTAAGCCACCAAGTTAGGCTCGATTACTGTCAATGGAGAATTACCAGGCTTAGTAAAGCGGCATCAAAAATCACTTTCAAAAGCCAATGTAAACATAGAGCAGCCATTAGAAAATGGAGATTATGAATGGGAGCTTTTAGTAGAACACACCCGAAAACCCTTAACTTTCTTAGTAACCACGATGTATAACCATAACCAGCAGTGGAACGGTAAAAAGCCATGCCACAATATCATTATCATACATCCTCATCGTCCATGGAGGACCATAACCAGGTTCAGAGAAAAAACCTCATGCAAACCCACAATATCAAACACTAGCTACAACAGTATTAACAAAGTGAAAATGCCCCTTTTTCTTTAAAACCTGCAAAGAAATATGCATGGGCAGATTGGCCAGCCTGAGTGACTATTGTAGCGAGCTCCATACTTCATTGTAAAAAAAATGCAATTCTTTTAAAGCAGAACAACAAACAAAGCTAAGTGAGTGGCAGAGATGCACCCTCACCTCTTTATATAGAGGAGGGAGGTGGGCCGCCAAATCCTTGCAATGAGAAGAATCGGCATGAGTGGAGCGACCCCCTTTTGAGACAGTGAGGCCACCTATGTTGCAGAGGAAATAACTCTAGCGCCTTCACAGCCAGTTTTTCCATAGGGTAGTAACCCACCCAAAAAGAAAAACGTATAACCTATGTTATGGACAGGACAAGTCCCATGGTGTGGACCCTAATAAAGTAAAGCTTTAGGAGTTTAAATTGTCAAAAATAAGCTAGGGGCTCTTAAGTACTACAGAGTGTGTGTGTGCGCGCGCGCATGTGTGTGTGTGTAAGAATGAATATCTCACAATAGTTTGACTTCACAAACTATTGAACCACACAATGGGACTAGAAACCAAAAAAAGTGTATATAATAATCAAGAACTATGTCTACATTAGATAAAAAGTAGTCTTTAAGATTGATAGAGATAAGACTACAAGTGACAAAATAGACTAGACAATGTTATTTGTCAATATATGATATTATCAAAAAAGAAGCCTATACACTCGGGCTATCAATCAGTTATACAAATATTTGGACAATGGGTGATCAGTCATAATCCCAAGGAGGAAACCTCTTACCTGCCACCATCCAAGAAACACAAGTCCATCAGAACTGGCATTACTTTGGAAGACAGGTGTCAACGACTACCTCCCCTTGTTATCGGTGTCAAAAATTACAACAAAAGCTAACAACATAAACGAGTCATTTATTTTTTATAATTTTTTAATCATTAATTTCTCAAAAAAATCGGACAACACCTCCTTTGTAAATTGGATCAATTCTCAAAAGTCCAGTCTAATGCCATCTCATCTGAGACTCCCATTGGAGAATTAAGGATCTTTTCACAAACTTTTGACAAATTTCAAAGTAAATAATAGCATTAAAAAGGCACTTTTCAATTGTGAATTTACCGCTATATACTTACCTTTATCAAAAGTGACTTCATGCATAAAAAGATAGAAGTAAAAGATCTTTATGTTCAAGACCACCATCGTATACTTACCTTTATAAGTTTGAATAAGAAGGAGAATAATGCCACAAAGCAAGAGACAAGTTTGTATTTTAAAGCTATGATTTATCCAGACAATATTGAAGATCCCAGATTCCAGTTTCAAATTCTGCAAAGATCTTCTTAACTCTATGTTATGTAATGTCCGTGTACTCCAACGTCCCTATAAAGTCATACGTTAAGGATTTCATTATGTATATGCACTATTCCATCTTCTACTAGTAGTAAAAAGCAAAACTTTAAGCAACAAGTCCTTTGTACAGTGAGCATATTTTCAACATTCTAGTCCATGCCTATGAAGTGTGCTAGTGGAGTGTGGTGAAGACACCTCAGTATCCATATGAGAATTGATGCTATTTTGCAAAACCAACCTCATGCCGTCTAACTAAGGCCATAGTTGGAAGTCCCATTTAAAGAGCATGTCAGCTGTAGGTGGTGCATTTATTCAACCCATATATCTTGTCAACATTAGGCTAGACTATTTATCCATTTTGGATAGTCTGCCAACAAATCAATATCAGGGTAGTTAAGGTATATTTGACCGAACTGTAAACAATTATCTTTGAAAGCAAGCCAATATAACATCATTTATCGCAATATGTAGGCCAAGATAAAGCTACACCACAAATCAACCATTATCAATTAAATTCAGCAAAGAGTCACTCTACATGAGCTCTAGGCCATCTTGGCACTACCAACAAAACCCAGCAGGGGACTATTGAACAAGATATTCCCACAATTAGATCCCTCTATATATCCCTCATATTTGACCCATATTAAGCTAAACAAAAGATAACTGAGTAGGTGTATCGACACCTACCTATATGCATATTCGTCTTCAAAATAAATTTTTGAGAGGCATGGTGTCATATATAGCTGGATCCATCAATTCTCCCTTGTTGTTGCAGCTCATTTGCGTCGCTTCCAAGGAGATACGTTCATCATAGATAGGGCTGTGAGCAGTTTGCATGTACTTGTGTGTGTGTGTGTGTGTGTGTGTGTGTGTGTGTGTGTGTGTGTGTGTGTGTGTGTGTGTGTGTGTGTGTGTGTGAGAGAGAGAGAGAGAGAGAGAGAGGTGTATCTGTCTATGAGCTACCTCCTGCTCACGACAAAGCAAGAGGGTGCGGGCTACTGCAGCAGTAGGAGGACAAGGCAAACAATGCAAAACGACAAAGAGGATCTAAGTTTTCTTGGTAGCGTGCATGCGTGTGTGAGAAGATGCTGAGAGGGTTGCCTTTTTGATAACTCTCTGTCAAGATAAGAATAAAAAATTTCCCTATATTAAGAGACTCTTTGTAGCTTTGCTACAACAAACTTACAAGAGTGTCACATCACGCCCCATAAATCCTCTCCATATTCAGTAGTTTAAGAGATTGTCTTACCAACCCCAACAGGTTGAAAATTTACTTTTAAGTAAATGTCCTCCTCACCCACCTTAGCAATGTTTTAAGGTACCGCATGTGCCATTCATTAATACCCACTAATGTTATGTGTGTATACCTGAGTTCAGCCCAAAGTATGTGTAAGGGTTGTACTACGCTCATCTTCCTTAGGTGTATATTACAAATGTTTAAGTAAAGACTCAAGAGTTTCTATATTAAATAGGTAGGGGTTAAAGCACAACAGTGGGTACCTATACTCTAGAAAAAGTGATATCGAGATGTCTTATAGTTTTGTACCTGCATTTGTGGTTTGTCATTATGTATATTAGAATAGGCATATAATTTTGTACAGGTCGTTTAGGTTGTTTAGCTAGACTTGGACAATTTTGTGCTTCATTTGAGTATCTATTTAGATAAGTGTGTGTGTGTGTGTGTGGCCCACCCCCATCCCTAGGAGAAGGTCCACATGGTGGGAGGTAGGGCCCACCATGTGGAACCCTACCCCCAACCAAATTTGAACAATAGTATGACACAATCTTCTATGTGCCCAATATGAAGTGTTCAGAGAGGTATTGTATGTAGCAAGGTTACCATTCGGTAAAGTGGTGCCGATAGGGCATATATATAAGTACCATGATTCATAAGAAAAACCGTCTAATCAAGTATCCTTTGTCAATTACTGAGTAAGAGAAAACCTCTTACCTTTGTACATAGCTAACTTGATCCATGTACACAAAAATAGTTGCCAGTGTTTGTATAAAGAAATCGTCCAATAACCTGTTGTTCATCATCGTTGAATTGATTTACGTTCAATATTTTCTAGTGTTTCTATATGGAAATCGTCCAATATCCTGCAAAAAACCTTATATATTATCTTAGTATTTTGTGAAGTAATCAATGATACAAAACCAGCTATTAGATATCTACATAGTTTATCTGTAAAGTTTAACAAAAGAAACCTATGCTATATGTGCTTGACCAGATTAGGAGCCGTGGCCCCAACCCATCCTCTTGGATTAGGTGGGTCAAGTAAAGAAATATATTGTTATAGAATTGATATTTTACTATTTATTGCAGCTGACAGGTGGAAATTAAAAGACTAGACCCATCTAGGCCTATGCGAATGAAAATATATACATTGTACATTTTATTATTCAAGTGCTCTTTTATGAGCTTTGGCCATTTATAACCGGCCGGCCAGTTTGTAATCAATTTGACCATTCAAGAATCTATAAATTAAATACGTGCAAGAGGGAAATGGTCACTCTTGCACGGGGGGAGATTGTACCCAGTGCTTGTGTCTTGTTCTCTCCTCTCCTCTCTTCTCTCTTGCCGTGCCGGCGTAGCACTCTGCTCTAGGAGGTGCGCCTGCAAGTGTTCTTTCGCTCTCTCCCGTTCTCTATCTCTCTCTGTTCGTGTACGACTTGATTATATGCTCACAGGCTTTGTCAGGTATGTGTATTTGTGGTGTTTTGTTGTTTCCATCATGCTATTCGAGGTATTTTGCAGGGACGCTACGTCTTCCGTCTGTAGCAGTGGTATCAGAGCTTTGGCTACGTTACTGGAAATACAATATGGAGAGCTTGATTAAAAGGAAATAAAAATAAAAATAGACAAGCTAAGTCTTCTTTCTTCTCTGTGCGGACTTGCTTTATTTTTCTTTTCTTTGTTTCTTAGTATAATCTATCTCTGTAGATAAATCTAAGAAAAATTATATATTTACATTTTCATAGAGTCAAAAACAATAAGAGAGCTCTTTAACAGTGAAAGAGAGACGAAATATTAACAATAATAACAATTTTGATTAGAGTTTAGTAAGTTAGATTAGCATGAATAGTAGAAGAAGACGCCTTACTATAGTTTAAGAAGGAGAAGATGTAGAATCATCATAAATTTTATGCGTAACACCGATCGGGTTTTATGATAGCAGAAGGTGAAAGAGATGGAATTAAAACAAAAAATAAATAAAAAAATAAAACATCGAGCAAGTTCGCATTTTCTCCTGGGAACCTACCCCAAGTTTTATAAGTAACGAGGGTATTTTTTGTTATTTTTTTTAGAAGAGTAGGAAATCCATCAAGACGAGTAGAGGCCTAACATCGTGAGCATGGCAGACAGAGCTCGCGAGCACCATGGCGGATAGAGCCGGCCAGTGGGTGGGCGTGAGAAAATACAGCTCTGTGCATCAGCCAGCCATGGATTCTCCTAGCAATCGACCACGTCAGCACTTCTATTGTTCACAGGAATGGGTGGTTCGGCTAAACAAATCTGCATGCAGATGCTTTTTTTTTTCTACCCCCTACAGGCTACTACCCACACCCGCCGGCCCTTGCTTACGGCTAACTCTTTGTACTCATAGTAAATGTCTCCTTTGTTGATATATACACACGCACACACCCAAATCGGGCATGCAGACGACCAGTCAAACGCTCTGTTTCTCTCTCTCTCTCTCTGTGTGTGTGTGTGTGTGTGTGTGTGTTTTTCAGTTGTCGCCCACACTTTCTATCGAACTCTTGTACCCACACCACACTCTCTCTTGCTACAGCCGCTAGCCCAACCCCATGCAGCCGTTTCTCTCTCTCTCTCTCTCTCTCTCTTCAGCCGCCGTCTAAAAGCTGACTCTCTCTCTTTATTTCTCCCCAACCCTTGGCGGTTGTGGACTGCCAACCCACAAGGGGGGGCTTCATCTGCAGTCCGAGTACCTGTTGTCCTCTCACAGCTGGGCAGACAAACAAAAACTCTCGAGTTGTCAGCCATGCGGACTCGCTGTCCGCTACTCATGCAGTGGCCGCACTCCCTCTCTCAAGGCACTGCTGACTCTCATGTCATGCAACTTCTCGAACTGCCACTCTCTCTCACTACAATCGCCAGGCACTCCCACACACTATGCATGCCTCCGTTTGACACCCCGCTTCTGCCTCTCTCTCTCTCCCAACAACATGTTGTCTCCCTCATCATCTATGCTCTCTCTCTCTCTCTCTCTCTCTCTCTCTCTCTCTCTCTCTCTCTCTCTCTCTCTCTCTCTCTCTCTCTCTCACACACACACACACACACATACACACAGGTTGTCAACAGCCAGCACCTCGCCATGTAGCCGAACAAAACTCTCGTTGTCTCTCTTCAGTCATCATCCATCTCTTTCCTATTGTGATGAACCAACCCCATTAGCAGCTACACTGAAACGCAAGGGCATAGCAGTTGGCGAGCGCTGCCCAAGCAGGCTAGTCTAGCGAGGTGTGGCAAGAGTTGTCGACTGCAGTACAGTCACTTCCTGCGGTCTGGCATCAAGTATGGCAGCTTCTCTGTGGCGGAGAAGAACTCCATCATCCAACTCCACGCCATTCTTGGCAACCGGGCCTTCCTATTTCCATTTGTAGCTCAGTATAGTGAGCGTTTCGCTTGTCTTTTAACAATTGCACGATTGTCGTGCTGCCTTTATTCCCACAGCTCCCAATCTCCCTCAACCTATCATGTGGCCCACCTGGACATCCACCATGGTGCACTGGCAGTGGACTTCTCGCAGACCGAGTGTGCGAGTTGACACTTGAGCCACACGAAGCAGACATCCCCGTCAACAATGACTTCCTTCAGTCCTGCCAGTCTCTTACTCCCGGACTGCATGCCTATACGCCTGCACACATGCTGCAAGTTCCATTCTCTTATCTTCTTATAGAGATGGTATTAGTGATCTTATGCAGGGCAATCAAGATGCTGAATGATAGGTCCAAATCTTCCAAAAGCAACCTACTACAACAACAGTACGTATGAGAAAGCGAGAGACTTGCAAGGCTATCTTCAATCTCTTGCAGACATGCATCAAGAAAAACGATGTCGCTGCTACCATATGCGTGCATGCTCTTTTGGGTAAGCTCTTATCATGTAGAGTCTGCTCTCGTTGATCAGCTCAATTGGTTCTTCTCTTCTTCTGATTGTCTGCCTGAGGCTAAAGCTGTCTTTGAAAGCATACCCTTTCCTAGGTGCACTCATGTCACGGCATTCCATTATCTCAGCTCATTAATATGGGTCCGGAGAGAAGGCTGAAGCCTTGAAGTTGTATCATAGAATGCAACAACCGGCTCTTGTTAAGGCAACCGCCTATATGTTCTCATGTGTTTTGAAAGTTTGAAAGCTCCTATATGAGCAAATTAAAGCGAGCGATCTTGTTTTTGTTGTTGTAATTGTTGTTATTGGCAACGCCCTAGTTGACATGTTTACCAAAAGTGGAGAACCCCAACGAGCAATTGAGGTTTTTAAAAGCTTGCCAATGAGAGATGTGGTTTCATGGAGCTCCATTATTGCAAGCTTTGCCCATCATAGACATAGTTTTGCGGCTCTGGAGGACTTTGATAAAATGCAAGGGGTATCATCGACACAGGGGGCAATCTTCTCAGCCACCAATGAATTAATTTGTAATCTCTCAGCCACTCAGACCCTTTACCAATCCAATGTTCAAATTTCTCTCTGCACCTTTGTTTGATATTTTTGTAGTGCTTAATTTGAATGGTACATACATATTTAGGACAATAGGATGATGCCACCAAGCAATAAAGCTCTTCTAACATTATATGTTGAAGCATTTTGCAAATGCACATACAAACCCCTTCTTATCTCAGTAGATGTCTCTAGGCTAATCAAGACCAGAACAAAAGCTTTTTTAGAACCAAATTCAATGTATATTGTGTCATAGTCCTTTGGTGTGGAGGAATCCTTGAATTAGATTGTCGAGGACATTAAACATATTAATACATAAAAAAATAGAGTAGGATAATTAGACCCAAAATATAGTACTATCTGGTCTATCGTGATGCATACATTTAGTGTAGATGAATTTGAAACATGCGTACGAGCGGCCAAACAGAATTAGGACTCTAAAGAAACAACTCACACTTTTCTCTTTTATTTTTTTTGGTTAGTGACACTAGTTGATCTATGCTATTTACTTAGAACTGCAAACATTTTCTTTCCACTCAATTGTCTCACATTTGTTTCATTGTATACTAATCCCTTATGGAGTTGTAATTGTAAGTTCATGACTAATTATTAACCCCACAGTACCACATTTTGGATCTGTTAGCTATAATTTGGTCTAAGTTTGCTAGTTGCAGCACTTGTACCTCTCTCCATATGCCAACAATGGTATATATTTTCAAATACAATATACCCTTGTGGTATGTACATCAAATACATCATTCCTCTTTCATATTTCATTTCTCTGCATTGTGTTCCACACTGAATACTAAAACACTACTAAGGTCATCAATTATAATTATATTGAAAGGATTTTTTTCATTGAGATGATTTTTCAGTTATAAGCTATGCAGCTACTCATGCGAGCTAAGGTACTATGGGATAATCAATAATAATTTGTAAGTACTTTGATATACTCCAAAGTGGTGTCACACAGAAAGTTAATATTTTTATGTCTAGCCTAGTCCATTGGTCACAGACACACAAATTCGCTGATCTAGGCAGTGTGTAAATACTCATCTTGGTGCAGATTCGCCGATTTAGGCAGCACATTGTAAATTACAGATTCATGATTTTTAAACAATACCAAATGCAGATTCGCCGATTTAGGAAGCACACTTTATTGGTGTAGATTTGCCGGTTGAGGCAACATCGATCACGAAATCATGCTGCAGTGGCTGGCCACCACTGTAACAGGTATGATTTTGTTACCCGGGTTAATAATGAAGTGATTTGGATTTGGACTTATATTGTGGAATTGGAATTGGATTGGGATTTGGTATCTTGTGATTATTACGGCAGTGCTTATGGGATGAGACTTGACATTATGAGATTGATGATGAGCGTGACCAATGATATCCTGATTCATCAGGGTATGACATATACTGCTTATTCTAGTGGTATGGGACACTAGAATATGTAGTATGTGGATGACAACAGACATAAGCAATATTGTCTAATTTAATGTATTTTTTTCTTTTACTATTTGATACAGATTTCTAATCATTGTATTTGACAAGTATTGTTTGCAGATTTTTTTTCTTCGCAACTGAGGACAGTTGCTTTCCAACGGAGAGGTATGTTATAGAATTGATATTTTATTATTTATTGCAGTTGACAGGTGGAAAAGACTAGACCCAGCTAGGCCTATGCGAATGAAAATATATACATTGTACATTTTATTATTCAAGTGCTCTTTTATGAGCTTTGGCCATTTATAACCGGCCGGCCAGTTTGTAATCAATTTGACCATTCAAGAATCTATGAATTAAATACGTGCAAGAGGGAAATGGTCACTCTTGCACGGGGGGAGATTGTACCCAGTGCTTGTGTCTTGTTCTCTCCTCTCCCTCTTCTCTCTCGCCATGCCGGCGTAGCACTCCGCTCTAGGAGGTGCGCCTGCACGTGTTCTTTCGCTCTCTCCCGCTCTCTATCTCTCTCTGTTCGTGTACGACTTGATTATATGCTCACAGGCTTTGTCAGGTATGCGTATTTGCGGTGTTTTGTTGTTTCCATCATGCTATTCGAGGTATTTTGCAGGGACGCTACGTCTTCCGTCTGTAGCATATATGACTGGTCTAGGCCCATTGTATGGCGCTAACCCGACCAAAGTCTAGCTAGAAACAAGGGTGTGTGTGTTTAAGAATGATTATCTCACAATAGTTTGATTTCACAAACTATTGGACCACACAATGGGACTAGAAACCAGATGAAGTGTATATAATAATCAAGAACTATGTCTACATTAGATAAGAAGTAGAATTTAACTGATAGAGATAAGACTAAAATTGACAAAATAGACTAGACATTGACATATACAATGTTATCTGTCAATATATGATATTATCAAAAAAGAAACCTATACACTCGGGCTATCAATCAGTTATACAAATAACTGGACAGTAGGTGATCATTTATTATTGTTGCCGTTGTCGTCGTAATCCCAAGGAGGAAACCTCTTACCTGCCACCATCCAAAAAACACAAGCCCGTCAGAACTGGCATTACTTGGGAAGACAGGTGTCAACGACTACCTCCCATTGTTATCGGTGTCAAAATTTACAGCAAAAACTAACAACATAAATGAGTCATTTATTATCGATAATGGTTTCTCAAAAAAATCGGACAACACCTCCTTTGTAAATTGGATCAATTCTCAAAAGTCCAGTCTAATGCCATCTTATCTGAGACCCCCAATGGAGGATTAAGGCTCTTTTCACAAACTTTTGACAAATTTCAAAGTAAATAATAGCATTAAAAAAGCACTTTTCAATTGTGAATTTACCACTATATACTTACCTTCACCAAAAGTGAGTTCCTGCATAAAAAGAGTCACTCTACATGAGCTCTAGGCCATCTTGGCACTACCAACAAAACCCAGCAGGGGACTATTGAACAAGATATGCCTGAAATCAGATCCCTCTTTATATCCCTCATATTTCACCCATATTAAGCTAAACAAAAGAGAACTGAGTAGGTGTATCAACACCTACCTGTATGCATATTTGTCTTCAAAATAAATTTTTGAGAGGCATGGTGTCATATATAGCTGGATCCATCAATTCCCCCTTGCTATTGCAGCTCATTTGTGTCGATTCCAAGGAGATACGTTCATCATAGATAGGGTCGGCAGTTCACATGTACTTTTTTGTGTGTGTGTGTGTGTGTGTGTGTGTGTGTGTGTGTGTGTGTGTGTGTGTGTGTGTGTGTGTGTGTGAGAGAGAGAGAGAGAGAGAGAGATAAAGAGATAGATTTGTATCTATATATGAGCTACCTCCTACTCACAACCAAGCAACAGGGTGTGGGCTACTGCAACAGTAGGAGGACAAGGCAAACAATGCAAAACGATGAAGAGGATCTAAGTTTTCTTGGTAGCGTGCACGCGTGTGTGAGAAGATGTTGAGAGGGTTGCCTTTTTGATAACTCTCTGTCAAGATAGGAATAAAAAATTCCCCTATATTAAGCGACTGTCAGGACACCGGCAAGGCCGGACTAGACAAGGGCAAGGCCAGGCTAGGCAGTGTGGAAAGGGAGTCCAACTAGGGCAAAGGGCCAAGGGCTATGCTATATAGTGGGTGGTTGGGTGGTGGACTCCTAGGTTCTAGTTCCCCTTGTCTAACATTGGTATCAAGAGCTTGGTTCTTTTTTGGGAAAGGCACAGCCGTGGAGGAGGGGATCCACATAAACTCGCATGAGCAAGTTGCATGTCGTGGTCAAGAAACCATGGAGCACCTCTCCTGTGAGGAGGACGACAAGGAGGAATTCCGTGGGCAACCCTCCTTGCAAGGAGGAGCTGCCAAAGTGGACCTGCACCAAACTCACCCCTTGCGGGCTCTACGCCATCACATCGCGCCGGGGAGCGTTTCACGACCCAGGGCCGAAGCCCCTTGCTCAATACAGTGGCTGCCATGGCCCCCTTCGTTGCTCACACACTATTGTAAGCGGCCATAGCTGCTGCGTGTTTGTATTTTCACATTACAAGGGTGCCCAACCCCTTGGGGATTAGTGGCCACACCCTTTTTTTCAAGAACAAGGAGCGGTACCCACAGTGGGGTACCCCACCCCCTCCCTCGTGTGCGAATTCGGCAAGGTCCGACAATTCAGATGCATCTAGAAAATCCGAGGGGTCCAGGGGTTCTCTCTCTCCTGAGGACTAATTTGATGAAGCTAAGAAAGAGAAATTATTTTTTCAATGTTTAGGAAGCGGTCATGGCAAAACAATTTTCCCAAGGGAAAATCTGCTGCTCATGGCAAGGAGAAAGCAGTGCACACGGTGCAACTGCTACCTCTTGAGTCTTCCTCACGCTTCTCTACAATGGAAGTAACACACACAGAGGTGGTACATGAATGTTGTCTCACAGATTCCATGTGGCAATAAGCCTTTGGACCACATGAGCTAGTACGTATGCACGGATCTCTGCAAGGCCACAAGGTGCGCATCTTGGTAGATGACGGTGCTACTCACAATTTCATCAATTATGGATTGGTGAAAAAACTCAAATTGCCTCAATGATGAATGGACATGATACCGAAATCTGGGATACTCAATGCCGAGCTGTTCCGTTGGAAGTACAAGGTTACTCCCCATGCTTGGATTTTCAGGTCAAGAACATGGAAAGGGCAGACGTGGTTCTTGGTAAGGAGTGGTTGCATAGCCTAGGACCATCACTGAAGCGTAGCTATGAGCACAACAGCTTGATGTTTGAATCTTATGGCACACATGTGTTGTTGTTAGGAGAGAAGGATATACCTTCATCACCATTGATTTGTACCGCTGAGCTTATGCAGCTCGTTTTTTGATAATGAAATAGATCAAGTTTTCTTGTGTTACTCAATGTCTCATTTTCTTTTTAGCATTGAATTTGTTGAACATTCCTCAACGCCGCATGCTTCTCTCTCATCTCTTCCACCAATGGCTAATTCTAAACAAGAAATATTGCTAGTGAGTTACAAAAATTATTAAAGGAATTTCAAGATGTTTTTCCTAATGATTTTCCACCAGGATTACCACTGACATGATTGGTGCAACATAGCATCAACGTGGCTACAGGCTGTAAACCTGTCAGTAAACCGCCTTACCGTATGAGTTATTCTAAAGCTGCTGAGGTGGAATGCCAGCTTGCTAACTACCTTAGCAGAGGGTATATACAACCCAGTTCTTCACCATGGGCCTCTCCTATCCTATTAGTGTAGAAAAAAGACGGTAGTATGCGCATGTGCATAGACTACCGTGGCTTAAATGCGGCTATGGTTAAGAAAAAATACCCATTGCCCTAAGTAGATGAGTTATTTGATAAACTCACTCGTGCTCGTATTTTTACGAAAATAGACTTGGGTCTGGATATCACCAAGTTCGTATTCGACTTGCTGATATACCCAAAACTGCATTTCGAACACGGTTTGGACACTATAAGTTCTTGGTGATTCCCTTTGGGTTAACCAATGCGCCCGCAACATTCATGACACTTATGGATAGTGTCTTGAAGCCGTACTTGGGCAAATTTGTCATTGTTTTCCTCGATGACATTCTAGTCTACAGTGCTTCTGAAGAAGAAAACTTACAACATCTCAGGCAAGTGTTCGAGTTGTTATGAACAAACAAATTATATGCCAAGGAATCTAAGTGTGATTTTCTAAAAGAAGAAATTCACTATTTAGGGCATGTTATTTCAGCTAATGGTTTATATATGGATCAATCCAAAGTGGATACCATCCAAAAATGGCCTTCTCCTAAAAATCTGGAAGAGTTGCATATTATTTTGGAATTCAGGTTCATTAAAAACTATGCTAATATTGTTGTTCCCATGACGGATCAACTAAAAGGCAAAGGCAAATCTTTTCAGTGCCAGTTTCGATACGCTCAAGGATGCATTATCTACAGCTCCCATACTGGCTATTGTAGATCCTTTGAAACCATTCATTTTGGAAATGGATGCCAGTGACCGTGCTATTTGGAGCAGTCCTATTACAAGACAGACGGCCAATTACATTTGAAAGCAATAAGCTTGATGCAGCTCAAGAGAACTACTCTGCTTATGAGCACGAACTCTATGCAATAGTATCTACCTTAAAAACATGGCGGCATTATCTATATGGTGCTCAGTTTGAGATTGTGTTTGACCATGAAAGCATCAAATGGTTTACACAACAAACGAATTTGAAGGGTCGGAAGCCAGGTGGACCGCGATTCTTCAGGAATATGATGCCAAGATAAGGTATCGTAAAGGTTGATACAATGTGCTAGCTAACGCTCTAAGTCGTATGCCGGAGATCAAATCTCTCTTGTTCACGGAACTTCGTAGTGAATTTTTGGATTCTCTCGAAGGCAAATATGAGCATCATGAAGCATATTCCAACGATTGGATCCATGTTCAAATGAGGGATCCTTCTCACTCCAATGATGGTTGTGTAACTTTAACCTCCACACCTAGTTCTCCTCTATCGAGTGATGAACTACAATGATGGAAGCATTTCACCATAAAAAATGGGTACCTACTCCATAAGGGGAGAATTTGTGTACCAATGGACACAGACATTCGGTACCAAATTCTTTATGAATGTCATGATACTCCATGTGTAGGGAACTCGGGTATTAAAAAAACTTATGCTCTTATACGATGCCAGTTTTACTGGCCAGGTATACATGGCTTTGTTCAAGCTTATGTCTTGCATTGCCAAAAATGTCAAGTTAACAAAGCAAAGCGCCTGAAAGCAGGAGGACTCTTACATTCTTTGGAGATTCCCAATGGAAAATGGGAAAGCATCTCTATGGACTTAATTGTGGATTTACCAACCACTGTACAAGGTCATGACTCGGTATTGGTGTTCGTAGACCGGTTGACTAAACTATGTAAGTCTATTCCAACCAAATCAACGGTTAAGACACCATAACTAGCCAAGTTATTTGTGGACAATCTATACAAATTGTATGGTTTGCCAAGTAACATTGTCAATGATCCTGATCCCAAGTTTAACAGTCATTTTTGGAGAGTTGTGTTTAAACGATTGGATACACAACTGAACCTCAGTACAACCAATCATCCAGAAACAAATGGTCACAATGAACGAGTTAACCAGGTGCTAGATGATATGATAAGAGCATAGATCAGCAAAAAGCAGTTATACTGGGAAGAATACTTACCTATTCTCAAGTTTGCCTACAACAGTGCTAAGCATGTCACAACTGGATTTAGTCCTTTCATGATCATGTATGGGTTTCAACCTAGGTCACCAATTATGGTGGGGTTGGAAACCGAAAAACTCCAACAGGTTAAGGATTTTCTCCAAGACCACATGCATATGCTGAAACTCACTCGTCAGAATGTCCGGCAAGCACAAGATCGGTATAAGAAGTATGCTGATGAGAAATGTCGGCAAGTTACCTTCAAAGAAGGGGAGGGAGTATTTTTACGTGTGCCAGAACATTCACAAAGTCTGAAAACTGGGCCAACACCTAAATTATCTCCCCGATATTGTGGGCCTTTCAAAATACTCAAGCGAGTAGATTGTGCCTACAAATTAATGCTATTTGCACATTCTCGTATTCATCCGGTGTTTCATGTAAGCCGTTTATGTAAGCGGTTACATGGGGACGACAATGTCATTGACCAGGTTGATTTCATTGAACCTCCTACCTTACTGCATGAACTTGAATGTGTTCTCGATTATCATGAGTTGCGTACACGTCATCATGTACGTCAGCAAGCCTTAATCAAGTGTAAAGACCGACCTGAGGAAGGTGCCACTTGGGAAAACATTAGTGTTCTTAAGAAGAAGTTCCCCACTTTTTTTTTCGAGGACAAAAACTCTTCTTAAGGGGGGAGTAATGTCAGGACACCGGTAAGGCTGGACTAGACAAGGGCAAGGCCGAGCTAGGCAGTGTGGAAAGGGAGTCCAACTAGGGCAAAGGGCCAAGGGCTATGCTCTATAGTGGGTGGTTGGGTGGTGGACTCCTAGGTTCCAGTTCCCCTTGTCTAACATCGACTCTTTGTAGCTTTGCTACAACAAACTTACAAGAGTGTCACATGGCGGCCCATAAATCCTCTCCATATTCAGTAGTTTAAGAGATTGTCTTACCAACCCCAACAGGTTGAAATTTTACTTTAAGTAAATGTCCTCCTCACCCACCTTAGTAGCAGTTTTTTAAGATTTCGCATGTGCCATTCATTAATACCCACCAATGTTATGTGTGTATACCTGAGTTTAGCCCAAAGTATGTGTAAGGGTTGTACTACACTCATCTTCCTGAGGTGTATATTACAAATGTTTAAGTAAAGACTCAAGATTTCCTATATTAAATAGGTAGGGTCCAACCAAATATGACACAGTAGGGGTTAAAGCACAACAGTGGGTGCCTATACTATGGAAAAAGTGATATCAAGATGTCTTATAGTTTTGTACCAGCATTTGTGGTTTGTCATTATGTGTATTAGATTAAGCAAATAATTTTGTACAGTTCGTTTAGGTTGTTTAGCTAGACTTGGACAATGTCGTGCTTTATTTAAGTATCTGTTTAGATAAGTGTGTGTGTGTGTGTGTGTGTGTGTGTGTACCCGCCCTATCTTAGGCACCAAACACAATGAGTCGCTAGTAGGCCCATTGCGAATGGGCCTACTACCTTGTCAGGCTAATGAGATTTTCTTAGTTAAAGTGTAACCCAGGCAAGTCATGTTGAGTAAGAGTTTGTAAAATTTTTTTGACTATTTGTTTTCTACTAAAGTCATTATGGCAATATTTCCCTATAAGTAGTTTTATATCTTCCCAGGCAAGGAGATAGCTAGAAGAGGAGTAGATGGTTAAATCCAGCAGGCTGATACAGGTGATAATCGCTTCTTTATGATGCCTATTACTATTCCTCTTAATGAAATTCAAAGGTGGCAGTTTAAGGAGATCTCTTTTTCGCACATACCTTAGGTCATATCCTCCAATAGAAGGAATATGATGGGAGATAGAAAGGTTAAGGAACTGTACCAAAGTGCAAAAAGCCCCATTGGGTGTTATGAAATCGTGTAAAGAAGTAGGTTCAATCTTTAGACAGTAAGGATAAATCAGGCAGATTTCCTCGAGGAAAGCTTTATTGTTGATGCTAAGTGTGTCATCCATATATCTGTAAGCATGTCTAAACAGTGAAAGTTTATCCTTCCTATATTCCATGGCTTGAAGAAACCATTTTTATTCAAAGAATGCCAGGTAAATATTACACATAAGTGGAGAACATGAGAACCCCATGGGGATGCCTAGGAATTGGTTGAAACAGAGTCCACCAGAAACTATAGTATAGTTATTAAGAAACCATGAGATGTAGAGAAATAGCTTCTCTTCACTGAAGTGTAAGGGGTGTACGGAGTAAGTCTTTCTTAACCACCTAGGTTTTTTGGAAAGTGCAATGTAGAAAAGACACTTCTTTTTTGCATTGGAGAAAGCCATTTTAATCACCTTGGCTAGAACATTCTTAAGGCCAAGATCCCCATCAAGGGGGATGTTTTCATAGCATTGTGTAATATCTGCTGAAAAAATGTGGAAGATATGCTTAGGGAGGTTAAGCGAGACCTCAGTAGAGTTTTTGGTTAGCCAGAAGGGGTTGTACTGTATTTGTAGGAAGTCGTGGCAGATTTTCTGTTTAGTGGCACAAATAAGTTCTAACTCAGCTAGTACTAGGTCAAGTCAAAGAGTGATATCCTTGGTGATATCACTAAAGATACCATTGGAGACGTCAAATATCCATCTGAACTTATGCTTATGTATCTTATAGGTGGGAAACAATACTAGTAGTTTAGTGTTCTGTACAAAATAGCCTAGATTCCCTAATTGTTTTGAGATGTTACTAGCACCTGTTTATAATAAAGAGTTAATTCTAAAGAATTTTTTACAGACACCCGATCGCAGGCAACATTCCAAGCTAGGTTTTTGCAGATAAGAGTGGGACATTTAGAGCTTTTGTCAAGCCCAACTATGAACCATTTATTAGAAATATTTTTCAAATCAAGACCAAGCTGTGATGTAAGCTAGGAGTTATCAGCGGATAACCATTTTCAAGAAATTTGTGATATTTTCTAAAAGAAACATTCTTTCATCACTTTAGTTAAGTCCAGTAGGACTGTCTTCTCCAGTCGGAGAGAACTGACAAGGTTAGTTAGGCAGCTTAGTACAGCTGATAGAGCAGGGTAAGGGTTTTTGGGAGAGTTAGGTATGTGATTGAGCCCATTGGCCAAGATTCTACATACTTTAATATTTTCAATAATGCTAAGATCACAAGTACAAACGTGCATACCATATATATCAAAGTTCTTGCAGAATGTGGTAAATTGATAGCATGTACATTCGAGAACAGATTCATGCCAAAGAAAATCATTACTATAAACCAAGTTTTTTATGGGTTGTTGATACATCCATCCAATGAGTATATTATCGAGTAATTTGTGATTGCCAAAAAGTAGGTCAAAGAACTCATAAAAAAGGGCTTTAGGTTGTATCCAATCAAGAAGTACATTGTGGAAGAGACAGTGTATGTAGATATAACCTCGGTTTGGAGCAACTTTGTTGAGAGATCTTCGTCCGCAAGGGCTTGTAGTAACCTGCAATATCACCAAGGATTACAATTCAAGAAAATTCCTGATGGAGGAGTTTCTGCCTCTTCCCCTAGTGTAGTTACAAGCCTTCCCAAGTTAGAAGAAGAGCTAGGAGGTCAAAAACAAGCAAAGAAGTTGGGGGTAGTAAGGGAGTTGGGTCTTTTCAACAGACAAGGGAATCATCCTCATCAATACATGGTTTGAGTAAGCTAGTGATGATCTTTTCACCTTTGTAGTTAGCATAAGTAGTTAGGTAGATTCCTGGTTGATATCCAGCATTAATCCACAAAAGATGTTAAAGACAATCTGAGCAATTACTATTTTTTTAGCTTGGCCACCCAACCAAGAGCAAATAAGAGAGAGGTGAAAATCCACTGGTTCTTCCGCGAAGAGTAGGTCAAGATGGTTGAGAATGAACCAAATGGCATGATCAAACCACATGATGTTGGATTCGCAAGAGGCTTTAGGGTCAAGATATTTGCAAGCACATTTTACATAGGGCCAAAAAACATTCCAAATGGATTCTATGTAGAAGTTTGGGTTAATTTTAGCAATTTTCATGTTCCCTTTAGTATGGATGTAGAGGCGAGTATTGGAAGGGCATTTAGAATGGTCAATGAGATTGAGGCCAAAGGGTGCTTTGATGAGCTCCCCTTTGTCAAGAAATTGTCCACCTTTTAAGATCTTGAGTCTGCAGTCTTCAACAGTAGAGGGAGGGAGGTTGGCAAGGTACACCCAGGTTTCACTCAAAATGGGTGCTAAGAATGCCTTGTTGGATTGCAGGCAGGACCCAAAGCTGATGGTCGACCCCAAAAGATTCAATTTCAATCTCTCTAAAGATAAGATAGGGAAAGCTTTAGAGATTTTTGGCACCATTTCCAAGAGGTAGATAACAACTGGTATAGTCCATTGATACCTGTAAAACACACCCAAGTCTAACTGAATTGTTGTTTTGTTTGGATGGATGCTGGTAAGGACTCTTTCTTAGCTTGGAAGTTTTTTTTTACTTTGGCAAGCTGTCCTACATTGGATTACACATTCACTTACTCCTTGGGAAGTTAGTCTATTATTTGTATACTGGAATCAGACCTCATTATTACAAACATTGTACAAAAATAATTCTAATACTGAGTTGTTTTTGTACTTATCATTTCCTTTTTCTAAAGCCAGCTGTCTTTTTAATGTAAAAAGTTTAATTATGTCATATTATTTATGGTAAAATAGCTATACACACATCCTATACAGATGGTTTTTCTTTCTAGAAAAACCGAGATGCTGGCTTTGGAAACTATTTCCAAAATTTAGCTCTAGGATGGACCCACAGTTTGTAATCCCTTGAATGGTTGATTGGTGTTAGGTGGTCCTTCGTAGACTATTTTTATGGTCTCTTGCTCACGGCTATTAGAGTCTTTGACTTTTCCGGTTTAAGATTTATAGGCCCAAGCTACAGTAACTGATCATATTCATGTTTAAGTTACCCTTTTCAGGACCACAAATTCTTTAGAATGACAGCCCGCATGAGTGTTAAACACAAGAAGCTTAAATGCTTACGCACTGACAATGGTGGAGAGTATGTTTCAAAGGCCTTTCAGGAAACTTTTTAAAAACTTTACAAGCTAAGCCCAAACAAAATGTATATTTTCTCTCATTTTCTTAAAAGAATCCGAGAGTTTCTAGTCAAAGAGTACCATTTTGATTAGAAGGATTAGAAGGCCATCACCCCTTCTAATCCAAGTGTCAGAATTCCCCCTTTCCATATATTTTCAACAATTTTATCAATTATGTAAGCTCCACCAAATGAAATTTATAAAAAATTTTATTTACAATTTTTTTATATAAAGCTCATTTAAACTTGCTCCTAGGTTAGATACCCATTATAGTGAATGGATTTCAAATCATCCCTTAATTTGTACTGCATCGTTTACAATATACATCTGTTAAGCCATCCAAGTAACAAGGAGTGCTACTAAAAGCAGGCCTTACTCCAAACCATGAAGTCTCTTTTTTATGTGCTAGCACAATAACAATAATCAAAGCTATAACAGGAGCAACATATGGCCAAGTGAATGCAAAAATTGTAGGGTATATCCTAACCTTACCAAAGTGAAGGCCAAGCATTGCCATAGTGTGCAGCCGGGTACAACACCCTAATGATCAGTAGGACACAAAAAAGAAGTGCGCAGTAGGACACAATAATACATAAAAAGCAGTGTGCATTAGGACACAAAAACATCATCACCCATGTATGTAACTACCCAATCACAATTAGTGCATAGTAAGCATCACCAAATTATGTAAGTATCCATAGGTATCCAGCCAACCAAGTCTTTGATGGTGTTAAAAAACTTAAGTAAAAAAGAGATAGTATCAAGTAAACCGCGCAGTATTCTGATGCTCATTAAGCCACCAAGGTAGGCTCGGTCACTATCAACAGAGAATTTCCAAGCTCAGTAAAGCAGCAGTAAAAATCGCTTTCAAAATCCAATGTAAACATAGAGCAACCATTAGAAAACAAAGATTATGAATGGGAGTTTTTGGTACAACACGAAAACTATTTCCTTTCTCAGTAACCACGATGTATAACATTAACCCAAAACCTAGGGGAAGGGTAATAACCCATGCCACAATATCATTATCATACATTCTCATAGTCCATGGAGGACCATAACCAAGTTCAGAGCAAAAACCTCATGCAGACCCACAATATCAAACACTAGCTATAACAATATTAACAAAGTGAATATGCCCCTTTTTCTTTAAAACCTGCAAAGAAATATGCATTAGCAGAGTGGCCAACCAGAGTGACTGTTGTAGCGAGCTCCATACTTCCGTGTAAAAGAATACGCAATTCTTTTAAAGTAGAACAACAAACAAAGATAAGTGAGGGGCAGAGATGCACCCTCACCTCTTTATATAGAGGAGGGAGGCAGGCCACCAAATCCTTGCAATGAGTAGAATCAGCATGAGTGGAGTGACCCCCTTCTGAGACAGCGAGGCCGCCTATGTTGTAGAGGAAATAACTCTAGCGCCTTCATGACCAATTTTGCTATAGGGTAGTAAACCACCCAAAAAGAAAAATGTATAACCTGTGTTATGGACGGGCCAAGTCCCATGGTGTGGATCCTAATAAAGTGAAGCTTTAGGAGTTTAAATTGTCAAAAATAAGCTAGGGGCAGGTTGAAGTACTATTGTGTGTGTGTGTGTGTGTGCGTGTGTGTGTGTGTGTGTGTGAGAGAGAGAGAGAGAGAGAGAGGAAGAGGGAGATAAATGAGAGAGTAAGGTTGGTTAAATTTGTGGAGAAACTTTTTATTTTAAAAATTGAAAATTTTTCCCCCTTCAATCTTACAAATATTAAAAAAAATCTCTTCCTCAGTATTGCCTTTGATCCCTCCAAAGAAATTTACTCATTATGGGGTTGCTCTGATTAAGTCGTGCCAATTTTGTTTTTGGGTTGAATTAAAGGGAATCAAGGGAGATTCTCCCTTCGAAATATGGAGGTAAAAGAGAAAAGGAAAGCAAAGCATTTGGTAGACATTGCATGCTGGAGGAAGGCATTATAAAAATATGCATGTGTTTGTCCCTTTTGAGCCTATAGGCGGTAGAGGGTAGAGAGAGGGAAAATGGGGGTAGAGGAGTTAATATGCATGTGGCTCTACAGGCGGGAGAGGATAGAAAGCGGGCAAATGGGTGTAGAGGATCTTTGTCTTGCTTGTTGCAGTGCAATCTCTCTCTCTCTCTCTCTCTCTCTCTCTCTCTCTCTCTCTCTCTCTCTCTCTCTGTGTGTGTGTGTCTATGTGCAAGTGAGTAGGGACAAGAAGGCATGCGTATCTCTCTGTCTTGCGGCTTTGAGCTTAGCCCTAGATGGCGAGGACTCTGCAAAAAGGGCATGAAAAACGGGGGGAGGGGGTAGACCATGGTAAAGGGGGCGGGACGCCGCGGGAGGGGGTAGACTCTTCGATGCTAATCATGATAAGATTTCACTTTCCTTTTGGAACTCCCTCATTTGGATCCTTGGAGATGCTCATAGGGTGTCGTGCTGTACACAACAAGATGGCAGGCGGCATCAAGCACGCACGCACACCCACCCACACAATTATCCTTTTGAATTTGAAGATTCTAGGGAATCTGAAGCAAAAAACTAATTAACTTTTAGAAATAGTATTGTAGATAATTGCATTTACCATTCTTAAATAAATCTTTAGAACTGGATAATCAAAGTCTTAACTCCATCAATTGTGTAGTTCTTTATACAAGTATGTAAAGTTTTGGGTTATTTCTTCTAACATACAAAAAGTTAGGGGCTATTTTATCGACATGCAAAACTATCATTTCTTTTCTATGGCACACTGTTTCAAGGGCCATTGCCATTTTCAATGTGAATTGTGTGTGTGGTCTCCCCCCCCCCCCCCCCCCCCCCTTCCTTTTTCCTTTCTTCCTCCACACCCTTCCCTCTCTCAACTAATTAATAAATCTAACTTTTGTTTTTGTTTAGCAATGGAGAAAGAATGTGAGAAGACATTAGATAGCAAATTATAGGGAAAAAAAAGAAAATGTGCATCAAAGGGATGGTTATATACCAATGGATAATTTGGTTGAGCCTTTGCCGTTCGATATGCATGTTGAAAGGGAAATCCATGTGGGAGCTCCAAGAGTTGACAATAGAGGATGGGAAGCCCTTCACCTTAACATTCAAAGATTGATAGAGCAAATAGGAAACCTCACCTTGCTATGCAATCTATACAACAACAAGTAAGAAGACCCCAAGGAGAATGGCCTGAAAGCAATACAGGTGATAATATAATATGTTACAATTGTGGGGAGGGTGGCCATATATCACCCAATTTCAATCAACCAAAGAGAGAGTCAGGAAGTATATATCCTCTTATACAAAGGCAAATAGGTAATGAAGGTAATGTTAATAGAAATTTTCAACCACTCCAAGGCCAAGGACATGCACAACAATAGGGACAAAATCAAGCTCAAGCACCTTCACAGTTTAATGTAGGAATTTTGGAAGCAATTGATGACAGAGATGAAGATGATGAGGTTGATGTCTTTTCAAATAAGAGAACCACGGGAAAAACATCAAAGAGTGGAGGCCTTTTCAAAGAGGAAAGAGCAAAGACAAAGCCAAGGAGGAATGTTGATAAAGGCAAGGTACATATGGAAGAGGCTAAAAATAGTAAGCAAGCAAAGGTAAGAGCAAGGAGAAGGAAGATAGGCATGGATGATTTTCACCTTGGGAAGGGGCAATCAGCCTACAACCTCCTAGAAGACTTGAAGAACAAGAAGGCCGACATATCATATGGTGTTAGAGCAGCAAGCTAACACAGATACCACGGACACCATTTTTGGAGTTCTCATTATAAAAACACTTATTATTTTGATAAATCGGGAATACTGTAACTCCTATTTTTCATATAAACCTTGTAATTGATGAGCCGAGGCTACAATCTTTCAGATTGTATCAACCTGTCATTACCCATCTTTGGTAGAACTCCCAGATTATTAATTCTGACCACTAAAAACCTTGGCTAAGGTATAAAAAAGGCAATTTTTGTCAAGTATTATTAAGTTTTGGATAATGAAATACACAGTGTGAGCTAACGGTGCTCACTTCTCTCCTTCTCGTGCTTCCTACTCCCTCCTCGGTTGTTACATTGCATTCGCATTTGTTGCATTGCAACCGCAGGTAAGAGCTCTACGCATTGACGCAAGCACATCACAGTAATTCGTAGCTTTTGGCGTCGCCGACCTACAGCCTAATTTCATCATAATTAGGAATCTACACTTCAAAATCAAAAAATAAGCATAGGCGAGGTATTGGGGCATCACTCCTAAGCATTTAGATGCATTCTGGGTCGAAAACGACTAGGTCAAAAATCTACTGATGTTAATAATCGTGATTTTTGCAATTGACCTAAATCATAAAGAATTTGGCGCCGAATGTCTGTGTCCTCATTACACAAACTCTCTCCTTATGGAGTAGGTACCCATTTTCGATGGTGAAATGCTTCCATCGCTATAGTTCATCACTCGATAGAGGAGAACTATGTGTGGAGGTTAACGTTACACTACCATCATTGGAGTGAAAAGGATCTCTCATTTGAACATGGCTCCACACTTTGGAATATGCTTCATCGTGCTCATATTTGCCTTATAGAGAATCCAAAAATTCACTACGAAGTTCCATGAACAAAGAGAGAATTGATCTCCGATATATGACTTAGAGCATCAGCCACCACATTGTATCGTCCTTTACGACACCGGAGCTTGGCACCATAATCCTCGGCCACCTGGATTTTTGACCCTTCAAATCCGTTTGTTGTGTAAACCATTTGATGCTTTCATGGTCAAACACAGTCTCAAACTGAGCACCATACAAATAATGCCGCCATGTTTTTAAGGGAGACACTATTGCATAGAGTTCGCGCTCATAAGCAGAGTAGTTCTGCTGAGTTGCATCAAGCTTCTTGCTTTCAAATGCAATTGGCCGTCCATCTTGTAACAGGACTGCTCCAATAGCATGGTCACTCGCATCCGTTTGCAAAACCAATGGTTTTAAAGTATCTACAATAGCTAATATGGGAGTTGTAGCTAATGCATCCTTGAGCGTATCAAAACTGTGTTGTTGAGAGGGTCCCCACTGAAAAGCTTTGCCTTTGCCTTTCAATTGATCCGCCATGGGAACAACAATATTAGCATAGTTTTTAACGAACCTTCGGTAAAAACCTGCAAATCCTTTAAAAAAATGTAACTCTTCCAGATTTCTAGGAGAAGGCCACTGTCGGATTGTATCCACTTTGGATTGATCCATATATAGCCCATTAGTTGAACTAACATGCCTAAGATAGTGAATTTTTTCTTTCAAAAAATCACACTTAGAAGGCCACTGTTGGATTCTATCCACTTTGGATTGATCCATATATAGCCCATCAGCTGAAATATATCCCCAAGAAAGTGAATTTCTTCTTTCAGAAAATCACACTTAGATTCCTTGGCATATAATTTATTTGTTTGTAACAATTCAAACACCTGCCTCAAATGCTATAAGTGTTCTTCTTCAGAAGCACTGTAGACTAGAATGTCATCGAGAAAAATGATGACAAATTTGCCCAAGTGTGGCTTCAAGACACTATCCATAAGTGTCATGAATGTTGCGGGCGCATTGGTTAACCCAAAGGGCATCACCAAAAACTTGTAGTGTCCAAACCTTGTTAGGAATGCAGTTTTGGGTATATCAGCAAGTCGAATACGGACTTGGTGATAACCTGACCACAAGTCCATTTTTTGTAAAAGTAAAAATACAAGCATGAGTGAGTTTGTAGAACAACTCATCCACGTGTGGTAATGGGTACTTATTCTTAGCAGTAACCGCATTTAAGCCACGGTAGTCTACGCACATGCGCATACTGCCATCTTTTTTCTTCACTAATAGGATAGGAGAAGCCCATGGTGAAGAACTGGGTTGGATAAACCCTTTGCTAAGGTAGTCAGCAAGCTGACGTTCCACCTTAGCAGCTTCAGAGTAACTCATATGGTAGGGCGGTTTATTGACAGGTTTACTGCCTGCAACCACATTGATGCTATGTTGCACCGATCGTGTCGACGGTAATCCTGGTGGAAAATCATTAGGAAAAAAATCTTGGAATTCCTTTAATATTTTTTGTAAATCACTAGCAACTTTTGCTTGTTTGGAAGTAGCCATTGGTGGAAGAGATGAGAGAGAAGCATGCGGCGTTGAGGAATGTTCAGCAGATTCAATGTTAGCGAGAAAATGAGACAATGAGTAACACAAGAAAACTTGACCTATTTCATTATCAGAAACAAGTTGCATAAGCTCAGCTATACATATCAATGGTGAAGAAGGTACATTCTTCTCTCCTAACAACAACACATGTGCGCCATGGGATTCAAACATCAAGCTGTTGTGCTCATAGCTACGCTTCAGTGATGATCCTATGCTATGCAACCATTCCCTACCAAGGACCACGTCTGCCCTCTCCATGTTCATAACCTAATCCAAGGATGTGGAGTAGCCTTGTACTTCCAACGGAACAGCTCGGACTTGAGTATCCCAGATTTCGGTATCATGTCCATTCATCATTGCTACCTTGTAGTGGTGGGTACTCGGAGTTTGAGGCAATTTGAGTTTTTTCACCAATCCGTATTTGATAAAATTGTGAGTAGCACCATCATCTACCAAGATGTGCACCTTGTGCCCTTGCAGAGATATGTGCATACGTACTAACTCATATGGTCCGAAGGTCTGCTGCCACATGGAAGTTGTGAGACAACATTCATGCACCACCTCGATGTGTGTTACTTCCATTGTAGAGAATTGTGAGGAAGACTCAAGAGGTAGCAGTTACACCATGTGCACTGCTTCCTCCTTGCCATGAGCAGCAGATTTCCCCTTGGGACAATCCTTTTTTCCATGACCGCTTCCTAAACATTGAAAACATAATTTCTCTTTCTTAGCTTTATCAAAGTCCTCAAGAGAAAGAGGACCTCTGGACCCCTTGGGTTTTTTAGATGCTTCTGAATTGGCTACTATAAATTTCCTTTTATTGTGCCCATATTGTGTGCGTGTATTACCATGTGTATTATCAGGCATGTGATTATGATGTGATTTCTTTTCATCTGGATCATCGTGAATATGTGCTTTCACTATGGCTTCCTCAAGTGTTTTAGGGTCTTGGGTCTTGACGTGCTTCTTAAGCTCTGGTGTCAGACCACGTATAAACCCCCGTACTTGCTGAAAGTTATTGAGGCCTTCCAACTTGAGGATAACATCCCAATAGTGAGATATATATTCAAGTAATGATGGGTATTGGCACATGGAACACGTGTCCCAAGCTGTCCAATTCCGATCTGTCTCATTTGTAGGCAAAAATTCTTTGCGAAACATAGCTTCAAAAGCTGCCCAACTCTGTGGTATGATATTCTTCTCCTTGAGAGACATCCACCATTTGTAGGCCTTGCCTTCCAGAGTTAAGCTTGTTTGCAGTGCTCTGGCTGCGTCCGGGGTACACCGTAATGCGTGAATTCCATCACACTTGCTGAGAAAGATATTCACTACATCCTTATTGGGGTCTCGGTCTTCTCCCTTAAAAGTCGGTGGTTTGTTGTTTTTCAACAACTCATCCACCTCTTTTGCAGTGAGAGTGTGCAAAGTATCAGCAGATAGACCTTATCCCTGATTAGAAGGGCGTTGCTCCTGTGTAGCAACGTGCTCATGCATGTGCGTGTCAATAGGACCCTTGGATTGCTGTTGCATTAACTAGATCACTAACGTGGATAATTTAGTGACGTTTTCATTTAAAAATTTAAAATTTTCTTCCATGAGTGATATGCGTGTCTGAAGGGCACGAAATTCCTGAATATCGAGCAATTCATAGGTGTCGTCACCTGTCGTAGCGTTGTGGGCACTCTTCGTGAGAGCATCTGGTCGCGAGCCATCATGGGCTAGATCAGGCGTATTTTTCCTGAAATCAAAACTCATATTGATATCTCAATCCATGGCGACACAGTGCAGTGCAAGGAATAGCAAGAAAAATGCCTAATGTACCGCAATCAGTAAATACCGATAAAGAATCTCGTTGATACCGGTAATTAGCCTTGCTAATTTTGTTCGTGCTCCAATTGCAGCTGATGATGTAATCTTGCTCCCGGTTCCAAGAAAACAATCTGATAATAGTGTAGGTGTGCTTGCCTTGAGCACCCATACTGCACTGATCTTTGTAGTTTGGATAACTTGAAGACAACTTGAATGAAGTTTTGAAAAAATTATATACAGTATACGCAGCAAAACATGAACTTTTGATTGCTATTTTCTCAACCTTGCCCTTGCTTGGCTCTGTCGGTATGGCAAGCCTTGCCCGAAGCTTCACAAGAGGGAGGGAGGGGAACCCTGTCGTGGGTACCGTCCCTTGGTTGGGAAAAAAATTGTGTAGCCACTAACCCCAAAGGGTTGGGCGCCCACCGGGTGTGAAAAACAAAGCTCAACACAGCGATGGCGGCCCGTAGGTAGCGCGAGGGGGGAGATTTTGCTCACCCCGCCTTGTGTGGTGGTGGAGAGTGTCTGCCCCACAGGCACGTGAAACGCTCAGTGGGGTCGCGCGATGTCGTCAAGCCCAAGAGAGTGAGATTTGGTGTAGGTCGGGTTTCAGACGCTTCTCCTTGCAAAGAGGGGTTGACCACCCAATCCTCCTCGTCCTCCTCTTCAAAGGGGGTGAGCTCCACGGTCTTCTTGACCCCGACATGCAAAAAACATGCAAAGCTTTGTGTGGCTCTCCAACACTACGCCTGTCCCTTCCCGAAAATAGGAACCTTGCTCTTGATACCAATGTTAGACAAGGGGAACTAGAACCTAGGAGTCCACCTCCCAACCACCCACTATATAGCATGGCTTCTAGCCCTTTGCCTAAGGAGAACTAGAACCTAGGAGTCCACCTCCCAACCACCCACTATATAGCATGGCTCCTAGCCTTTTTCCTTAGTTGGACTCCCTTTCCACACTGCCTAGCCTGGCCTTTCCCTTGTCTAGTCCGGGCTTGCCGTTGTCCTAACATTACCCGTCGGTGGTCTTTGAGCTTGGGTCATATTAGGTTGATCTCTGTAATGTCTTGTCCTTGTGGCTTCATAAGCACGTACTGAACATTCCCATCATACTTTGGTCGGAAGTAGCACTCGTTGGTCTCATGGTTGGTCCATTTACCCTCGATTGCACACCATTTTTGTGGCCTAATTGGTTGTCCCTGTATAGGTATCCCTTGTCCTGGTCCTTGTATAGGTGCTTTTTGCATGTTGTATTTCATGTCGTTCATCCTTTTGAGCATATCTTCTTTGACTAAAAACGGTGCTACAACAGTTTTTCCCACTTGTGCTAGTTTAGTGGATGTTGTTTTCTCACTTTGGTTATCATTAGGGACATCTTCTTCGTTGAAAATATCACAATTGTCTCCTAAGGCAATAGCATCTCACACACACTCTTCTAGGGTTGTATGCTTCTTGCTATAGAGTATAGCATGAATTTCTTTGTTTAGCAGTCCCTCCAGAAACAAAGATACGAGTCATTATTCTACAGGTATCTCTAGCCCTGGGCATTTGGCAATGTATTGTTTCATTCAAGCTGCACAATCCCTAACAGACTCACCATGCTTCTGTTTAAAGTTGTAGATTTGAGCTACCGTATTATGTTTGATCCCCATTTTAGAACAAGCAGCTACAAATCCTTGAGTTAATGTGTTTAAGTCCATGATTAACCTTGGTGGAATGTTTTGGAACCATGTAATGCTTTTCCTTCTGATGTCATTCCAAACCCCTCGAATTGAGTATGGAAATTGAGTATACGCTTTGCTCTTAGCACTTGCTTAAATTTTGTTAAGTGGTTGTATGGATCCCTTGATCCACTGTATTTTCTGACCCATTTCTTAAAATCAGATGGTCTGACGCGTCTATTTGGTTCAACTCCCGGTCTCCTGGCAGTTCGTGGTCTTGTTCCGAGTCCTTCAAACCAGTCTATTGTAAATAGTGACTCATGTAGCCCTGGACTGGCCTTAGTGTCACCCGGTTTTCTGTGTGATGAGGTGGTTTCTGGTTTCTTAACATTACTCTCAGATGATCTCTCACGGTGTTCATCTCTTGGAATTGTTTCTAGTCCTCGGCCCAATATCTGAATACCCTTGGTATTTGGTTTGTTCGAACTCCTCATGAGTCATCATAACAAAGTTGTTGTTATAATTACAATCCCTAAATAGGTAGGTTGGTAGGTCTGCTAATCCCTTATCTTTGATCTTGAAGATATAGACGATCTTCATGGCCGTTAGTTGTCCTCATTTGGCATGCGAAGTCCATGGAAGATCTTTTACATTTCTATCCTCCCAACAATAGACTCCGATCCTAGGATTATCCATAATAAGCCGTTTCAAAGGATTCAAACCTACTTGATTGTATCCCTCGAATTCTAAAGTTGGTGTTCCTTCTTTTGCTGACATATCTGGGATTATCATTGTTTACTTCTAACCCCCATTTGTCTATCACGTCACGGTTTTCAACTTGTAAATACCGAGTTTCGTTTCTGTCCATGTACATTTTTCCTTGTTTGTTTTCCCTAATCTCTTCTTCAAACTGAATACCATGGTCATCAATGCAAATAGCATACTCTTCGTTAGGATCCAGGTAAATCTGAGCTCCATGGCGATTAGTCTTATAAAAAGAGAGTATATGCTGATAGCGCATTGTCGTTCCGATTTTTGAGAGAGTCAAATAGGAAGACATTTTAGATGTTGAATCTGAAGCATCTAATGGTACAATCAAACAGAGAGTACACAAGCTACAAGATTTTCTCTTTGGAAGACAACATCAGATAGCCTCGACATCAGAAACTCTTGAGTTAATTACTTAAGACCCAGCTCTTGCACAGCATGTTGGTTTGAACTGCATTGATCTTCAAATCATGGTAGAGCCAACCATGGCTATGCATAAAACACAATTGTTCAACCCATGCACACAGTCGTCCCGGAGTACGCCATCTAGGAGGGGTGGAAGGGCACTAAGTAATTAAGGCAATGTTTGAAGAGGGAGGAAAAAATTTGATGTTAAAGTGTGATTTTTTTGCAAAATTACCTAATAATGCCCTTATAATTCATCATCAAGGGAAAATTCACTGATAATATCTTTTCGATGAGTGTAAATAGTGTATGTACTATCAGATAATCATTAAAAAATAGTCCTTTTTGGTTATTTTTTATCATTTTTGTTGATAATGAGACTTAAAAATGGAGAATTCCAATAGAAAACAATAAAGCTGTGTTTTCCAATGGATTTTCTTAATTATTGGATTTTCACTTTGCTTTTTTAGTGCATTTTGTTATTTCCTTTGATTTTTTTCAATAAACAGGTCAAAAAATTAATAATAAATAGCAAAGGAGATCAGATGGAAAAACAAAAACATGACAGTGATAAAAAAGACAACGCGGAGAAGCATAAAATTTTCAATGGAATCGGAAGATGGAAGCGGGAAGCCTAAATTAGGCGACCAGACCTACTTTTGCAAAATTCTTGCAGAATGAGCTACAGGAATCCGATCAGGGAAATTTTTGAGTCTAACATAGATTTCAAGGCCTAGAAGGACTAACGGAGGAATCTGGGGGAAAATGGTTTGGGAAGTCTGGGTATAGATATCCTAGGTAGGCTAAAACCACCTCATTTCCACATGTTACCTTTACCGAGAGAGCTTTTCGACCTCTTTCGCGAGTACTTTCCAGAGTCTACAGTTACCCGTTTTCAGCGCCGTCTCACACAAGACATGAGGTGTAAGTTCTTTACTCATCAATGATCCATTTTGTACAGCCGGTAGCTAGTCTAAACCCTTAGAAAAAACCCTAAATTCCGAGTAGTGCACGAAGACCTACGACCAAAAACTGACCATAGCGGCATGTCAGCTCGACCAAATCGGATGAGATTTGTGTTAAGTATGGAGCCTGATTTACCCTTGTAATTTTCTGTGGTAAAAGCGCACATTTGTAAGGCCCCCATTATGAGGAGAAGCCATCGTGCGTGAAGGAAAATCACTCACCGAAAACCAAAATTTTCACGGACAAGAATCAGGGGCAACTTTAAAGGCCCCCGAGACTTTTTTTTCGCCGAAATATTCCTTTTTGCCGGAATATTATGGCCGGACGGCGGCCGGAAAGTGGTCGGAAAACAACCGGTAAGTTGGCCGGTGGCCGGTAGTCAATGGCCGATGGCCGGTGGTCGGAAGTCAATGGCCGGTGGCCGGTGGTCGAAAGTCAATGGCTGGTGGCCGGTGGCCAAATTCAAAAGCGGACTTGTCTTCTCAAGGGCGGCCACACATGGGCGCATTGGAGGGTCCGATTTGGACTTATTCGCACAAGGGCGGCTACACATGGCTGTCTCTCATAAGAGAGGGCAGCCCTTTTGGCCTATAAAAGGAGGCCATTTCTACACACATTTCATAGTGTGAAGTTGATGCAACAAGGTGAGTGTGAGGTGGTGAGAGTGAAGCAAGGCGGGAGCTCCATTAAGGGTATAATCCCTTTGTAAACTACTTCTTGTTTTGAAGTACTAAAGCCATTGAGTGGCTGCTTTCCCGTGGACGTAGCCCACATTGGGTGAACCACGTATATCGTGTGTACTCTCTCTCTCTCTCTCTACTCTATAATCTCATGTATATAAATCTATCTCTCTCCATTAAGTAATCTACTCAATTATCTATTTAGCTACGTCTTATTTCCTAACAATTTGAACTGTAGCATGTCCTAAGATAATAGAATTTCTTAATATCATTGATTGACCATTTGGTAGGGGTCGTGGGGGTCCCCAGTAGAAAAGCTAGGTTTTTGGCAGATGCCAGAATTTGGTTCTGACTCCATAGACAGCTTGCCTACGAGGTTTCTATACAATGTACATGATTGGTTTCATGAAATCAATCAAACAAAGCCCTCAAAAGGCAGAAAACGGATCAAAGGCTACAAAGCGTCAAATTTGACATACGAGGTCAAACTGACTCCAAATGAGCCAAAAGTGGATGAGTTGCTTCACGACTATGTTGCGGACTAGTCCAAAGCCTCACAAGTGACAAACCAACTCAACAGGCAGTGTAGTCACAGAAATCAGAGATTTCAGAGTCGACAAAGCACAATGCCGGCAAGACCAAACTTTACCAAATTCAATTTAGGACTTGTTTTAGGTGTATAGACTGTGTTTAGGTCAAAATTTTTCATCACCTCACCTATCATTTGTACACACCTATTACATGCCAAAAATCAAGTATGATCCAAAATGATCACATATAACTTGAAAAATTATCAAAAAACACAAGGAAGTCTTTGCAAGCCAAATTATGAGTTATGGACCACTTTTTTTGATCCAAATCACCTCATATCACATACAGAGGGTCTATACAATGCCTACAACCAAATTGTACCAAAAAAATGTTCATTATGATAGAAAAGTTAATAATCGTGATTATTTACTTTCATGCCAAATTGGGAGAATTTTGCTATTTTGCCATCATACATCCAACGTACATGATGTGTTAAGCCCACTAGCCAAGTTTGAACCAATTTGGAGGTTAAAAGCTCAAATTTCCTTTATATCTACTGTTTCAGAGACCTAAAGCCAAAATCTAGTACCATTTTCATCCTATACATCCAAATGAGCCCATATTTCACTCAGAGTATGTATTTGGTATATACTTCAAGCGTGTGATGCCAAGTTTGCAAAAAGTTGAAGTAATTACTCAGCTGTAAATAATCGCGATTATTTACTTTTGTTGCAACTTTTTGTTTTGACTTTACAATTTTGTTCCTTACATGTTTTTATGCATCTATCCTTGTTCAAAAATTGATTTGAAGCAAATTGGACCAAAATTGTTAGCATTTCAGGCTGAAGGACACTTCAGAGAAAAATCTATCAAATCTGCTAACTTTGACACTCTATTCACTAAACAGGAGCCATGCAAGCAGCAAAGAGGTCCAAGAAGAAGTTCAACCAGAAAGAAAAGTTGCAAGAGCTACCCGCATACCAATTGGACCCCGATTCAGTCAAGAATGCAAAAGCCACCTATCTCTCAAAGGAGCAGATTGAGGAGCACAACACCACAGTGTTCACCGGTAGATTCAAGTGCGAGGAAGGACATCAAGTAGAACTGCAACTCCTACCCAAAGAAGTATATGATGTCGCTGCAAAACCCGAGACCAAAGAAGCCAACCGAAGGCTAGGACTTAAAGATTTTTATGAACAAGAGCCATGTGGAGTGGACTTCCAAAAGGCTTATGAGCTTTTGTCCACGATCAAAGAAGATGGAACCGCTCAGATTTTTGACCCTCACGGGAATAAAGTTGAAGTGGTAACTACCAAGGAGATAGTGGCAGAAGCACTCAGACTGCCCACAAAAGGAATGACAATGAGGAAAAGAGACAGGAAAACGGCTGAAACTTTCACTAAAGAAACCGCCGCAACCACCTTTGCAAACCTTATCCACAAATAGGTGGAGGAGTCTACAAGATTATACCATCAGTATTTCCATTTTCTTGCTAAGAGGCCTCCAAGGTATACCACGCCCAATCATGCGATTGCCACCACCTTTACACAAGTCCTCAAGTCAACAACCAGGCAGCCAATTGACCACACACAATATGTTTTGTCCACATTGAAAGGGACAACAAAGGAACGAAAGATCACATACCTGGGTGCACCATAAGTTTTGACCAGGATTGCATACCATGCCATTGGCATGGCCGACAACCTACCACCTGCCCCGGATCAAAACACTTGGACAGTGTCAGCTCAACCATCTCCTTACAAGATCTGCCAAGAGATCATACAAGTTAGATGAAGAGTTTTCTAAGACCTCGCCAGAATGGCACAGCAGTGAAAGCTAGGATAACAAAGAAAGGAGAGCGCATATTGAAGAAATGAAGAGAAAAGCCGTGGCAGCACACCAGGAGGAGCCTGTGCAAAAGCAAGCCCGGTTTGAAAGAGAGAAATACTCATACCAACACAACCACCAAGCACAAGGAAAGGACCCGAAAAAGTGGGTGCCTATTGGGCTTAAGGGACCAAGAACCAAGCATCACACTACGAAGCAGGCTGAAAAACCCATGGAAGTGCTGGAACGGATGTATCAAGAGGCAGAAGCTTTAAAGCTGAAAGAAGCACAAGAAGCAGCAAGTAAAGCGACAGAGGCAGCAAAATAGAAAAATAAAGCAGAGGAAGCCATTGCACAAGGAGAAGCACAACATGCTCAAGGTGATGTGTCTCCCCACATCTCTTCTCTTGTCTCGGAACACCAAGATCACCCAATGTTGAGCCCACCACCATCACTGGCACTTAGAACCACAACAACTGAACCAACAAAAGAAGTAGAACCTAAACAGGAAAAAGCAGTTGAATCTACACAAGAACCTGAACAACAAGAAGCAACGAAATCAGCACAACAAGCAGTTGTATCTACTCAAGAGCAGCAAATAGAGAAAGATCCAAAGACAAAAAAGACAGTCAGTCCTGCACCAGAAGAGGACACCGCAAAGTTTGAGCACACAAGACAACAAGTGGCCGAGGAAACACCCTCTACCTCAACACAGCAAGAGAAGGCCGAGGCACCACCCTCTACCTCAATGGAAAAAGATCAGCAGCCACAAGGGCAACAACAACAAACATCCATCATGACGCAGCCAAACGACACCCAAGAATCTGCAGAAACATCAAGATAGTTAGCACAAAATGAAGACTGGCAGTCAAATGACAAAGTCATCCTGCAAGTTAATGAATATGCTAAGCAAATGCAAGAAATGACAGAACGACTTCTCTCAGTAGCACTTGGCAGTAGCACAAGGGCCAAAGAGTTAGAGATGGTGATTGACACAGTCCAAGGAGAGCTAGACAACAGACTCAATGTCATCACCGATCCACAAAGGCAAGTGCAGGAGTTGAGAGTGGATGTTAAACAACATCAGCTCGCAAGAGATAAGCAACAGAAACAAATGGAGAAATTGGGTGAGTTGCTCACAAAACTGTCAGATGCATGCAAAGCAAAGGATGATCAGCTGAAGGAAGTTACAAATGGACTTCTAAATACAACCCTATCAGCTCAAAAGATCCAGGTGCAGTTAGATGTAGTCAATGCTTCCCTATAGTACTCAGAACAACGAATCAATGATCAGGCAATGTTCTTGCTGCAAATACAAGAAAATCCAATCGTCGCCTCGATCAAGGGAATAGACGAGGTCTACAAGGCGTTAGAAAAGAAAAATAAAGACCTCAAGCTAGAGCTAAAATTGGAGCATTCTCAGCGCAGAGACCTGGCCTTGATGTGGGTCCAAAGAGAAGACAAGCTACTGAAGGAGATAGATGAACTCAAAAGAGTCAACCAACTACTGAGAGAGGGACGCCTAAAAACGCAAGAAGAGGTAGGCAGTTCAAAGCAACCTCATATAGAAATCCCCTCAATTTCATTCGCTGACATGAAGACACAGCCAACAGTAGAGCTAACTGGCGTGGAGGAGTTTCAAATACCCATAATCGAAGCAGACACAGTGCCCATGGTCCAACTCTTAAAGGCTGAAGAAGATGCACTGGAAGAAAAAATTACACAAGAGGTAGATGAGTAGTGGAAGGCAACAATGGATTGGGAGCTGAGAGTACTATATTCCGTCAATGTCACACAACTCACTCCCAATCAAATAAATGCACAATGGCACCAACAATCCCTTCCCTATCCTCTGATGAAAGTGGATTTGATGCAAGTAAAAGAAAGTCTTTTACACCGACATGAAAGTCGAGTGTGCAGATCAAGACCACCCGAAGTGGAGGTTGAGCTGGTTGGACAAGAATCCAAGGTACTTGATTCTGTTCACAAGAGCACCTGTAGCCTTGCAAAAGGATCCTACCTTCTGTCATGTACCAAGAGTAAGGATGCGGATAGCACATGAGTCACTACTAAAGTAGTGGCCAACTTGGCTGAATTACCCCAGATTGCCTGCTCTAGAAAAGGGACAGCCAACTGAAGAATACATGGTGAAAACCCTACTAAAGGGCGCCATGTCATTCTTTAAAAGTCTACCATATTTGTCATGTGCTATGTTATACAAAATCTACCGCATGTTGCTCACCTGCATTGAAGTGTTCAATGAGCTAGAGCAAGCCAGTGCCCCGTGGAGGTCATTCCTTGAGGGTAATAAAGGGTTGTGCTATGATCTAGGTGGCCAACCTTCCGAAGAAGTCCTCTATGGCTTCTTTTCCAGGTGTATGTTTCTACCTTCTCACAATATTCTGACGTTCGAGAAAGCATTCTACACGGGATTCTTCACTTGGCAAATGAAAATATTTGGGCCAATGATCAGCAACCTGACATCAAGGTTTGTAGGCTACGCAGCATTGGAGCTGAAGAACAAAGTCACCATGCAATTTTGCAAGTGCCCGATAAAGAGAAAAAAATTAGAAACCAAAAGGCACTCAATGCACTTAAAGACCGCTTCGCCAACCGTCAACCCGAAGACTACTTGAGTCCATAAAGCTATGTCAAGGGACAACACAAGCGAGGAGGGGGGAATGTTAGCAGCAAGCTAACACAGATACCACGGATACCATTTTTCGGAGATCTCATTGTAAAAACACTTATTATTTTGATAAATCGGGAATATTTTAACTCCTATTTTTTGGATAAACCTTGTAATTGATGAGCCGGGGCTACAAGCTTCCAGGTTATATCAACCTGTTATTACCCATCTTTAGTAGAACTCCCAGATTATTAGTTTTGACCACCAAAAACCTTGGCTAAGGTATAAAAGCCAAATTCTGTAAGTTATTATTAAGTTTTGGATAATGAAATACACAGCATGAGCTAACGGTGCGCACTTCTCTTCTTCTCGCGCTTCCTACTTCCTCCCCGGTTGTCACATTACAGTTGTGTTTGTTGCATTGCAACCGCGGGTAAGAGCTCTACGCATTGACATAAGCACATCGCAGTAATTCGTAGCTTTTGGCATCGCCGTTGATTTCATCATAACTAGAAATTTACACTTCAATATCAAAAACTAAGCATAGGCGGGGTATTGGGGCATCATTGCTAAGCATTTAGATGCATTCTGGGTCGAAAACGACTATGTCAAAAATCCATTGCTGTTAATAAGCGTGATTTTGGAACTTGGGCCTAAAGTGGAGTTTGAGACCATAATCATGTGTGCTTAGGTCTTATAAACATTTCCTAGAAGTTTCATTACGTTTGGATGTCATTTGATGTTGCAATGGATGTGATTTGTTTGCTGATGAGAGATTGGCTTTTGGTGATTTCAGTCACTTGAGTGTAGCTTGAGTTAGATGCGAGTTGTTGGTTGTTTTTCGAAAGATTGACACCCTCTTCTGGCCTCTATGCACTAGTTGAGTCATCTTCATCCCATGGATTGACAATTTAATTGTGGTTCTCGCTAATACTGCAGTAAGATAAGATAGTGACGTTAGACACCCATCCCACATATGGGAAACTCTTGAATTATGCTCAAGTATGAGAAGAAATCAGCATAAACTAGCTAGTGTGAGAAGGGTGAACGTAAAGATGCATGATACACATGTAGTGCAGCTTCATAAAATCACTTATGTTTTGCCTATTTGGTTGATGCATGGATACAAGGAAGGAGGGTGAATAAGTCTTACATGGATGGTGGAGCCCAAGTGTGCGTTATGATAGAGGAAACAATACAACAACTGGGATTGTAGGTCACATGGTAGTTATGGATAAATATGGCATTGAATTCTGTTTTGGAAGCCAAGAAGTGGATGTAAAGAGCAAAGGCTAGTAGAGGAGCTATAAGCAAAGATGTATGCAAACTTATTTTTGATTGCATATGTTGTAGATTTGGAGTGCCATTGGAGCTTGTAAGTGACCAAGGGAAAGAGTTTAAAAAGATATTATCAGTGAATTGGTGGAGAAATTGAAGATCAAACATAGGTATGCTACCTCTTATCATTAATGGGATGGTAGAGGCATTCAATGGGGTTTTGCAAAAGATATTGCTCAAGCTTGTGGAAGAGTGTCCAAAAGATTGGGATATGTATTTGAAGAGGGATTGTGAGCATGTAGAGTGACTTAAAAACCAACCACGGGACTCACTCCATTATATTTGGTTTATGGTGAAGAATGTGTTATGCTGGTTAATGTGATGCTTCCTTCATTGGAAGCATAGCTTGGTTGAGGAGGAGCATGTAAAGGAGAGACTGGCATCTATGCATAGTCTCTTGTTGGATAGAGAAAGGGCTATTAGATACTATGAGGACTTTAGAGGAAGAACGGCTGATGTATTCAATAGAAAGATAAAGGCAAAAGGGCTAAGTATGGGTAAGTTGGCTACGTGGTATAATAGTGTTCTTGACAACACCTTCTAAACAAAATTCAAAGCAAAGTGTGAAGGTCCTTTTGTGGGGTGAATAAGGTGTATGATAATGGAAGCTAATAGCTCAGGGATTTGGATGGGAGCATGCAGAAGGCAAGAGTCAATGGGATCAGGTCCAAGACTTATGTGACAAGAATCATGTGATAAAGCAAGAAATGCATATGGAACACTTGAATGTGTTCCATGCTTGTTGGGGAGGCAATATGTGACGTGTTTTGGCACAATGGTATGGGCCACCTCAACGACTTTGAGAGATTTTTTTTAATTCTTTTGGGACCCGTTTGATGTAAATAAAGCATGCTTGTACAAAGTGTACAAAGACGGTGTGTGCAAGTTGTCTCTATGCATGCGGACTAGTTGTGCAGGGTACATAGTTTTGTTGTTTTTGTACATAGAAGTGTCGAGACTTCAAAGAGTAACTAAGTGCTTTAAAGATATAAATAAAAACTGAGTTTTTTTCAGCTTGGGGTCGTGAGTGAGTGGGAGTTTTCAGCTATGAAGAAGAAACTCTATGTTGCTACAACCTACGGTGAAGGGTGGGGGTGCCCCTCTTGCCTTGCGAGATCCTAGTGTGGTGAGTTGAGAGTGTGTCTCTCCTCAATGTCCTGATGAAAGTGGGTGTTTCTCTCTGCATATTGATCTCTCTTCATCTTGGTTTGAGGTATGGCAGCCATGTTATGTGCAGTTTCTTGTGGTACAGCTAGTCCAGGATAGACTATGTTCTACAATTTTTTGCTTGTACATAATATGTAAAAGGGCAAGGTTTTTTTCCAATTTTTTCATCACTTTCTTAAGTTTTTTTTTTGAACTTTGGGTTTTGGTCAAACTATGTGTACATATGGGAGTGCCTATGGAGTCTCTACTAGCACATAGAAGGACATTTGAAAAGAAGTGAAGCCCATGTTTTTATAGGCAAAAATGAAGAGATTTCCATTGTTTTTTCTTACTTTTTTTCTTTGGTTTTTTTTATCTCCTTGCTTCCTTTAGTACATCCAAGTATAGTGGGAGTTGTAACGGTGTAGAGGGAAGCTAGTCGAGGTTGAGTATGAGTGAGGCTGAGGTTGAGTGTGAGTGAGGCTATCAAAATTTGTGAGTGAGGATCAACCCATATTATCTTGAGAGAGATATTCTCTTCATCCTCTTTACTTCGTGCTGGTTTGAGGTGTTGAAGAGGCCAGCCCCCCAATGCTTCACAGTGTGGAGAGAGAGGGGAAGAGAGGATGATCCTTGAAAATGTCGTGTGGAGAGAGAGAGAGAGAGAGAGAGAGAGAGAGAGAGAGAGAGATGGCATGGCTGCCCATGTGTGTGAGTAGAAATAGAGAACCCACTTTTAGAAACAAATTCCACTCCTTTACCGACCCTCATTGTGCGCTCCTTGCCGCACTGTTGAAGCAAGGGACTTGCCAATACACCGTGTGCGAGCCACAAACGGCTCCAAGCACACAACAAGCCTAAACTAGCAAGCTCAAGAGAACAAAGGGTGTGTCACTCACCGCTCTACGCTCGCCTTCGTGGTGGATTCCTCGCCGCGATGAAGAAGAAGCTGCAGTCGTGCCACGCTCAACCGCTTCGCCGCCGTCGTGCCTTCGTAATGCTCGATCGCACACACACACTCTCCCTCTCTCTCTCTCTCTCTCTCACACACACACACAAGGAGGTGAAGAAGAAGAAGATGGAGATGGAGATGGAGCAAGAGCACTCTTCAATTGCACAAATGAGAGAATGAGTAAAAATTAGGTTTAGTTGGCTTTTATAAGAGCTCACCCCATTCACACTTGGGCGCCCATGCTTAACCAACTAATCCCTTGAATGTCCAAGTTAAAGTGCGCCTCTCATCGGCGATCACTCTACCTTTCCCTATTGGACCGACAAGCCCGGTACCTGACTCTACCAAATACATAATACACGTCCATCGTAGGTGATGGGGTGTCCGTGAGCCGTGAGGGTTAACATGCCCCCCTTCCTGATGTAGATTCCGTCCTCGGAAGCTATTGAGTTGAAGCTGGTTCGTCGAGGTGGAAGAGCATTTGAGATGAATGTCCTTAGCCTTCTTTAGTCACTGCAAAATCAAACAACATTGGCACAGTAATGGCATTCTCTTAAAAAGCATATGCAGTTTTAGGTAGACAAATTGATTGGTAAAAGAATTTCAAACAATTTGGTAGCAATGAACATTAAATTGCAATGTAATCAAATACATAAACAGATGTAAAGGTAAAAAATTAAACAAGTCTGGGGTTGCTAATTTGACGGTCGAAAGGCACTAGAGATCGAATATTAATACCATGGATAAGCTTCTTAATTATCTGTGGTCAATTAAGTTGTTTAATCGCGAGAGCCAAGTATTGATGTTCGAGGGCTGACTAGAGGCTATATCTAGAAAACCTTGTAGTTAAGCTACCATAAAAGGAATTTCTCATGAAATCATCACCTGACTGATTAGTTTTTCTTTGACCCCCCAAGGTCTTTTCACATTGATTCAATTATGATGTGTGTGCTTATTTTGTATGCCTTGGGTTTTTTGCTTTTCAAGGAAAAGCGCCCACGCTGGGAACCTCTAGGGCTCTAGTACCATAGGCAATACATGTGAGTGAAGTACCAAATCAAGCTGAGATTTCTCTTCCAGCTTAAAATTTTACATTGTGGCACTTTGATTTTTTGTTTGTTCATTTTCAACATTTAAATTTTGTAACTTTGGGGGGTCATATAACACTGTTACCCTCCCCAGGCTCATCACATTAGTAAACTCCCTTTATAATACTTAAGCTAAAGGTCGATAGGGTTAAGCCCACTAGAAAGCCCTAGTACATTTCATACAATGCTGCCTAAATCGGATTAAGAACCTAAGTAACCATTGTTTATTAGGAAGGCATTCCCCATGGTATTAAGAGAAGATTTCTAATACCTAGCTTGGTCAAACTAGCTTAGTCGGACTGCTTGATTTTTACACCTAAACAAGTGATTATGACAAAAGATTGCATTGAATTAAATGTTTGATACTAAGCCAATGCGCTGAATATTATGCTACCAATCACAATCAAAGCAGACAATCATAGATGCAAAAAGATAACGGCAATGCTAATGGACAAGAAACACCTGTTTGTGTTGATGGTCGCGCTTGATTTGAAGTGTGAACGAGAGAAAGGTTCCATGAAGGTCCAAATCCTATCAATAGCAACACGCTCCTGTACACACTAGGAAACAAAAGGAATACCTCCAGGAGGCACATCAGTGGGAAAAGAGAACTTCGCTAATCACTCAACTCTAAAACAGAAACACTCCTATCGTACTAATCTTACTTACCCTCCATCACTCAAGTGATGAGGATCAAAGGTGTTTCATGGCATAGGTTTCTGTTTCACTGTACCAGATGTGACATGTGTAGGTCTGAGTCAATGTTTTGACTTTAATGTGCATACTCGTTTGCTAATTGCTCTTGCTCTTTTTTTTTTTTTGTGAGTATAAAGCTTTATATGTACATTCCCTAAGATTGGTGATTGAGAGGTCAGGGAAAAAGGTTGAGAGGGAAACAAATGAATGAGGACTGTCAGCAAACACTCCCCCCTTCCTTGGGTAGATCATACCATTTGAAATGAGCTTGTCACCCTTTGAAACCAATTGTTCCAGTTGGTAATAGGTGAGGATTTTTGCCAGTAGTTTTCTATTACCCTAGGTGCCTCGTCAAGTTGCAAGGGTGGTAAGGTACTCTCCCAGGATCGAACTTGAAGTGGTTCATTAGGTGATTCTTGAACACTGGGAGGTGTGGATTCTTTTGTAGCTTCATGGAGGTCCACTACTATAGATGGAGGCTGTGTAGAAGCTTTTACCTCTATGGATGTATTACATGAGGAGCTAGAAGCTTCATGGGACTCCCCCCTTCCTGAGCTAGGTGGAACAAATCGTTCTTTCTTTGGTACCCAAACTAGCTCGGGAGCGGGTGTGTAGCATTCTGTGATTTTTTTCGTTCCACGATCATTGATTCTTTTTGGAGCTACGGGATTGGGCTCACTTGGGTCAGGTGATAGGTAAGAGCACAATCTACGTTTTGGCACCCAGATTTGATCATTTCCTTGATAGTAGCCTTGGGCTTCCAATAGTCGTTTAGGGATCCATCGCAACATTTTCTTACTTTTCTTGGAGCGAGTGGTACGTTTCTTACAAGGCTTCTGTTTTTTAGCACTAGCTATGGTCACTAAAGAAGCTTTAGGGACCCACTTGTATGTTTTCTTCGTTACATTAGGATGAGTCTTGTCAGAAGCGATATGAATTGCTTGTAGCATATTTAAGGGTATAGGCATTTCATCCCCCTCAGGTGTTACCCAGGTCGTCCCCCTATTTCCCCAAGTGTCTATGGTTGATGCTAGGTGGACCCAATCCACATTGTCTGATTCCGTCATACCCGGTAACACATCCATGTAAGGAGAATCTTGGCCAATGTCTGTATCCTTCTTACAAGTGTAACAATATTGTAGTGGGGCCGAGTGAACTGTGGTGTTAGAGCGATGATCAATAATGGTTTTACTCCCTAAGGGGTGTACCTTACCAGTCACCAAATCCACTCTAAGGACAGAGTCTTGGAATTGCAAATAGACATGATTTTTAGACCAATCGTGAACCATTTGTGCTTCCCTCATGATTGGTCGTCCTAAAATCATTTCATATGACATAAGGTGTTTAGAGAAATCCATTACAATGAACGTATGTCGTACCTTGTGTCCTAGAACTTTGATCTTAAGATCCTTGAGCATCCCCATAGGTTTGGCTATGGTACCATTTGCCATCTTTACCACAATGTTAGTAACACTGAGGCGGGGTTTTCCCATGGATTCCCAACAATCTTTTGTAACGATGCTAACTCCCGCACCACCATCAAGAATTCCCTTTATAGTTAATCCCTTGGTAGTGATGGGTAGGGTCGCATTAGACTCGTCGCCTTCAAAATACTGCCCTAATTCATTAATGGGTACCTCGATCACAGACTCGTGTCCATCTAAGTCAAGTGATTGCACATGATTTTCCTCATCAATCATAATCGAGTCAGGCCTATTTGGTTGCGCAAAATGCGGTAATCCCGTTCGTAGCTCTTCGTTAAGGAATGCTCGAAGTGCAAGGAATAACTCAGGATCTCCATACAGCTTTGCTATGATCGTGGTTCGGACCTCAGAAGACATGAAGTCCACTAGTTTGGCAACATTCATTGGCGTTTTGCAGGGTGTAGGTCCTTGACTAGGAACTGGTGAGGATGGAATCTCATATTCCTCAATGGGATCAGGTATTCCTTCGTTAAACATCCTTCCCAACAAGAAGGGTGTATGCTCACTTTCTGATGTCCTGTCGTCACTCCCTTCTTGGATGATACTAGATATGGCTAACGGTCTATGGTTCATGTGGGGTGGATGAACTTGCGTGGGAAACACTGTGTCATGAATTTTGATATGCATGGGTTCTGGTTCTAGTTTCCTTTGAGTCTCCTCCACTAAACCTCTTAGATGTTTCACCTGCTTAATCTCGTCTACTGGGTTTGGGTATGTCCCAATCTTCTTTTTACGATTCTTCCCTTTTTGCCCCTGCGGTTTATCTTGGGGGTCTTGGATTGGATTTGGAAACACTTGTGGTGTTTTCAGAGGCTCTTTATGGTTTTCTCTTATTCGGTTTTCATTTGGTTCCATGTTACGATTTTCTTTGTCGGTCTTTCCCTTTGTGGTATTGGTTCTAGTCTCCATTGTCTCGATTGAATCTGAATCATCCTCGAGGTCATTCATATACACGGGGTCATCTCCTGTTCCTATGTTTGTTTTGGAACTTGGCTTTGAATTTTTCGTATTCTGCGACTTCTTCCTTCGTGTCTTCTTTTTCTTTGCTTGGATAACTGAAATGGTATCCCTCTCTTCGAGGATATGGCCTGGCCCTTGAAGCATGGACCGTGTAATCGCATAAGCGGGTGCAACGGGTAGTATTGGCGATGTCACACTAGCAATTTCGACCAAATTCAGGGGTGTGATTTTAGGCGCATTTGGGTTATAGGGGCATTGGGCAATCAAGTGATCTATGCCACAACGATTACATGTGAGTATTGGCATTGCAGACGTGCTCCCTTGATTCATTTGCATCTGTGCAGCATTCTTTTGCAGCCTAATAGGGCATTCCGCTACTCGATGTGGTCCACCACACTCGTAGCATTGAAGAGGTGGCCTCCTAGCCTGGGTGTTGATATTTTGACCTCTGGATGCGAGAGCAGCAGCTTGATAAACCGGCTTGACTTGCCCCCAACAATCTTCCATGTAGTATATAGGACATTCTTCCAATGTATCAAGTCCGTAGGCAATACTAGTGTCTATTTCCTCCTCACAGCCATCTGCATAAGCATTAGATGGCTCGCAACCCACTTGGTTCATAGGGGCGACTCTTGGATGCGGGGGCTGCGGTCCTAGCACAGGAGGTGGTAGCGGTGTAGCTTGTACAACATTTTGAGATCTAGGGACCATGTGTTGCGGTAGTTTCTCAACAAGTGGAGTAGGCATCAATACAGGAGCTCGAGGCGCATCCGTCCAGGCTACAGGTGGTCTATTTGCCATCATACGTTTGATCATTAAACAATCCTTAGCTTGGTGACCATACCTACCACATGCGTTGCAAGTTCCATTAAATTTTACTCTAAACGTAGGGCACTCACTAGTGCTATGTGGACCTAAGAAAATGGAACACCATTGTTGCTCCCTTCTTGGATACATGTGACTATTTTGAGGGGGTCGATTATCCTTAAGAGACTCTTGGATTGCCTTGGTGAGGTCTGTCAAGAATGTCTCAAATACCTTTGGCTCATTGGCAATGGGCTTTGCAGTCATGGGTTCATACTCAATGGCTTGTGAGCTAGTGGATCTCGTGTCAGTAGACACCCTCATGCCTGCTATCATCAAGTTGTCCTCTAATTGGATTGCATTGGCAGTGACATCTTCCCAGGTTGTGATACCTCTAATCACTAGTCCATTATAGATTCCTTCATTCCTCAACCCTCGAATGAATCGATCAAGCAGTTGGTTATTGTTGAAGCGCTCATTTACAGGGCAGCGAGAGTTTAAGTGCTTTAGACAACTAATGAAGTCCCTTACTGACTCTCCTTCCTTACGTTCGGCCTTCTGTAGCTGAGATGCTACACCCCAAAGCACACCTTCTCGTATGTACTCCTTTAGAAACAACCTTCGAAGGGTAGGGTAGATTGTTTTCTCGTCCACCCTTAGGGTCCTATACCAATCTCCAGCCTTCCCACTTAATGTCAAGCTTAAGGCATTGCACTTATGTAGTTCGTTGCGTTCCCCTAAGGAATCACATACTTGTTCAAACACTTCAATGTGTTTTCTAGCATATTCGTCCCCATTGAATTTTTGCGTGAGTTTGGCAATTTGTATTGCCTTACTTCTAGGCTCTCTATCAGATGCATGACGCATATTTTCCGCGATAGATCGACCTATGGTTTGAGCAAACGCTGCCAAGTCACCTATGTGAGGAGGCAGGGCCGGTGGAGGTACTCTTGGAATCATATGTGGGAGAGGAACGGGTGCCGGTCTTGGCATATGTGTGGATGATGCAGGATATGGAACATAACCGGGCATAGGTCCACTCGGATAAGGGCTAGGGAGCGGCACTCGAGGAGCATAAGCAAGTGGTACAATTGGAGGTGTGGGGGCCATGTGTGCATAAGGGGCTAGAGGCACATACGGTCGAGGCCCCATATTAGGTACTACGACACTAGGTAGTGGCACTGCGCTAACCGTAGATGTCATCGGTACATTCTCTGTCAGGCTTATCCCTGGAGTGAGCACTGGGTTTTCCTTAATAGAGGGTTGAGCCAAGTTAGGGAAGCTAAAGTTGTCACTCGGAGGCTCAGATTGCATAGAGACCCCAGGTGAAATGACGTAAGATGGGTCCATGGGACTCATTAGAGGAGTCTCCATTTGTGATAGAGTAGGCTGTTGAGCCTTGCTCGTATCCAGAAATCTCATGGGGCCAGCTGAGAGTATATTTACCCCTCGGTTTTGCCTTTCTGATTGAATAATGCCATGGATAACATTAGAGATCATTTTTTGTTGATCTTCGATGCTCGTGGCACTAGAGGTGGATTGTACAATCTCTATCCATCCTACATGGTAGGCGTGGCCAGAGTGTAGATCCGTCAACACCTCAGTGTGGAGGTCGTATGTCCAATGATCATTAATGAACAATCCTTCTAGAGTCGACGTGTTAATGGTTTCTTGTGAGGTAGAAGCAATGTTGCTCCCCGTGGTTTTACTTGTCACCAACGGTACTCTAGAGGGAACTTCTGAAGGAGGCAGCTCAACAGGGCCTTCTTGGTAAGAAGTTGGTAGGATATCCACATGGACACTCTTTGGGGGTGTGGGGTCCACGTGCGATGTGAAAGGAGAGTCCACTTCCCCACCCCCTTCGTGTGCTTCATTTGCATCAGGTTCCGAGCGAGTAGCTCTACCTAATGTTTCCATGAAACGGCTAAACATACTAGTACTAGGCTATGGAGCTTCGGGAGGTGCATGGCCTTCTCTCTCAGTGTTTTGAGTAGGGTATGCTTCCATGATTTCTGAGTCGGAGGAGGAATCACTAGTGGCTATTTTAGGGTCTTGGGTGGTGCTACCTTGTGTCCCCGCTGAGGGTCTAGAGCTTATCGTGGATGGGTAATGGGTGTCCGTATGAACAGAGGCACCCTCAATATGCTCGTGTTCTAGCACCCGCCCAGAGCGTAAGTGCATGTGCTTTTGATACCCTAAGGTGTCAAAAAGCTGCTCTAAGAGGCCTTGTGACTAGTTTTTAGCGTATTTTTTGTTTGTTTTTTTGCTAGATTTTTTAGAGCGTGTCGTGGAATGGGCCGTGTGATAGCTCAAAACGAGCGTATCGGTCAGAGGGTCGTGCCGTGCTTTACAGCCCTCCGTTTGGTCACTCTATGCCCTCGGAATCCGTAAAACTGTCTATTTCCAGTAGGGAACTAGGCCCAAACTAGAAAGTCTAAGGGTGCAAGTGGGAAGAGAAAGGAGGAGAGTGGAGGACTTGTCCCACATGCTCTCATTCTCTCTTGAGGGAGTAGGGTATATATATAAGAGTGAGTCTAGTATATATCATAAGACTGAGGACTGAGGCCTGGGCTTGGGCTTGGGCTTGGGCTTGGGCTTGGGCTTGGGAAACCAATCCCGATCTACCTTTTATATAGAAATTGAAAACGCAGATATGCAAAAATTGCAGAAAACGCAGATATGCAGAAATTGCAGAAATTTAAAAAAACGCAGAAATGCAGAAAATTGCAGAAATTGAAAACGCCGAACTTGAAAATGCAGAAATTGCAGAAATTGAAAAAACGCAGACAATAGCAGAAATTGATACTTGACAGCAAATGTAGAAAACGCAAAAAACAGAAATCTCCACACACTCCTTCCCTGCCTTTCCTATGATAGAAATTGCACCAGAAGAAAGCGTAAAGTGCTAACCGAGCTTAGTGTAGGGCATATCCCCGGTAGCGGCGCCAAAAATGTGCGCTCCTTGCCGCACTGTCGAAGCAAGGGACTTGCCAATACACCGTGTGCGAGCCACAAACGGCTCCAAGCACACAACAAGCCTAAACTAGCAAGCTCAAGAGAACAAAGGGTGTGTCACTCACCGCTCTACGCTCGCCTTCGTGGTGGATTCCTCGCCGCGATGGAGAAGAAGCTACAGTCGTGCCACGCTCAACCGCTTCGCCGCCGTCGTGCCTTCGTAATGCTCGATCGCACACACACTCTCCCTCTCTCTCTCTCTCTCACACACACACACACAAGGAGGTGAAGAAGAAGAAGATGGAGATGGAGATGGAGCAAGAGCACTCTTCAATTGCACAAATGAGAGAATGAGTAAAAATTAGGTTTAGTTGGCTTTTATAGGAGCTCACCCCATTCACACTTGGGCGCCCATGCTTAACCAACTAATCCCTTGAATGTCCAAGTTAAAGTGCGCCTCTCATCGGCGATCACTCTACCTTTCCCTATTGGACCGACAAGCCCGGTACCTGACTCTACCAAATACATAATACACGTCCATCGTAGGTGATGGGGTGTCCGTGAGCCGTGAGGGTTAACACTCATAATCTCACCCTTCCCTTTTCAGTTTAAAGTTAACAAGGTCATTTTTCATTTTCATTTCAGCTAGTATCTGCTACTAGTATTGTAATCGTCTAGAGACACTTTTCAAAATTTATTGAACATAATATAGGTTTAATAATTGTGATAGCAACAAAAAGTGCCACTGATGTGGCACTTTTCAAAGGGTTCATCGAGGTCAAGCATGTTTTATAGCAAGCAACTAGCGGAGGTGATACATCCCAACCCAACCCAACCGTGAGCCATGATCGCCTTGTGTGTGAGATCGATCACAGCAATATGGATCAGTTCTTGGATAGGTGTGTTACTAACGTACATTTACTCTTTCGCGTGTAAATCTTGCAAGCGTAATTAGGAAAGTAAACAGTGTAAGTGTGTATTTTTTCATAGGTGTCGTAGGGGAGTTACTTTTGTTTTACGGTCTTCTCGAGCTGGGCTTGAGTCGGGGTTAGATTCCCATGTCATTGACGATGTTCTAGATCTTGAGGCTTCAACAAAGACGATCAGCCTTTTTGCATTGTGAGGAAAAAAACTTTATGCGTAAGTAACATTTTTTTTTTTTGCTTTGTTCACTTGTGTATCTCATCCTTGATAGGTGGATGGAAAGCATATTGTCACCCGATGTTCTCTCAGCTGTGTGGTGGGTAGACAACTTATGGTTCTTATTTGTCTCTGAGCGTGCTGTAGGAGATCATACGTTTAGCAATTTCTTTGGGACACCTGATTTAGGATCTCACATATTTACCTTCTTCCCCGTTTTGGATGGGTATGAATGTTTTATTTTTATGTATTATCGTCGTATCAAACTTGTCAAAGCTTCAAGTTTAAATGTGTGTTCTCCTTATAAATCACATTGGGTTCTTGTGACATTTTACAATGCCCATCTCATACGCATACCTACTCTTTCTCGACGATAGTCAGCTATAATTCTCTTTAACTCATTTTCGATTGTCTGCATGGAGATACTCTTACCACACGTGTATAGGTATGCATTGTTTGCATACCTATACACTTTAACTCACTTTCGATTGTCTGCATGGAGATACTCTTACCACGCGTGTATAGGTATGCATTGTTTTTGCTTTAAACATAATGGTCAAATTGTTTGTATAATTTCAATTAATTGATTTCTTGTGTTTGAAGAGTACTAAATCATTTTAGTAAGCATTGTTCAAATCTTCAAGTCAAACAAGAACTTGAAGATCCTCGGGAAGCTTGTGAACTCCTCACTACACAGTTTTAGGGTGCAATTTAGTATTGTGTGCTATTGCATTGTATACTGAATTTTTTTTGTTGACTTATACACATGTTTGTTGGCTATAGTGTCCTCATCAGCCAAATTCTAGCGACTGTGGTTATTATGTGATGATAGCAATGAGGTTATTAATAAAGACCACTCTTAAAGATCAAAAGCCTCAAGGAAATTTGATAATTGCTTGTTTTAATTGAAGCACTCATTATAGTGTGAACTCTCATTCTTTTTTTGCTTTCTAATGCTTTGTGTTTTTTTTTAGTTAAAAAAGAATCGGTTTGCACATGAAGAGGTCGAGTTCATGAGACAGAAACTCAATGTCTGGTTGAACAAGGCTTTGGGTGAGGTCACACTTGGATAGGCCATGGTTTAGGTCTTTTTTGTGTTCGCCTTTTTTTGTATTAATGGAAAACTTTGGAAGTCGTCATGGCCTACTTTGTATCGATGATTATATTAACAGATCTTGTCTATATCTACATTTTGGTCCACTTTGTATCGATGTTAATATCAAGAGAAACTTGTTATGATATCTCTTATGTACGGGCATTATGTATCAGGGATGCACATGTATGGTGCTAGAGAATAAGGAGATAAAAATGTGTGTGTGTGTGTGTGTAGCGAATAAGGAGATAAAAACGTGCAACTCAAGAGCTGATTACTTTAAATTTTTTCTCTTTTGAATGAGATTTAGATCTTACTTTGTTTGTGGTGTGTGTGTGTGTGTGTGTGTGCACGCGCACCTACAATACGTTGATACCTGGGTGGAGATAACTATTGGTGTTTTTAATGGTTCACCTTTTGGTCTTGGTGCCTCTCTTCCTTGGGGAGGCTATGAAATGAAGCAAGGAGGTGCCTGCTTGCTGTTGAACTTGGATTCAGAAAGCACTTTTGTCTGTCTTAAATGAACAAATGCCATGAATGAAGACATGAGCATGGAAGATAGATGTTGATGGAATTTGTCTTTTTTGTGTGTGTTGTAATTTGCAGCAGGCTGCAATGCTGAGAATCTTACTTACATGGGATATTGTCATGTCTGGACTTGATTAATCCACTCAGGCTTATGGGACACTTTTTTATAGAATTTTCAACAGATATCTGGGTTGTTCAGGGTCATATCTTATTCTTTTGATGCTTGTAGAACCCAATCTTGTGATATTTTTGAGTATCTTATGCTAAAGCAAGGCTATGCTATGTAAAAGGTCAATAAACATAAGGCGGGAGCTTTTATTCCGATGTAATTCCTATGTGTCCCATCAAGAACTTGCGACCACTGAAGTCTCAAGATTGGCTTTGAGTGTCTTGAGCTAAATCTGACACATACACGTACACACAGGCACACTATGTTCACATGTAGATTCCATGCCTGTCACTCGGCATCAAAGCCTGGTTTGTTTTCATCATTGTCAAGTCTCTATAGCTTTTTTGTGTGTGTTGTAATTTGCAGCAGGCTGCAATGCTGAGAATCTTACTTACATGGGATATTGTCATGCCTGGACTTGATTAATCCACTCAAGCTTATGGGTTTATAGAATTTTCAACAAATATCTCGATTGTTTAGGGTCATATCTTATTCTTTTGCTATTTGTACCACTCTCGTGATATTTTTGAGTATCTTATGCTAAAGCAAGGCTATGCTATGTAAAAGGTTGATAAACATAAAGAGGAAGCTTTTATTCTGATGTAATTCTTATGTGTCCCATCAAGAACTTGCAATGACTGAAGTCTCAAGATTGGCTTTGAGTGTCTTGAGCTAAATCTGACACATACACGTACACACAGGCACACTATGTTCACATGTAGATTCCATGCTCTCCGCATCAGAGTCTCGTTTGTTTTCATCATTGTCAAGTCTCTATAGATTTTTGTATTGTTCACCTCTAACAACATATTAGGTGCTTATGTTCATACCTAAGTTGTCTTATGTCAGAGATTTACCACAATACATAAACTCCAACCACAAAAATAAGAATCATAGATGTTGAAGATAAATTGTGTATGTGAAAAACAATATGCATGATCTATAAACCACATAATGACTAAGATATAGTAAGTATAATTAGAGCAAGATCTCCACCTCTAGTTTTAGTAAGTATAATTAGAGCAAGATCTCCACCTATCAACAATCAAGTGTCTACTTTAGTAGTATGAATTTCTGTACTCACTCCTTGCTTTGGTATAAATGTCACTCCGTGTCCAACTTGTCACATAACTTCGGAAACAACTCACACTTCAGTGTGCCATAAAACTAATCTCACCACATTTGAGATTACTTTTATGGTAAACATATCAAAATTTCTAACTCTCGAGAAAATAAGTAATCTCGACACAATGTGCAAAGATTACTTTTTCTCCAGAGAGTATCAATTAGCAACTCTCTATAAAAAAAAGTAATCTCAACACATTGTGCCGAGATTACTTTTTTTCCAAGTAGTGGAAAACAGATCAAAATTTCTAACTCTCGAGAAAATAAGTAATCTCGACACAATGTGCAAAGATTACCTTTTCTCTAGAGAGTATCAATTAGCAGCTCTCTGTAAAAAAAGAAATCTCAACACATTGTGTGAGATTACTTTTTTTTTAGGTAGTGGCAAACATATCAAAATTTCTAACTCTCGGGAAAATAAGTAATCTCGACACAATGTGCTGAGATTACTTTTTTTCAAAAAGTAAGAAATTTTGATCTGTTTGCCACTACCTGGAAAAACAGTAATCTCACACAATGTGTTGAGATTACTTTTTTTCCAGAGAGTTGCTAATTGATACTCTCTGGAGAAAAAGTAATCTCTACACATTGTGCAGAGATTACTTTTATGCCAGAGAGTTAGAAATTTAGATTTGTTTGCCATTAACATAATCTCAATACACGAATAATGTTTAGTTTAAATCAAAATTGAATAAAACTCGTCAAAATTTACTGCTTGTATTAAAAAGAAGCTTGAAAGAATTGTCATAAATACGTCGTTACATGGCTTCGACTAGAGGAATACAAAAGTAGCATTCTGACGATGGAAGCTTTGATGCCTAGTAGTTGTTCCCCATTTTCTTGGGTAAGTGTAAAGCAATACTCAACATCTTCTGCACCACCATATTGGTAACAAGAGATCACCCCCCCAAAACTCTCAACTTCATTACAAACACGAATCACTTGACCCACTAGAGATTGTATGACACTTTCTTTAATGTGCATAGGTTTTACTGGGAGGAGAGCATGACACGTGTGACACATGGGTGTGATTTTGGAATCCACTAGTAAGGTTTTGGTGCAACAATGTGGACACCAAATACGGGGCCGTTTATCAAAACGGACACGAGATCCACACCCTTTGGTGCTTGCGTCTGAGTTGGCCCGTTTGACGCAATGGTTTGGAAGGTTGGCTAGTTCCATCAAGATCTATGCTTTTTTGTTCTTCATTTGTGTGAACTAGTGGTACACCATGACTAAGCCAAGTTGCTGTAGCATGGGCCTATATTTGTCCAATATTTCCTCTGGTAGGGAGATCAATTTTTGTAGGGATCACAAATATTGAGAGTGTCCCTTTCATGTTTTGCAACTGTTGCCTAATGACTTCAATCTCTTTGGGATCCTTGGAATAACCTTTTTACGTATAGTTGACAGTGCATCCTTGAGGTGGTTGATGAGATCCACGACATCATCTTCCCTCTCTTGTATATCATTGTCACTATCGTGCGCTTCAAAATCATGATGCATGGCATCTCTGTAGATAGTGGATGCATCTTCATGTGCACCATGTAGAAATTCTTTCAAATGAGGAAAGTCAGTCAACACTATCATTCGAACACCATTAAGATGCTTACACTGGTAGCTCTAATCTGGACAATCATAATAATTTCTTTACAAGCTAACGTGATACCATATACTCTCATTTGTGGTACTTTGAATCTTGAAGAGAAGCGACCCTTCATTTATAACCTGAAAGCTAGATGGTGTGGTTTGAAACCTTTGCAAAATTCTTTCCCCTTCAAGCATTTTTGCTATCTGCATCTTTGTCTCCCCCCGAATGCCATATCGCCTAGACTCAGCTACCATGCAAACCATGAATTACACATAAATCCAAACCTTCAACGTAGAATTTACATCAATCAAGAAAGAGAAAAAAATACCTATTTCTTGATTTTGTTGAAAGAACCTCAAGAGGGTACCACCGATGCGACTTTCAGACTTCAAGTCACCCACAAGCGCATGCAAGAGCTCCAAGATAGATCAATTAATCGGAGCATCCAAAAGAGTATATCTAATATATTGCCATAAGCGCTCCACCAAGTTTGTGGTGTCAATATTTCCATGTCTAAACATTCATCCAAACCTTGGCCATCGGGTTCTCCACATGCAATTCCCCCCCCCCCCCCCCCCCCACACCATCCATTAGTGACATAACGACCTATATTTGGGTATGGTGAATACCTCACCAAAAACTCTTGAAATCTGCCTTCAAAACCCAATTCTATCGCACAATGCATTAAGTTTGACAAATCATTATAAACATCGTCCCTTAACTCCTTTGGAACCTACATTTCAAAACAAACATGCATATGTTGTACATCTTTTTTTTTTAATAAATCAAATACTTACACTAAAGTAACTTAGTAGTATAATACATGAGGTAAGAGATTATCCACCCATTGTTTTTTGGTATGGAACCATGTTACGGCATTAGCCGCACATGTGGTCCTACGGAGGTCTGGACACTGCGAATCAGGAGCCATGCGGTATGCGGCGGCCGTGGCAGCAATTCTTCACAAGATATCATGGGACAGGATTGTGTACACCGTTCCCGATCTGCGTTGGAGCAGCGGTTGTATATGGAGGGGCATACCTGTCTTTTGATGTAACCCAACCAATCTCTATGATATTCATGGCATCTACTGTTGTAATTTTGTGTCTGGATCACACATGAATGAAGCAAGAGGTGTTATGTGCATGTGTATTGTGTACTGTCTTCTATCGTCATTCTATGTATTGATGTTCATATAATGTAGTTGCGGGTAATCATTCCCGTAATGCCTATTGCTCTTGTGCGGGCAATAACCATTACATCGGGCGACCACGATGCGTGATGGATGACCTGCGATGAATATGCATGCGCACTAGGTCGCAGGGTCCGCCTGACCCTGTGGTTCCAATTGTAGGAAGACGTCGGAGGAGGGGCGGTTCGGATGAATTTGTTTTTTCTTCATCGCAGATTCAGGAATTTGTATCTCCATCACTAAGCCCGGTGTGTGGTAGGCGGTTGCGGAAAGCGAGGCATACTCCCTGCAGTAAGGCATGTCCTCCTGTCGTACGTTCACTCTCACCCACACAGGTTGCTCCACCACCGTCTTCGGTAAGCAGCCCGGGGGTGTCTCTGCCACTGTCTCCACCTCCTAGTGCTCGGCAGCTTTTTCCAGGAGAAGGTACAGTTGGGCAAGGGGTGATGGCTGATCCTCAGATTAAGTATAGTCGGTTTCGAGGTCTTTCGAGCGAAGACCCTGATGCACATTTGCGTCAATTCAATAAAGCTTATGGATTGAATCATCCTGGGGTGGTGATTCCTCTCCATCAACAATCTTGCAGCTTGGCCATTTTGCAGCATCCAGTCATCTTGAATGATGAAGATAAAAGGCTTATCTTTGTCATTAATTGCTTTTGGATTGTATGGTTGATACATGATACATGTATGTCAATTGTTGTAGATTCACATGTGTGGTACTTTTATAGTGGTGCTACAAAGCACTTACTTCACATCATGGCTTTCTTATTTCTCTTGAGGTTGTTCTCTCATCTTGTTGATGCTCTCTATGTACTAGGGATCAAAAAGAATATTTTCTTGTATCTGCACTTGCAATATTGGTCTTGTTATCAAATTGGTGGATGACAAATGTACATTTCATGATCTTTGTCTTGATGATGAAATAGTTGCATCTGATATTTTTTGTCATAGTTTGTATAAGCTTTTGTTGTATGACAAGTGTGGGAAAAATTTTGCAAATGCAGTTGTGAATTTAAAGGCTCTTTTAGATGCAAAGCTTTGGCATGCACGTTTTGGGCATCTAAATTTTTCTAGTTTGGTGCATTTACAGAAATCTGATATGGTTGCTTCTTTTCCGCCTCTTGAAGAACCTTCTAAGAATGTTTGTAAAGGTTGTATTTTGGGTAAGATGTAGTATTCAAAGTTTCCAAATGATGGTTTAGCAGGGGCTACATGGAGGTTTCAGCTTGTGCATGGTGATGTTTGTGGGCCTATGCAAACTCTATCCTTAGGCAATTACCTATACTTCATGACTTTCATTAATTATTACTCCAGGCATGCATGGGTGTATCCACTTAATGCTAAGTCCAAGGTGTTCATGTGCTTTAAGCAATTTTTGCTAGAAAACATCTCTAAATGTATTATGGGCACCCTCCGTTCATATTGAGGGGGGGAGTATATGTCTCTAAATGTACTATGGCACTCTCCATTTAGATCGAGGTGGGGAGTATATGTCTCACGAGTTAAATGCATTTCTAGCTAATCTTGGGATAAAACTCCCACATGCACGTTTTTGGTTGTTTAGCTTATGCTTTGGTGCCACAAATGCAACATAGGAATTGGATGGCAAGGCTGTTAAATGCATTTTTGTTGGTTGCAGTACTGAAACAAAAGGTTACAATTTATACCATCCACAAACAAAATGTATCTTGGTTGTAAGAGATGTTGTGTTTTTGGAAGATTCTGCTCAACTTTTGTTATTACATACTAGAGATAGTAATGTAAGCTCATAGGCCATTTATGACACTTTGTTGCCTCTTTTTAATGGTGGAAACTTGAATGTAAATTCCAATCACGTACATGTATACCCTGGGGGGTTTTCTGAAAATGTTACGGGCCAACCTATTAGTGATGTAAATATACATGATGTACTTGATGTGGAAAGGGTTGAGAATGAGGAGACTAGAGGTATCCCAAAATGGCTAGTGCTTTGCATACTTTGCATGACATTAAGTTGGATGCACCTATGTCTAGTCATACTCGTTCGGGTTCTCACCATGCATCTTATGTGCTAGTAGATTGTTATGCTTTTGTTTTTTCTAGTTTATGTGATGAGGAGAAACCTCTTTCTTTTGATAAAGCACAAAATTCAAAAAAATGGATGGTTGTCGTGCAATCAGAATATGATGCACTTATAGAAGATGACACATGGACTTCATTTGATTTGACTCCTAGAAAAAATTCCACTGGTACAAAGTGGATTTACAAGTTGAAACATAATTTAGATGGTGAGAATTCTTGCTACAAGGCTAGACTTATTGCAAAAGATTATGCACAGCAGAAAGGCATTGAGTATGAAGAGACTTTTGCTTCCACTTTTCATATGACTACTATTTGTTTTCTATGTGCCTTGGTAGCTCATTTTGAATGGAATGTACTTCAATCAGACATTGTTAGTGCTTTGTTGAATGGTGATGTATTTGAGGAGGTATATATAGCACAGACTCATGGTTTTGTCAAGAAACGACAAGAAAATAAAGTGTTCAAATGTAAGAAAACTTTGAATAGGTTGGAAAAGTCTCCTCGTGCTTTGATATGAGAAAATTGACACTTATTTTGTTAAACAAAGCTTTTTTAACAACCCAACTAAAAGCACTTTGTATGTCAAATGTGAGGGTAATTTATTTCTCATCATCGTTCTTTATGTAGATGATTTGTTGATTACTGGTCCAAACAAGACACACATTGCTAAATTCAAGGTTGACTTGAAGGCTAATTTTAAGATAAAAGACTTGAAGCCTTTGCATCATTACTTGGTCATACAATTTAAGCAATGTAATGGAGATATTTCCTTGTGTCAAGAAGGATACATAGAGACATTGCTATGTAAGTTTGGACTTGAGGAATGAAAACCCATTTCTATTTCAATGGAAATTGGTTTGAAATTGAGTCTTTGTGATGTTGGAGATCTTATTGATGTCACTCTTTATCAGACTATCGTTGGAGACCTTACTTATGTATGCAGTACAAGGCAAGATATTCAATTTGCAATATCATTGGTTAGTAGCTTTATGCATAGCCCAGGGTGTAAGCATTGGTAAGCTGTTAAGAGGATCCTTTGATACTTGACTGGCACTTTACATCTTGGGTTGTTTTATCCCGAGGGGGGAATCATTGCCGCCATAGTTTCATGCTTTTTCACACTCAAATTGGGATGGTTTTTATGAAATGTGAGTGTCCACAAGTGGTTTTTGTTTCATGCTTGGTAGTTCATGCATATCATGGTTGAGCAAGAAGTAACCTACCATGGACACTTCCATCGGTGAAGCTGAGTACATGATAATCTTCACACCTACAGTTAAGTGTGTATGGCTCAAAAGCCTTATGGATGATTTGGATGTTGGACAGGGCACTACCAACATCATCTACACTGACAGTCAGAGTACATTGGAAGTTGCAAGGAACCCTATTTTTCATGATTGCACAAAGCACATTGAGGTGCATTATCACTATGTTAGAGAGGCTCCCAGTAGGAGAGATCAGCTTGGCTTATGTGTCGACACAAGACAACCTTGTAGATCTATTCACAAAGGCATTGACTCATGAGAAGTTTGAAGCTTTCTGCAAGTCTTTGAGATTGCTTCCCTTTGTGGACTGATCAAGTCCTCAAGCCATGGGACCTCCCTACACACTATGTGATAGCTCTTGTTCGCCGCAGCACTCTCTCGTGCATTGTATATATGCCTATTATTCTAGGGCTAACTTATCTTTTATTGTGCACTAAGAAATATACTCTTTGTTTTGTGCCTTGAGCTTCTTCATCTTCTCCAAGTTGCGTGTGCATCTCTACAACCCTAATTCCAACAAGAATGAGGTCGGAGATGTAATTTCATTCCTAGCTAAACGACGACGATGAAGAGACAAGATGATAGTCAATCATACTCAAGATCTAAGAATTTTTTAGAGTTCCATAAATCCTATTATTGTGGTATCAAAGAGTGACAAATCTATCCTAGATGATATTTTTGAAGGAATGCAAGAGCTAAAGTTAAAGCTTACAAGTCTACAAGATAAAGGGGCAATCATTGGCTCAGTCAACAAGGCAAAAATATCAAAACAAAGGAGGCTTTGTACATAGATGCATATGGTGTGTACATACCGACGATGTAACGAGGGATTGTCAAAGCTTTAAATATGCTTTGTTGTTTTCTTTAAAGATGGAAACTTTCACTTAATTGCAATAGGTAAGCCCCTAATAGGGACAAACTTTGGTAAACCAGGGATAAAGAAGCTAGTTGAGGACATGGCTACTAGCCATGCCATATCAATGGTCAAGTCTGCCAACTAAGGGTTGAAGGTACGGCCCATTAGCCAAAAAGGATTGCTCCATTGTAGGATCCAATATTACCATATTACAATGGAAGTTGCACCATGCAACAAGACAAGTGGCCTTGGAGATGTTCTAGTAATTCGAGGGGGGGGGGGGGGGGGAGAGAGAGAGAGAGAGAGAGAGAGAGAGAGAGAGAGAGAGAGAGGGAGAGATTCTTCTAATCCAATCATGTAGGCTTGAGGTCATTGAGTAATGATTGTTTCACCTTGGCATGATCAGTACAAGATGCTTGGGATACAACTATCACCTATGAGGTACCTAGGGGGTATATTGCCTTAGCATGGAATGATCATTACAAAATTCGTGGGATACAACTATCACCTATGAGGTAAAAGATCCTTCTCATGTTCTCTAATGTTATTTTCAAGTTTTGTGGGAAATTTGTTTTTGTAAGAGTATATATTATTATGTCCAGTGGTGTGTGTCTAATATGGAAATTCCATGTATTCATTGTATGCAAAGGCAAAATCTTTTTTTATGCATTTATGAGTATTATAATGTGGTGCAATGTTTACTCTATCCATGGAACAATTAAGGTAGCAGCAAGTAGCAAACTATAAGTTTTGGATCATAGAAACGTTTCAAGACTACACGCAAGAGAAATTTTATACAGTGATTCTTGAGAGCTATGCATTGAAATGTTCAAAGAGCTAAAAACCTTTTGTAAAAATCAATAAGACTTGTCAACATACATTGTATGAACACACTTGGGGCACCCAAAACTTTAATTTCAATGTTTTTGAGGAAGACTTAAGATTTTGAAAAGATTTTGCATTAAAATTCAAGTATTAGATTCAAGTGACATGATTTCAATGACTTAGGGACCCCAAAAAACATGTAATCTCTTTGTTTTGACCTAGTAGTAGCAGCAGTATGAATCTACAATCTTTTTTTCATTTGTTTATGGCAGAATCTCAACAACAGATGCCTTTCGCTTGAGAGAAACAAAAGTGATGCCTTTTACTCTTTGCTATTAGTTAAGAGAAGTTAAAAGAGTTTAGATGAAAGGTGAAGTTAGTGAAAGGAAGGGGAGAGGGTTCGCATGGGCATGGACGTGGATGAGATAGAGACCGAGAGAGAGAAATTTTCTTTGTCTTGAAAAAAAAAGCGAAAAAAAGTTTTTACAGTAGGATGGGTGATACTGGGTCCATTCGCATACCTTTAATTAATTAAAGGGCAAGATTCCGTTTGACACTATTAGCAAAACCAAAACATCCTTTTCTTCGCCCGTTCCTATGCCCCGCGCTCGTGACTCTTCGTTGCCCTGTTGCATGAGCTGCAGGTCTTCCATGTCTCGCCCATGAACGGACCATCCTCATCGTTCAATGCTCGATCCAGCTCTGCTTCTCTCTTGTGTTCGCCACCTCCTCTACGACCCAAACGTACCCCTATCTTTGCGTCGTGGCTATCAGTTCCAATACGCAACAGACTCTCCACTAGCTCAGAACAAAAAACAAACACAGAGAGAGAGAGAGAGAGAGAGAGAGAGAGAGAGAGATTGGTCGAGAGGCCATGGAGACTATACGCTATTGGCCTCCAGCAAGGTCGTAGCACCTAATTGTCACACTTTTCAAAACCCCCCACAAAGGCATGTGTAGTTGTCAAAATGCATTAAAACAACCCTATTTCTATGGGAGGACCTTCGGAAGGCCAAAATTTTACTTTTTGTTAGCATCCTTCCGATGACAATATTTGGCTTAACACTCACAAATGGCTCCAAAATTATTCTTAGAGCATTTCTTTTATTTCTTAGAGTATTGAAGTTTTGAGTGGCATACTAATCAATCATAACTCTCTCTTTTTCCTTTAACAAATCCATTCATTTTAATCAAGTCATGTGATCCAAGAGTACGTTACTCTTAGATTAATTAATTAACAAGATTCCATGTTTTCTTAAAGAGTTTAAAGGAAAAGCATAGCTTGCACTTGTTCACGTGTAGAGCATAACGAAAGACAAAAGCATAACGATCTGTGAGATCAACAACAATTTTGAACATAATCAGCAAATCGGGATGACGAAGGACAAAAGCATAACTATCTGTATCATGCAATAGACTAGCAATACATTGTATCATGCAACTGTTCTCACACCAACACTATGCATCAACGGAATGTACTCATCGCCTATTTGCGGACTCGCTCCGTTTTGTTCACTATAGTCATCTTCGTCATTCGTTCGCACACTCGTTGGACTGTTGAGAACATGTTTGATAGTTAGCAAAGTGCAAAATCAAAATCATTCCTATGCATATTGATGACCATACCTCTCAATTCCTTGCCAGCGGGAGTGGAACCAGTCGGCACATGGGTGAGTTGTACTATGCTCATCGTTGTTGATGAAGATACTAGCGACATCTTGGTAAGTTGTGGTTGATGGATAAACCATGCATCTCCAAAGAGCTTTCGTCTTGCCTAATTGCATCCCCCGGCCTTGGTAAGGTGTCACCCACGCCGACGACGGATAATATTTCCCAGTTTTTAGCATCTTGTGGACAGTAAACAAGAAATCGTTTCCCAATAGATGTCCCAATCTAAACTTCCAGAACATATATGTTCTATCAAATATATTTGCGGGCGTCAAACAGACTTTTTTCTTCAAGTTGTCACCGCCATACAAGCTGTACAACTCTATTCCCTTGTTAATCTCGTCTACATGAATATTGTGCATCACCACTTGAAAATACGGCTGGTGTTGGTCCTTCAAGCAGTAGCCTCTTTCAACAGCACAAAGACCAGCAATTGTCTCCTTTTCAAGGAATGCGTGCATAGAACCTAACAAATCTACATCAATATCACAACCCCCTACAGATACCGTCACACTAACCTCCATAACCCTACAACTTTTCGGCTTCTCAGTCCTCCTAGTACCAGCTGGCAATGACTGCCTTTTTTGTTTTTTGATTACATTGCCCTTAGTCACATCCTGTGTGCAGCGGCCCTCTACATTCCCCTCACTTAGGTGCTCCCTGCAGCAGGGCTCCACATTCCCCTCATTTTCGTGTCCCCCTGCAGCAGCCCTCTACATTCCCCTTAGTTGGATGGTGCCTGCACCGGGTCTCTGCCTTGAGGCGAACCATAGCCCTTTGCATGAAACAACAAGATGCAGGACAATACAGCACGCTCTCAGCCTATTGACATGAACTCACCACACAATCGACAACATAAACAAAAAAGTACAACACATATTACCTACACCTAGTTAGATTCAGTGACAGCCTACGTGCGCAACAAAAACGGACAAAAGCACATCCCGACAACTGAGTAAAAAGATCCATCATCTCACAAAATAGGCAAAAACACGCGTTCTTGTCCACCAACAAGTGCCGCTAGGTGTCCTGACACACGCCAGACCGCCTGGCTCGCATCGCATTTGCTTCCTAAAATTTGGTTCGCATCTACAGAGATTCACACTAATCCCAGCAAAAAATACCCATTTTGGGCAACTACTAGTGACATACTACAAAAGTGGAACTCCACATATTAGTTTACATACTACAAATATGAGTGTTGTGAGCATGCACGACCTCTATAGTTTTTACTTTTCATTACCTAGTAGAGAGGTTTTTGAATAACATGGATTTTTTTTGGGGTAAGCTCAACGAGTGACAAGGCTTGCAAAAATTGGTTAGACAATAGGTCCCTATCACCTTAAGGTTTTGAGATCTAGATGGCTAAACCAATTTGTGGAACCTTGCTCTTAAGCATGCTCGTGTTACAAAAGTATTGGTATGGGTGACCTATTGGGAAGGTTCCCCCAGGAGACACACACACACACACCCCACAAAAAAGACCATCATATTTTCTTATCCTTTCTTCTCTTGTCAAACCTTATGTCTTTTTCTTCAAAGCTAAAAGCCCTTTCATAGCTATTATTGCTACTGCTTGTTATTTTCAAAGACCCTTGACTTTCCCCCACACACACATCCCTCCATATTTTGCATGCCCTAATTTGAGGATCTCCAAAGATTCCACTTGAATTTGCATTTTCAAAAAATTAGTATGGCCTTCTTATTTTTAGAGTAAATTTTTATTTTTTTTAATAGCAAAACTCACAATTGTGAGTGGATTATATTGGGCATCCCAAAAAATTACAAGGTTTTGTCACGCTCATGTTAAGCCGGATCATAAACTCTTCTTCTTCTTAGAGTAATTCTATGTAGGGTGACTCGGAGACAAACATATGAAACATAGACTTTCTTTCTTTGCTCTTTCAAAGTCTTCCTAACTAAGCCTAAGCCTCTTGAACATTTTCTTCTTTAAAGGTGGTTTCGTATCTTCTGAAAATGGAAATTTTCTTTTTCCCTTAAAAAATATCCATGAAGCTCATTTTTCTGTACCTTGGTGCTTACCAATCAATGGAGATTGAACTGCTGATAAAATGTTACACTTATGTGTCTTAGACACTTTTATGTCCTAATAAGTGAGCAACTTCCTCGAAGAGCCCAAGAAAATATTTAAAGTGTTCAATATACACAAAGTGGACTTATAAGGTGAAAAAATCTTGGCAATTTATTGGGCTATTAGTTTCACATTTAACCTTGTTTTTGTAAAAGATTTTTCAACCGAAATAGTGCCACAAAAGGAGTTTTGTTTTTTACCATATTTTAGGGTGTTTGCACTATTCCACCTTAGAAGCCATTTTAGTGAGGGTTAAATTGCTACATGAGTAGCTTTATCAATTTTGGACATGCTATCATTCTCCAAGGAAAGTAAAATGACCATATTGAAAGTTATGGCCTGTCCATGAAAATTTTCCAATGTCTTTTTTTTTTTGCTAAAATCATGAGTATTTCTAGTAATTTTAATAAAATCTATGATGATTTTTATTCTGTAGGGGCATTCCATAACACACATTAATTATTTCTTGAGTTTTGAGGCATCCAATACACCATATAGCTAACAATACAATGATGGGAAAGTTTTTCAATTTGACTCAAGTTAGAGACACTTCTAGTAAGCAAGGATAGACCCTTAAAAATTGCTAATTTGACAAATATGTTAGATTTGTAGCATATATCATACCGTCCAAATTTGTTTATAAATTGATGGTGTTCCAAGGGATTGTAAGGGACATAATGTGGAGCTTAGTTTTTGTATGTGTGCTCCTTTTGTTCTTCTTTATTGTGCCAAATCCAAAGAGAACTAAGAAAATGTTAGTAGTGGCTAACACATCACCAATTGTGTACAAGAAAGGGACCTTCTAGGGGTGTGCATCATAATGTTTCCTACTTATTTTGTATATTATATTGGGCTTCTTTGAGTTCCAACTTGTATTAACATATGGGCTAAGGGTTCAAGTCAATTCTAATGTAAAAGTGCTTGGACCCATGCCTATAAAAGAAATCTATGGTAAAAGATAAGACATTCTTAGGTGAGCTATACTCTTTGTAGGGTTGATGGTCATTAGGTTCTTGGGCTTTCCATGCCCAAGTAACTCTTGATTCTTCTAATCAAAATCTATTTCTTTCTTATTAATCTACTTTGTGATTAATTGTGTACAAGTGAAGTTGTATTAGTTGATTGTACATCTCTAATCTCTCTTAATTTAATATTACCTGGCCATGGTGTGTGAGGGTGTTTCCTTCCTACTTTCTCTCTCACTGTCTCACAAAGTATGCGTGTTAGTGTTTGTACATGCATGTGCATTGAGTGGTTGTATCAATGTGTCAACACTAATGCAATGTGGACATGTTAATTGCAATACTTGTAGGATTGAGAGTAGTGCATGCATGTGCATTGAGTAGTTGTATCATTGTGTCAACACTAACGCAATGCAGACATATTAACTGCAATACTTGTGTATGTAGGGTTAAGAGTATTGATAGGGGGATTAATGTAGAGGCTACTTTCAATGGCATCATGTATGCAATGTAGGTTTATGAGTAGGATTTGCGAGCTTGATTAGAGAAAGACCATGAGTCCATGGCTTCTCTCTATGAGAGAGGGATCCCTTGAATCCTCTCATTCGATGCATCCAATGATGCTCGTACCTCCAAGCCCTAGCCAGGTTATAGCACCACAAATTGATGATTTTATTGGTCTTGGGTTGCAGATTAAGCCTATGCTACGATGAAACCCCAACATTTGGTGATGTTGTCGGGGGATCGATAACCTGAACTAGTGAGTAGAGGATGTAAATAGCGTTATTTCATTACTGATTCCTTTGGTTTTGAGTGTGTGTAACTCAATTTAGTTTGATTTGATAATGCGTATGTAAGTAATTGAAGCTAATTTTGAGTTATGATACCCTCAAATTCTCAGAATCCACTCGTATGATGCATCTTCATGTGAACCAAGGAATGATTTGAAATGCAATAACAATGTAAGTGCACTAATTTACTCATTTGAATTCTTTATTGGTTAATGTGTCTTCAATGTGTGCTAATCATTTACTAAAATTAGCCATGTAAATCAAGTAGCCTACATTCTGTACCTAATTTGATTGAATTGGAATGAAAATGATGGTCAATTTTGATTGGTGAATCATGTGTGTGTCAAAATTAAGATTAATATCCATCAAGAATTCATGTGTGTAGAAAGATTAATGCTTGCATAGTGTACCAAAAAGGAAAAAAAAAATTCCATAAATTCTAGGGTGTGGGCACCTAATGTTGAATGTGTGCATGCATAGGTATTGAGAAAATTGATGATATGTGTCTATGCAATCATTTAATTGATGTTTATGTTAGAAAATTCCAATCATTGGATATGCTTAATTGTCAAAAAGATTGAGTAAAAATTGTTTTCAATGATTGTTTGTCAATTGAAGCACCTAATGCTATATCATTGTGAAATATGCATCAAGTGTGTGTGCAATCATTAGGAATAAGCCTAGTTGCATTGATAATTGGGTCAAAATTGAACTTGTGTGCTTAGTTTTTGAGTGTGTGCATTGCTTGATTAGGTCCAATTCGGATTAGTTTTTTATAAATTAAGCATGCATGCATTCATAGGCAAATGGAGCAATGCATTGATGAATTGGTTGATCTTTTTTGCATAAATTTTTGGCCTAAAATGAGATGTGTATGACAATCAATGGCACTTGATATACAATATGATAATGAGTGGTAAGTACCCAATACTAATCATAATGATTAACCTAGCCAAATAATTGGTGTGTGAACCATAAAGTTGGCACAACAGTTGAGTTTGATTACTCAATTGATGCAAAAAATTTGGTAATATATGTGTATTTCCATGATAATGTTTGAGTGTGTATATCCTGACAAATTTAAATGAAAAATTCATGGAAGATTAGGCTACTGTATAAGAGCAATAATTTTGTGATGATTGCTAGTTTGGTTTGCATTGTCTAAGGACGATTTGATTGCTCATCTTGTGTGCATGAATTGATGTTCTTAAAACCAATTTGGTGCATGAAACTATGCCAAATCAAAGAGTGTATGCCCAAATTATTTTCGATTGGAAGATGAGAAATTGGCTTAATGTTTTACATGATGTGTGTGCCTACATGAACCACATTCACTTATGTGTGTGCAAGACCCAAATGGAGTGTGAAATAGAAACAGTTGTATAGGGAGGTAGGCTTATTATGCATACCCGATTTCTAAATAGCATGTGTGTTCAACCAAGCACGAAAATAAGACATCCAATGGTCTTATCTTGTGTTATGGCTCAATGTTATGCCAAAATAAGAGTGTTTCTATGAATGCCAAATCGATTATTGGATAATGAACCAATGTTTGAGCATATTGTGCACAACTTAACGAAATTTTTCTTGCTTCCATTGTGTAAAAGTGTTTTGGCTTGAAATTGATTTATGGATGGCCCTCATGACTATATTATCTTGAAAACTATTGGGGCACAGTATCTTTTTTTAATTTCCATTCGGCATTTCTTGGCCCTGCTCACAGATTCACAGATCTTGGCACAATAAATCTCCCGCTTATCATGATATTGGGATGATCCCCGGCTCTCCTCATTCTTGGGATGTCATATCCCACCCATGCACACCATCTCACTGTGGGAATGAACTCTTATCAAAAAAAATTAATGAAAATGAAAGTAAACCACCCACCTTTTCACCACCTCACCTTTGATTATGGTGCACCCCTTTGGACACAAAGGGGTGCGCCATCTTGTTGTGGGAATGAACTCTTATCAAAAAAAATTTAATGAAAATGAAAGTAAACCACCCACCTTTTTGACCACCTCACCTTCGATTATGGTGCACCCCTCTGGACACAAAAACTCTGAAATTTGAGACATCCGATTCCAATTGTACTTTTGTGACACAAAAAGGTGTAAATGCTATGATTTGGAAAAAAAAATGGCTTAGAGGGATTGGCACTGGTTCATGATAGATGCTTGGTTTGAGTGAGAACTTCTTTCATGCATTAAGATTGAAATTTTTAGCACTCTCCTTTTGATATGTATGCCAAATGTGCCAAAGTTGAACATTGATTTTGGATGAATGGCCATGAGATAGCAGTAAAATTTTGGGGTTGTGACCAATCATGATTCAAATGCTTCTATAGCACTAAACATTGAGCGTTATTTCAAAGAGGTATTGAGACTTGATTTGAATGGTCGCTATGCTTTGCATGGGTTGCAATATAGGATTTTATATTGAGCGTGAACTTTTTTAAAAAATGTTTGATGTGTATGAAAAGCTCTTTGGTAGTAATGATTGAGTTTTTGGATGACAAAAGGAGTCCTTAGTGAAAGGTGGATTTTTGGGTGCAGACCTGGACCATTGGAAAAAGCTTGTTGATTAATGTCACATGACAAGCTAATGATAATTTTAAATTATTAGTATGTAGAAGGCCATAGTGGGGTGGGTGGATTTTTGGTGCAAATTGTGGACCATGGATGCAAGTCGATCGGATGGAGGACACGTGTACATTCTGCTTGTTTTATTATATTTTTTCTAAGTTTTTGTGAAAGGTGTTGATTTTTGTTTTTCTTTAAAGAGGATCATTGAAAATTGGGTCACGTAATCTTTTTCCTCCTCTTCCACCTTTTTTTTGTTATTTGAGTTTGTGAAAAAGTCCTTTCATTTAAGAGCATGGGCTCTATTTCATAACGAAAATTAATATGCCAATCGATTGAATTGTTTTTTATAATTTTCTTGAAAGTGAGAGGGTTCCTTAATGTTAGGTCTTTTCCAGATCTAGCCTGAAGTGAGGCGGGTCTCTGTAGGTCGATTGTGGACTCTGGAGTATGTACATGCCATGCGGTGCATTGAAGGCCCATCTACAGGACGTCATGGGATTAGTACACAAGAGGCTGCGGCTTCTCTTGACATCGTGCTCATGGTCTTTTCGTACTACCGCCTGAAGGTGGGTGGCTCTCTGTAGTCCAATGTTTGGGAAAAATGTGTCTCAGCATAATATCGTGTCGTTTTCAATTTCAAAAATGCCAGTTGAAGGCAAGGGAAAAGGAGAAATTCCACCCCAACATAGAGAAAAATAGTGTTAAAACCCAAAAAATAAACCTAATTTTTTAAAATTTCCTCTTGGCAAATTCAAGAAAAGGAGTTTTGTATGTTTAGAATTTTTCCCGAACACTGTTGTAGCCAAACTCTACGCATGCGATGCATTGAAGATCTGTGTGTGTGATGTGATGGGTTTATTATATGCGAAATGTCATTTTCCTTGGTTTAGTTGAAGACGTGCTCTAGCTCTACTGTGAGGTTGGCCGCTATAGCCTGTTGAGTCCTCTCTCTCTCTCTCTCTCTCTCTCTCTCAATCTCAATCTCTTTGCCCCAGCGCAAGCCTCAATCCAAGAGCGCCTAAAATTGGGAGGATGGTCCACGTTGAGCTTGCTCTTGATTCCTTTCCACCTTCTTGAGTCAAGCACTCTCTCTCTCTCTCTCTCTCTCTCTCTCTCTCTCTCTCTCCCCCCCCCCCCCCCCCCCTTGGCTACGGTAAAATTCCAAAAGATTGGGCTCTAATTCTCCCAATAGATTGATCTTTTCTTGAACATGAGGTTAAGAGACCACTACTCGTGTAGAAAATGAGGAACCTTACCATTTGGTCATGGTAAGTCTCCAAAGGTGATATACTGCTGCATTTTACTTGAAAACAACTATTCCTTGATAAAGGTTTTTTAAACCTTAAAATAATTTTTGCCATAAACTTCAATGGGTTACTAATCAGATGGTATGATTATCTTAGCCTCTACGTATTATTTCTTGGACATAGAATTATGCACAAAAAAATCATGTTTTTCTCGTTGACCAATCAACAACATTTATATCGTCGCACTCATTTCTATCACTTTTTCTATTGGGGTTTGTCATAGCATAGGCCTAATCTGCAGTCCAAGACCAACAAAATCATCAATTCATGGGGCAATAACTTGGCCAGGGCTTAGAGGCACGAGCATCATTGGATGCATCGAATGAAAGAATTCAAGGATCCCTCTATTCTCATAGAGAGAAGCCATGGAATGGGCTTCCTCTAATCAAGCTTGAAAATCTTACTTTATTGAACTACATTGCACACATTATGTCATTGAAATGAACCTCTACATTAATCCCTCTATCACTACTCTTAACCCTACACACATAAGCAATGTGGTTAACATGCCTACATTGCAGTAGTGTTGATGCAATGGTCCAACTACTCAATGCACATGCATGCACAAACACTAGCACACATAATTTGTGTGTGTGTGTGTGTGTGTGTGTGTGTGTGTGTGTGTGTGAGAGAGAGAGAGAGAGAGAGAGAGAGAAGGAAGACAATGCCCTTACACACCATGGCCAATGGTATGGGTAGGTAAGATTAAATTAAAAAGGTAAGATTAAATTAAGAGAGATTAGAGATCTACAATCAACTAATACAAAGTTCACTTGTATACAATTAAGCACAAAGTAAATTAAAAAAAGAAATAGATTTTAATTAAAAGAATCAAGAGTTACAAGGACGTGGCAAAGAGCACAATTTACCCAAGAATGCCTTATCTTTTAGCATATGTTCCTTTTATAAGCATGGACTCCAAACCTTTTTATAATAGAACTGAATTGAGCCCTTAGCCTATAGCATAATACAAGTTAAAACTCAAATGAGTCCAAGACCCTATACAAATTAATTAGAAAAAATTATGGTGTATATCCCTTGCACATCCTTTTCTTGCGCACAATCGGTGACGTGCTAGCTGCTACTAGCATTCCCTCCTCATAAGTTGGCGTACATCCTCGTGTACTGCTAAAGTAGAGCACAATGACATAATGAAAGGTACATCTGTGGAAGGAATGTTGGGCTCTCAAAATATAAAACAATTTGTAAGTATCAAGGTCAACAAATAGAAATAGAACATGAAGTGCATTTATGTGAATAGAAAATAAATTTTGCTTCCAAAAGATGGGTCCAATCAAGGCCAATAACTCACGAACATAAAGTAAAAAAATATTTAAACTATTATGAAGATTGAAGCACTAAATTTTTTTGATTTACGAATGTAACAAAAGCAATCAAATATGACCCTAAGCTAATGCAAGTTCATAACCCTACTAGCTTAAAAACCATATGATCATTCTTAATATAGTAGCTAAGTCTACTCATGTCTGTGGGTTACAAAGAAGCTCAAATCCGTTAGTACACTGTCACTTAATTTTTAAATGAAGCTCATGAAAGACTTTTTTTGGTATTTCATAGAAAAAAATAAAGAGCATCACAAGGCCAGTGTCAAACTCCTTACAGCTTCACATGTCAATACCCTATGTTAGAAGCTGGACACACCCCACGGCATCTAACTACTCGGCGGATTATTATTTTTTTGTAATTAGTCATTCATTGAGGAAAACCTGATTTTTCACCTTGTAAATATTGGGACTTACAGAAGTTTCCAGATTGTATCCCAATTTTGATAGTTAGAAGGAGTAGATGGATGATTTTGGAACTTTAGGGTTTGAGAAGTTGTAAGGTATATATATCACTTTTTGACCTTAATGAAAGACCTTTTGTCATTTTAAACAAGTTTAAGTTTGTGAGTGAGCGTACTATGTACGTGAGAGAGAGTGTGAGCTTTGTCTTGACGCTACGTGTGCTACGGTGGTCGGAATCGAGTGCGGAGAAGTGCAGCGTGTTGCCCCCGACTAGAGCTACGAGCCGATACCAACATTGCGTGCATACGGTCCGGCTTCGAGAGCTTCTTCTACGAGCTTCATCGGTTGTTTGGGTGAGCATACGTTGTCCAATTTTGCATTGCAGCATATCCACACGTTCACATTGAATAGAACCACACATTAGGCACTTCAGATTTCGGAAACGAAGGCCTGCAGATTTCGGCCAGACATCCTACGTGTTTTTGCACCGGGTGTTTTGGGTCATGACTTTGGTTCACAGACCTTAGGGAGAGTGGCCTATAGGTATTCGTAGGGTCTCCTTCAAGTTCTGTGGTGTTTCCGAAGTGTTTGATAGGTGTTCAGCTCTAGCAAGCGTTGTAGGAAGCATCCTCTTTTGTTCTCTTGAAGACTGTGACTTAGACAATTGGTAGGGGCCTCTGTAGGAACTAGTTAGGAGTCGGTCGAGTGTAAGTTGACACCTTATGCTTGCTTCCACGCGCCTGCGGGCTGAGCTTCATCCTTAGCTGACATTACTTGTTAGGTGAGTTCTCGCTGTGCTGACGTCCGTCGCGGCGTATCCGTCCAACACCCTAAGTGATGGATGTGTAAACATACATAGCAAAGTTGTGCTTGGATGCAAATATTTATCTTAAAATTTCCCTTGAGAGACTAGATCTCTTTCTTTTCTTGTGTGAAGTACCTCTTCACTGAGGTGAAGCCCTTGTTCACACTAAAGAAGCAAGGCTTGGTGCTTGAAGCTCGATTATTGCCTTTAAAGAAGCTTTTATACCTTGATCCATTGAGGAAACTTTTGAGCTTTGGTGATGCAAACCTTGTGATGTCTTCTAGGCTCTCCTTGAAGCCCTTGCATAAAATTGAGCCTTGGACACTCTCGAATTTGCAATCTACTCTACTGCAAGTGGGAACGTTCTTCTAATGGCAGCAAGCTTTGAAGTCGTGAGGCAACAAACTCGCAGGGCAAAGAGATGTGGGGAGATAGGGCTTTTGGAAAAAGGCCTTGGCTAGTGCGGAGCCGAAATGGCTTATGAACTCCTGTTTGATGATGCTTGGCATCCGGGTGCGGCAATCACATGTGACCAAGGGCTTGCAAACCCAAAGCTGCAATAGACTTGCTTTGATGTGGCTTGGCATTCGAGCGACGTAGGACATGCCCCTTAGGGACCCAACAGCCTTCCTTCAATTCTGATGGAGCGCCAACTTTAGTTCCAACCTAGCTCCCCAAAATAGGCGACGAGTCTTAATCCCACAACTTGTGGGCCCCAATGCGCTATTGTAAGCAAGCTAACCACGTGACTCCAATGCCTTGTTCTGAAAACCTTCCACAAAATAGGACTTTATCCTTAGCCGAGCAGTGTAAACACACACATACACACCTAAAGATGGAAAGATTAGTTGAATGTGCCAGTTAACTCAGAATGGAGATTGGAGGGTGCAGTGGAGAGCCAGAGTAGAGGAGAACAATAATATACACAAAAATTGATGGAATTGAAAATCCAATTTTAAGAGTAATCTTCCCTTATTGGCCTAGTAATGTGGGTAGTGGCACTTCCTTCAAGAGGGTCCATATCCTGACATTGATAGGATTTCAAAGACAGAGATTAGTGCATCCTAAGTGAGATGCAAATGAGGATTTATCTAATTTCAATGATCTTGAAAAAATGATTAGCAATCTAGTATGAGATCAAGAGATGCTAATTAACTAATAGCCTAGGAATAACCGTAGGTTCTAACACCACTTGTAGAGTTTAGGGAGGACTAGGGAGAGAAGCATTCATGGTGCTAGCATGCCAATGAGAAAGTTAATTACACAATAGAGATAGAGTAGAATGTAGATGTAAAACTAAATTGATTGATTCAACTTGAAACTGTGCACAAAAGGCTCATTATATAGAGTTGGCTAAGGCATCTCATATGGAATCACTAATGACATCATACAAACGCTCCAAATCAGCCCATACAAGTTGCAAACTTGTGGGTGACCTTTCAAGCCACTTTAGAAGTCCATTAACTAACTCTAGGTGAGTCCACACCCTCTAGTAATGAACCCCATGGCTACCCACACCCTTAGGTACCTTTTCCACATGCTACCACATGGTTTTGTGCCACATATGCATCCCAGTAGGATAGAGGAGATACACACCAACATAGGACAAAGCCCATAATTCCAAAGACACCCTAAGGCAGGTCAAGATATGATTATTGGTTCCTTGTATCCACAAGGAGGTGGTACAAGGAGGTGCTCCAAAAGTCTACTAGCCTACCATGGTGACATGGAACCCTTATCAGCTCAGGGCATGAATTTAGGGCCTTGACAAAGCGAGCGAAGCATTTGTGCTAATTTTTTGGACACTGTTTTTTTTCCTTTTTTTAGCACTTCTTTATTGCTTCCATAATGAGAGATGCTATGGAAAATGGATTAATGAAATCGTAGCTCCCTCGGTCATGCTAGAAATGAGTGAATATTAAGGTGAACATTAGGAGTTTAGGACTAGCAAGAAATGAACCTACTTTAGTTCAAGGTCAATTACCTATGCTTAACACAAATAAAGCCAAATTTTGAATGTGTTTAATTTTCATAAGCTTAGTTTTAAAACTTTAGTGTCTACCTAACTTTTAAAATGAAAGGAACCGTAGCTAGAAGCAAATTCACTTGATCCAACATGCAAAGAGATGTATTGTCATGGAAGGATTTTACCTATTTGTGCTCTTTGTGCAAGTTAGAGCAAAGCATCTGTCTTGTATAGAGACCTCTTGATTTGTTTGTTGAAAGCCAAGGTCCTCGAAGCCATGTGTTAGCAAACAAAATCCCCAAAAAAACCATATATTTGAAAACCAAAACACAAAGGAAAAAAATGAAAACCTAATGATGAGTCTCAAATACCCAAATTTACCAAAGGGGAGAAAACTTATTGGAAAAAGTGCCTTTGGATACACACATGATGCTCTATGGTAGCAAATGTATCCATACACATCAAAAAATAAGAGAGACAATGCTTCTAAATAAGAAAATTTTGCAGTTCTTAATGCTCTCGTACATGATCAAAAGTTGGGTAATCACAAGCTCTAATGAAAATTTGAATCTAGGTCAAGCTAATGAGCTAGGGAAACTTTAACTTCTAATGAAATGAAGTGGGATTTTTAAAGAAAAAATTGCAATTTACAGCTCCCAAAAAGTTGGCTAGCAGTCGCTCAAATGAAATTTTAATTTTTGTTCAATCTAATAAACTAGAGATGATTGCACCTTTTGATGAAATGAGAGTGATGAAATGAAAGTGAATGGCTCTAGAAAGCCAAATATTCCATTATGTGCAATGTTGACTCCCATTATGGATAAATAAAATCTCCTTGTGCCAACACCCCTTCAAAAAACAAGGTGAAAATTCACTATGGCCTATATAAGGCTATTGACAAGAATTTCCTATTAAAAAGCTTCTTTGAGAAAAATAGAAAGTGACATTATTATTTTTAAACTGTAGTGTCACAATTCAATATTATGTTTTTTTGAAAAAAAAGTGTAACAATGAACTATTTACATTACAATATATTTCAAAGGCATAACAAATAATGTTTGGTACAAAATTCAACACCCCTCTTTAAAGACCATGGTACACAAATGTCAACATCCTCTCACAAGGGCCTAAAAAAACAAGGTGAAGAATCACAGTAGCCTGCTAAGGAAATGTAATGTAAAAGTAGAAGAGAGTTGTGTTTGTAGGATCTATTTTTACGTGGTAGGAAGAATCCCAAGATCTATCTAATGAGTCTTGAACTCAAGACCTAATAGTGCAAAGGGAACTAGGATAACCAATCTACCACACTAGGTGATGCAAAGGTTATTCTGGAAATCTTAACGATCAATGGTCCTTAACGATCTCCAGTGAGGCATGCACTGCACGCATGATTCCAGAGAGAGAGAGAGAGAGAGAGAGAGAGAGAGAAGAAGAAGAAGAAGAAGAAGGAGCAGGAGGAGGAGGATTTTAACGTTCTATCCGCCAACGAGGAGAGTTGAGAGAGAGAGAGAGAGAGAGAGAGAGAGAGAGAGAGAGAGAGAGAGAGAGAGAGAGAGAGAGAGAGAGAGAGAGAGAACTTATATTCCCTTTACAAATGCCAATTTGGTACTCAGGTCCATTTAGTGGCTTTCTTCTCCTTTTCTATAAAGTACAAGATAGTGCTATAACACAATTGAAAGGGAAACTCTTGCTTGGTTTGTGTAAAGATATCACTGTGTGAAGCAAGAATGGAGTGGCTTTGAGCCCTAGCACCTTTACTTTGATAAGAGGTGCTCAACAAATTCTTCAATGTGGTGAGGATGCATGCGTATATAATTATATTGAGAAGAGGTTGTATATGAGTGGAGGAGCCGTGGAGCCTTTCTCTTGGGAGGACAAGCTAGGGCTGCCCTTGATAGTAATGCATAGAAGAAGGCCTTCACATGAGAAACACAAAGAGATCATTGGCTTGTGAGAGTAAGGATGTGCCAAAAGCACTTACCCTTACACCATTCAAGCATGGTCCTAATGTGCTTTTTAGGAGTGACGAGGAAAAATTTCTCGCACTTACTACACCATTCAAGCATATATGGTAAACACAATATGCTTTCTATGAGTGATGGGGATAACTCCCTAGTAGCACTTCCACCAATGAAGCAATATGGTAGTGATATGCTTTTTAGGAGTGATGAGGAGAAATCACTTGCACTTACATCATCAAAGTATGGTAGTAATAAGATGTGGTAAAGGATTTCTAGTAGGATGGACAGTACCCCATCATACAAGAAACCTACAAACTCCAATCGCGGTATTTTAATCCAATTTCAACCAGCGCTTGTCACTTCATTTGCCAGCACTCTATACATGGCCTTTGCTGCTCATTAAGAATCAACTTTACAAATGCACATGTAAATACCATGGTCAAAGAAACATTCAACATACGGATGGAAATAAAAAATTGGAGAGAAGAACAGTTGTAATAGAATTGCGTTTGATGACTTAGATAGAGTACCGACACAACATCAATTCTTGCAATTTCTCTGCTTGGTAGCTACACCTAGCTCATACATTTAAAGAGTAAAGACCATTAGCCATGCAATACATTACAAAGGTGCTCAATGTGAATACAACAAGTGTAACCAGAGGCTTTATCCTAGGCAGAGGAAACTCGTGCTATCCGCATCCATTGCAGCAAAGCCATCTGCTTGCTTCAAAATTTTACTTGAATGCAGTGAAACCACGTATTAAGCTACACCAAATCTTGAACCCCTGTATATAAAGAGCACAGAAGAAGGTCCAACAATGGCACATTGAAAAGGACACGCGTAACAAACAACTTGCTTTCAACCCATACTTCATGGAACTTTTACTCCGCATGAAGAAGACAGTCAAGATCCCATATGAACTTTAAGTTACTCCGCATGAAGAAGACAGTCAACACCCAAAACTTCAAGCTGCAATCATGTGCTGCCAACTTGCCTCTTGTCTTTAGAGACAGCTAAACAATCATAACGTTTCTCTACCCTTGAGTTGTGTAAACATCAGTACAAGTTAGTCAAACCACCTCATCATTGCCAATATCGAAGTCACACTCATCATCAAATTCTTCATCGTCCTCACCAAAAGATCACTCCATGTCATCATCTGATGCAAACCCATGTGCATCATGCTACTCCTCCTTTGAGAAAGCTGAAAAGCTAACGTTTTGCATGAGCACATCACGACCAAAACCTGGAGTTCCACGTCCAAATCATTATTGCGGACTTCTGCCAATACTTCAAGTTCTCTTTTCCAAGAAGAATCGTGATAAAAAACCCGTTCCTGAATAGATCCTTGGAAATCTTGTGCCGGTACACCTTGACAATGTCCTCCCAAGGAAACTAGAAATTAGTATATCTTTTCAATGACCTAGACTCTGCAAAAACAGTAGTCTAGAGAGCTTTGTCTAGAGATCCAAAGCTCTGGCATCTGCAAGCATCCGTGAAAAATCCATATCGTCGGATACAATACATTCGATGCCCTTGTGTATGGAATCTGCCATCTATTTCTTTAGCTCAATGTCTACATCTAGAGGCTTATACTGCACTATCTTTACAAAGATACCCGCTCAGGGGAAAGCTAGCCAACCTTTGGAACCAGTATTGGGCTTGCCACTTCTCTATACATCTGCATCTTTAGAAGCATCACCGCTCTGTATTTCTCTTTCTTCTTTCCCTTAAAAGAATTCAGCCTTGTCAACCTCTTGTTATGCTCTATCTCGTGAAGCTGCTTGAAATGCTTCTTCAGAAGAATGTTAGTTTTGAATTTTTGACCACAAAGGTTACACACATAGGGTTACCCTGGTTGCACAAAGCCTTTCTTTTGAAAAATCTCTACCTCTTTTATGTTGCGCCTCTATTCACGTACCCAATTTTGGACATGCATGAAAGCATGATGGTTCGCATATGCCACCATCTCAACAAAAGAGCCAAATAGCAAAGTAGCAAGTCAAAGGTAGAAACGTGCATCACATGGAGATGATGTTGGGGGCTTGTTGTCAAGGTCCCAAAACATAGATACAATCGCATTCTTGAAAGGAAAATTATTTAATTCACTGCTTGATTGTCCCTGGCTGAGAGGGCTCACATAACCTGAAGAGGATAAATTGCCAAAGCTCCGATGTACTCCATAGCCAGCAGAAACAACCTCATGCAATCTATTAGCACATGCATGATACTCGCTTGGAGGTCAGAGAAAACATAGGTATGGCTTAGATTGCCAGAGCACGTTTTAGAATTACCTTGAGAACTTGATACATTGAAGAGGTGTTTTGAAGCCTATGTGAGTCCCAGTACGGGGTACCAACTGCAAGAAAATCTAAAAATGGCTCATAAGGCTAGGCCTCAACCCCTGTGTCTTGATGATGTACGCAACACAAGGGCGGGACAAGAAGAAAAGGGAATAGAGGTGGTCACGTTTTTATCTTCTTTTGCATAAGGCAGGGGCACGAAGAGAAGGGGGGGGGGGGGGGGGGGGGGGGGGGGGGCATGTTGAGCCACTGAGGAATGGGAAAGCAAGGGAAGAGAAAATAGTATGATGTTTATTTTTAGGAGTTACCAGTAGGGAGTAAGGGCACTAGGGGATATCGGCTGGAAAATTTTGAAAAAATAAGAGAATCTTACATGATGCAAGCAAAGACGTTGATGGAGCAAAAGATGTCGTGCGCACACTCACACACCCAGACAACTCAACACAACACAAAGAATTTACTTAAATTCCTCACCTCACTCACTACCACTCAAAAGATCCCTGAAAATTCTACCCACAATCTCAATTCAAACTCCAAATGCCTCGATCTACAAGCCCTTACTTGCCTGCAGACACTACAAGGTGAGTCGAGGTGATCAACACTTGAAATCATGCTTGATGGTGACCAAAATACACAAGAAAAACCATCAAAAATCCAAAAAATCCAGCCACAAAAGGCCACTCTCAAACCATTGCAAAGTCTTCACCAAACTCCACTATGTTGGACTCTTTGGAGTAGCGTCAACCCTAATGGCACCGATACAAGATCACACAGACTTGCAAAACGCCGCACATTCTTCTCTCAATTCCTTCAACACACACATCCATGGAAACCTCAGAACTTCCACAGACTCTCCCAAGTGCAAAGTTGAAGAGAGAAATCTCTCATTCACTCCTCCACACACTTGAAAACAGGACGCGAACGCGACGAAATTGCACTAGACCACCTGGAGGAACCCTGCTCCCTCCCACACACAGAGGGGTGAAAGTGTTGATATTTCTCTTCAAAAGTTCTTCCTCAGCCTAGACCATCATAGCACCGTGAGTGATGTGGCATTTTGAAGCCTTTTCACGCCTTTTTTATCATTTTTTGATCTTTTTTTGCCCAGTTTTGGCCAATTTTGACCCTCGGCGGGAATTTTTTGCAAAAAAAACCCCAAATGGACTCCAAAATTCACCAAATTTTTTACGCTTCATCCTTGATAGCCAAATCACTTTTCCGCATCCCCATATTCCATTTTTTACCACTTCTAGGGCAGTGCACGCATCACCGCAAATCAGGCACCGTAAATAGACAATTACTGCATGTCCCAAACTTCTTAAGCGGGATGAGAGTACCCATACTTGTCGCTTGCATTATTTAAATTCTAGAAAGCTCAAAAAAATTCTCTAGAGCCAAAACAAGCCACCTAGAACCATATCCAAGTCCCCAATACCCTATCCGAGCATGTACATGTCCTCGACTGCTAGCGCGGCGAACCTACCTATTCACAATGTGTACATGTTGCATCTTTTTTTGAACTTGAAACCACTTTGCAAAGCTCCTAAATGCATGTATTTACACATATGACCATGCATATAAACGCTACTTTGTACACGCCAAAAGCTGTCTATCATCATTGCCCACCCTCTAGGTAGAGCATTTATGCTCAACCAAGAGACTATTTGCATCTAGAACCACATACCCTGCAAAATATTTCTTCAATCGATACCCATTTATTTTGTAGCTCAAACATTCAGCAAATAATTTTTTTCAACTCATAGGTGCCATTAGAAAATGCATGCTTCACTCTGTATGGACCCAACCATTTCTCCCTCAACTCCTTTTGAAAAGTAAAATCCATGCGAGAATCATACTTCATCACCAGATCTCCCTCTTTGATCTCTTTCTCTAGCAGCCTCTTATTCATTTTCTCCATCCTTGTCTCTGCTTGTTGAAGATAATAATCACTGGCTTTCTCTCTATTCATTTGCAATAACTCTAGAGAAAGAATTCTTTCTTGCAGTTTGTCATTATGCTCACCTTGCATTCTGCACAACAACTTCAAGGCATCCAACTGCAGTTGTATGGGCATAAGAGCTTCTTTTCCATAAACAAGCTCATATAGTGGAAATTGTGTCGACACTCTATACGTAGTTCTATAAGCCCACAAACACTTTTCCAAGTCCAAGTCCCACTCTTTAGGATGCTCTCTAGCATACTTTAATAGCATCTTCACAATTTTACCATTGTAGTTATCAACCAATCCACTGCATTGTGGGTAGCAAGGAGAAGAATGCCTGTTCTGAAATTTTCAATTTCTCCATGAGGGCAGCAACAAGTTTTCCCCTAAACCCTGGTCCACGATCAGAAATGATAACCATAGGAGCTCCAAACCTACAACACACCTGTTCATATAAAAAAGAGGCCACTCTTCCTGTTGTTACATCTTTTACTGCTCTTGCCTCCACCCATTTTGTCAAATAGTCCACAGCCACAAGGATATACCTTTTTCCATTGTTGGTTCTTGGCATTGGACCTACAGCATCTACTCCCCATTTTGCAAATGCATCAAAAGACATTATAGCTTTTTGAGGTTTAGCCAAAAGCTTCCAATTTGCAAACACTTGGCATTCATGGCATGACTTGCACCAAAAATAAGCATCTCTCATCATAGAGGGCCAACAATAACCTGCTCTCAAAACATGAAAGATAACCTGATCCTTGCCTTGATGGCCTGTTTGTGCTCCAAAATCAAGCCTATCTCTTTTTTGTACGGCACTTTTCTCAAAATGATATCCTTGCCATAAAGCATGAGATCCTCACCTATCAATGTGTAGTTTCTTGCTTTTGCAACTATTCTCTTATGCCGAACCTTTGACATTCCCTCTAGACATTGCCCTTTACCAAGAAATACTTCTACATCTTGCAATGATTCCCTTCCTGCATACAAGGCTTCCTTAACCTTTAAAGGAGCTACCTAAGCATCCAACTTGTCCCTAGCCAACTTATCAGCTTCTTTATTCTGCTCACGAGGAACATGCTTTAACTGTATCTTCTCAAACTCATGCAAAAGCTTCTTGATGCCATAGAACCGCTTCTTCAAATTGTCTTTCTTAACATTCCACAAACCAAGCAACTGATTCATGACTAGCAATGCATCCCCTTTTGCAATGACCCTCTTCAATCCAAACTCAATACACTGCTTCAACCCAAGGAAAAGTGTGAGATACTCGGCCTCATTGTTACTTTCAGCTTCATCAAGATCGTAAGCTCTAGAAAATATTACATCGCCTTTTGGGTTCTTAATGACTACCCCACCACTTGCCTTTTGAAATACTTTCCTGTATGCACCATCAAACATCATTGTATACGCATCTATAATATCTACTTCCTCTTCATGATCATCTTTTCAACCCTTGGCTAAGATGGAAGCTCCCCTCCCCCCTATGTACCACTATGTGTGCCAAGTGAGCTTTAATAGAATGATCCACTTTAAACTGAAACTCATACTCTTCAAGCTCCAAAGTTCACTTTAAGATGCGTTTGATAGGTTTCAAATGTTGTACTACATCCGGCAAAAGATTCTATGTGGTGAGCACATAGAACTTTTGGGGCAACAGATAGGTTTTGAACCTGTGACAAGCAAGAACCAAGGCGAATACCCACTGTTCCATTTCCGTGTAGGAGAACTCGCTTACATTCTTCATCTTGCTCTCAAAATAGACTCGCTTAAAGTTCCTTCCCTGCTTTTGTAAGAGAACCGACCCAGAAACTATTGACCCCACACTGATAGATACATAGAAAATCAATTGCAAGTTGAGAGGACTCACTGTTGGTAAAGCACACAATACCTCCTTGGTACCATCAAAACCCTTTTGCATGTCTTCATTCCACTCAAACCCTTGAACTCTTTGACTCAATTTCTGGAGAGGATACACATATTGACATAGCATCCAAAAATAATGTGACAAGTACCTAGGCTTATGCAAAAATGATGCCAAATCCTTTGTGTTGCTTGGCAGATTCATAAGCAATAAAGCCTTAACTTTCTTTGGGTCACCTTCTATTCTATTTTGGGAAACCACATTTCCTAGCAAATGGACTCTGGCATGATCAAACTTACACTTATTTGGGTTGAGTTGCCCACCCTCTTGTTGAAGCCTTTCGAAACTCAGCCTCAGCTTCTCCAAATGTGTGACCCTTGAGCTATAACACCCAATGTCATCCGTGAAAACACGAATGAACTTACCCAAGTAGGGACCAAACACTCTATTCATCCATCCTTGGAAGGTAGCATATGCATTAACCAGCCCAAAAGGCATTCTTTTTTGTAGGCAAAACAACCCCAAGGAGTCATGAAGGTCGTCTTCAATTGATCTTCAATCGCTATCCAGATCTGAAAGCAGCCAAAAAATCCATCCATGATTGAGTAACGTTCATGACTTGCAACCTGATTGAGGATTTCATCTAGGAAGGGTAGTGGATAATGATTCCTTTTTGTGGCAGCATTCAAAGGTTTGAAATCGACTCATATCCTAAATCTTCCGTTCTTCTTGGGCACAATAACTACTGGAGAGACCCATTCGGATTCCTCTACTCGAAAGATGAAATATGCTTCCAAAAGCTTCGTCACTTCTTCATGAAGTGCCTTCTCATGAATGACCCCCAACCTCCTAAGCTTTTGAACCTTTGGCTTAGAACCTTCTTTTAGATTGATTCTATGATCGACTCCTTTAGCTCCTTGCAATTCTGTATATTCAGTGGTGAATAGCTTTGGAAACTCCGTAAACATGTCTTCATACTCCTTTTTTTCTTTCTCTATCAAGTCCTCTCCTAGCATGCTCCTTGCGTTCACTTTGGCAGGCTCTACAACTGCTTTTGGACTATCCTTCTCCTCCTTGACCTTCACATCATGCACCAATGCTTCCTTTTCAATAATTATCCCAAAAAGATCAGGACATAATTGCATCAAGCCTTCCTCTACACTTTCTTCTGATGACGTAGAAGAAGCATCACTATCATATGACGTAGTTTTTGTTGAATTTGTATCTTGCATCTCCACTAGGGGCTGTGTACCGCTCTTGTGTGTCTTCATATTGTAGACAATGGTCCTTCCTTTCTCTTTATCGGGGATGGTGATCAAGCCTGTGCCCCAATCCTGCTTAGCACCAAGAATTATAAGCCATGGCCTCCCTAAAATGATCGGATAAGCATTCTCACCCACTTGCATCACGTAGCAATCAACCAAGCACTCAATCCCCAAGAAATTTATCTTCACATCTTCATCTATTCCAAGACACCTTGCCTTTTTGTGGTTGGCCATCCTCATACCAATCGAAGCATTCACTGACATCTTAACGCCTGCTTCCTTCATGATAGCCTTGATCATGACACACTTGGGCACCACCATCCACATATGCTTGCACTTCAGTCTTCTTTCCCAGCATAGCTTCAACTATTGACACCATATCCACTGGGTGACCAACGCTCAAAGATGACACCATGCTTTGATGTTTTTCCTTCTTGGAAGAAAGCCACATACTCACACACTTGGTCCACTACCTCCTCAATTTAGCGTTCAAAGCCACCAACTGACCAAAATATATATTTGCCTTTTGATTTTGTATGTCGTCGACAATATCATAGTCTTCAACACCTTGTCCAAGGAGGTAGTCCTTTGGACCAGTTTTCCTTCTTCGCTGCCTCTTGCTACTCTTTGGTTTGTCCTCTACCTTAGCCTTTCCTTTCCTTGCTCTTGTTTCCCTCTCTTCTTCTATCTCTTTCTCCCTACCATGCCTAGCTCTCTTATTGGCCAAAACATCCACATCTTGATGCTCAAGGGTAATGATGTTAATAGCTCTGCCTTCTCCATTTCCAGGCAACGGTTGTGGTTGTTGTTTTGGTGGTGGTGCTTCTAGTGCCCGCTCTTGATTATTTTCTTATATTCTCCCTCGACCACGTCCATATAAGGGGTATATCCCTCCTCTCTCTCTTGGTGGTTTAGGACAATCAGGGGCGTTGTGACCCCCTTCATCACAATTGTAGCATCTTCCTTGTAGCCTTCATCCCCTACCTCTCCCAGTTGGCCGCTCCTCTCTTTGGTTCCTATTCATTATGTTAATTCTTAATTCTTGCAACTGACCGGCAAGATCATGCAAAACCCGGGCCGTAACGGGATCTGGACCTTGAACCACTCACTCCACTCTATCATCCGTTGTCAAAGGGACCATTGGTTGCACCACAACTGGCTCAATGTGTGTCATGCCTCGCTCCCACCTTCTCTTGATCTTCTTGCTCTTGGCCTCGGCAATTTCCACGGCTCTTTCAAATGTAGGAGGCTCATCTTGATCGAACTTCTCCCTTACACTTGGATGGAGACAATCCATAAACTGACGCACTTTAAAGAAATCCCCTGGAGGTACTTGGGATGCCGCCTCTAATTGAACCCAAAGTCCTTTGAAGTGTTGCAAAAACTCTTTAAAGTTAGCATGAACATCTTGCTGCAAACCTCTCAATTTTGTTGTTGCTTCTGTTGCGGTTAGTTTCTTTCCAAACCTGTCAAAAATTGCCAGCTTCACCTGCTCCCATGTTTGCTTTTTGGCTTTCTCTAAACCTTCAAACCACTCCCAAGATTCTCCTTTGAGTGCAAGAGGAAATACATGAATCTTTTCTTCGTCATTCACAATGTGCATACCAAGCGTATGCCACTCGAAGTCCACAATCCAGTCCTTCACATCCTCCTTCCCTGTGAACACTGGCCGACTATAAGCCATCTCTTTAAAGTCGCTTCTCCCTTGCGTGAGTAACTCCACAAAAGTTGAAGTCTTGCACCTCAACCAAACAACCACTTTTCTTCAATGAAGCTTGAACTTCACAGCAAAACCGCTTCACCTGGGTACACAACCAGCAAATTTCCGCTCCCCAGTAGGATCGCCAAAGGATGATGGAGCAAAAGATGTCATACGCACACTCACACACCCAAACAACTCAAGACAACACAAGGAATTTACTTCCTCACCTCACTCACCACCACTTAAAAGCTCCCTGAAAATTCTACCCACAAGCTCAATTCAAACTCCAAATGCCTCGACCTACAAGCCCTTGCCTGCCCGCAGACACTACAAGGTGAGTCAAGGTGATCAACACTTGAAATCACGCTTGACGGTGACCAAAATATACAAGAAACACCATCAAAAACCCAAAAACTGCAACCACAAAATTCCACTCTCAAACCATTGCAAAGCCTTCACCAAACTCCACTTTGTTGGACTCTTTGGAGTAGCGTCAACCCTAATGGCACCGATACAGGGTCACATAGTCTTGCAAAAATCCTCACCTTCTTTCCTCAATTCCTTGCACACACACATCCATGGAAACCTCAAAACTTCCATAGACTCTCCCAAGTGAAAAATTGAAGAGAGAAAGCTCTCATTCACTCCTCCGCACACTTGAAAACAGGATGCGAACGCGACGGGACCGCACTAGACCACCTGTAGGAACCCTGCTCCCTCCCACACACAGAGAGGTGAAAGTGTTGATATTTCTCTTCAAAATTTCTCCCTCAGCCTATACCATCACGTCACCATGAGTGATGTGGCAATTTGAAGCCTTTTCACACCCCTTTTGACCATTTTTTGATCCTTTTTGGCCCAGTTTTGGCCAATTTTGACCCTCAATGGGTATTTTTTGCGGGAAAAACCCCAAACGGACTCCAAAATTCACCAAATTTTGCACGCTTGATCCTTGATACCCAAATCACTTTTCCACATCCCCATATTCCATTTTTGACCACTTCTAGGGAGGTGCGCGCATCACCGCATATCAGGCATGTAAATAGACAATTATTGCATGTCCCAAACTTCTTGAGCGGGATGAGAGTACCCATACTTGTCACTTGCATTATTTACATTCTAGAAAGCTTAAACACATTCTCCAGAGCCAAAATAAGCCACCTAGAGCCATATCCAAGTCTCCGATACCCTATCCGGGCATATACGTGTGCTCAACTGCTGACATGCGAACCTGCCTATTCACAATGTGTACACATTGCATCTTTTTTTGAACTTGAAACCACTTTGTGAAGCTCCCAAATGCATCTATATACATCTTCTTGTACATATGAACATGCATATAAATGCTACATTGTACACGCCAAAAGCAGTCTATCAACGCCAGGCAAAAGCGAAAGGGTAATGGTGGTTTGGTAGCACACACAGAGAACTTAGAAGGCAGGTACTCATGGAGGAGGCAAGCGAGAGGATTTGGCAAGCTGGCACCAGTGCAGGGAAAAGGGGGGGGAGGTTGGCCATGTCTTGCTTTTTAAATCCTAGAGAGAAGATGCTAGCACTCAGAAGGGGGCATTGGAGTGGTCTACGGTGATCGTGCAAAAGTCAAACTTCTACAAGGACTATGTTTGACTCTCATGCCATACATTTTCAGAAGGTGAATCCTTCAGTTGGGGTCGATATGATTCGTTGGGGCATCTAGTTCATGAATGAATAAAAAGAAAGGTAGACTAGCCTCATCACTATATGGCATGGCTCCAGCCAAGGGGGATCTATGGTGGGAAAGAGAAGCAAAAATCCCAATGCGATATCGATCGTCCGTCGACTTGGATAACTAGGGGTGAACTAGGTGAACTTGGGGCAAAAATGGTGCCCCGAGTTCACTCCTAGTTTACCCCCTAGTTCACCCGCCTCATGGGGTGTGGGTCGAATCCGGGACGTTCGACTGCCACATGAATGCCCTACCACCATTCTAGCGTGCGTTGCTGTCCATGTTGGCATGGCACATGATCACACCCTATTTTACCCTCCCCTAGTTCACCCTTAGTTCACTCCGAGTTCACCCACCCCTAGTTTACCCGCCCCTAGTTCACCCTTAGTTCACCCCTAGTTCACCCCCAATTCACTGCATGATCTGATTGTTGAGATTAAAGCTGACTCGTCCCCCCAAATTTGGGCCCTAGATCCCCTCTGAGCCAGAGCAGTGCCATATAGTGACGAGGGTGAGCCAATAAGAACCGATTAGTTCTAGAGGAAGGTGTAAATAGAGTAGGAGCCGATTAGTTCTAGAGGAAGGTGTAAATAGAGTAGGAGCCGATTAGTTATAGAGGAAAGTGTAAATAGAGTCTTTGTTTCTTTCTTTTTTCTCACCACTAAAATGGGGTCTTTACTTGGTAAGCCTAAGGAGACTTTTGTTGATAAGGAGTAGTCAATTTATCACCCGTCGAAGATGATTATTACCGAGAATTTAATATTATCCGAATGGAGAGGTTCGGAGAAGGGAATTATACCAGTGCAATATCAACAAGAGTTTCTCAATCTTCTCTGGGAACAAGCTGATTTTTTTTATCGTGCACAACAACGATAGCTCTCTACCCTGCTTTTTTGGGCTTTGTTTATTGCGCACAACAAGCAAAGCAAAGACAGGTCCCAAAATCAGCCAAAGCAGCAGTAAATTGTCTTTTGAGACAAGGCATGTACCCTCATATGGGTTTTCATCATATACCAAAACAACATAGAATGTGTCATCTCCTAACCAATGGGTTTTGTCAAAAGGCTTCTTTAATCCTAGGATAAGTAGTATATAATTTTTGTTTGTTCTGATCCTAGGATTAGTATATAATTTTTGTTTGTTCCAATCCTAGGATAAGTAGTATATATTTTTGATGTACGACCAAGTTCTACATTTGGCATGACATTAAAAAATGTAGTGTGGGGGATTTCTAGATTATATGGATCTTAAAACAATTAGCTTTTGTGTAGCTCAGCCAATGTGTTTTCTTTGATCTTCTCCTCCTGTTTTTGCTAAATCAATTATGACAGCAATTTTACTTTGACAATGTGTTGTCATTGATTTTGTTTTCTCCTCCTGTTTTTGCAAGATCACTGATAGCAATTTCACTTTGTCAACAGGTGGAGCGGCATATGTGAGTGATTTTGGAGGAAGGGCCGAACTTGGGTTCATCCTCTCTTGTTAATACCCTTTCCAGCAACTTGACGTCCTATGTCCTTGACACCTTTTAGAATCTGCTACAACTTTCCGACATTAGCTAGGAAATTTTTCTTACGATTGGTTTTACTGCTGGCTACAGGATTTTCAATGAGATTTACCCATTCTGCAAGAAAACTACTTTGCTGAGTTTCCTAGGGAACTACTTTGCTGACTCTCCTAGATAAGCACGAATTAGTAAAGTATGTGATATTGGTACTGAAGCAGCATGGATCGAAGTGTCTTGTTGTACCCTTGAAGGAGATGGATGTGACTTTTGAGAAGGTAGGCGTCACATGGTGAGGGTGGTAGACTTTTTGTATGCCTTGCACAGTCTTGTCTATCAGGCATGTAGCATTTTCTAAATTGGATTCCAGAGGTACAGCAATTTGGGTTGCATGTTGTGCTTGATGTGTCCTCCCACCTTCCGATTGGGCCTTTGGACCTTTCCATATATCACCTAGAGTTCGTCTTGGGCTCTTTGCATCATATGCTTGGCTACCCTTTTGGGATGGGATTCCTACTGGTCAGGAAGAAGGCTTTCTCAATTCATAGAGTCTCACGGATTCCTTGCTTCTCCACTTTGTACTCCCACAAAGATGAAACCGATCTGCACAATCTTGTGCAGACCTCAAAAGCCGACAGCGAGGACCACAAGGAGGAAAAGAAGAAGCACAAGCAGCACCAGCATGCGATCAATATTTTTTCCCTCGCCATTGATGAGTTTCCTTTGGTAAGCAGCAACTCCCTTACACAATTAGCCATGGCCATCCGATGGCTCTCTACATGATCTGACTACCAACAAAGGCAACTGGTGCAACATATGAAAGCCCTTCTCTTTAAGCTTAATGAATAACTTGCATCTTTTGTGTTTGTCTTGACTCTTGTTTTGTGTCTGACAGAGAGGACATATTTTCACAAAGTGGACATTTTGGCTGTACAAGCACGACCCCAGGTCGACAACATTGCAAGGTCCGTTATCTCTATCCAATTCCCTATGACTATATGTTTGCTTGGCACAATACATAAATGCTACGGGGCAAGGCACAGCTTTCGTTTCTTATAATTTTTGGAGAGACCACGGTGCCAACTCTCCACCATACTTTTGTATGGCACTTCTGCATGACGTGCATTGTATATTTAGCATTTTCACTTTGTGCCTAATTCAAAAATGAAATGTTTAACTATTCGCATTGCTTTTATGTAGCTTGATTCCTCTGGCTTGTGTTAGCAGCTAGCTAACTTGGATACCATTTTTCGGAGCTTTCATTGTAAAAACATTTATTATTTTGATGAATCGACAATATTGTAACTCCTATTTTTCGGATAAACTTTGTAATTGATGAGCGGAGCTACAAGCTTCCAGATTGTATCAACCTGTCTTTAGTTAGAGCTCCTAGATTATTAGTTTTGACCATCAAAAACCTTGGTCAAGGTATAAAAGCCAATTTTTGTAAGTTTTTCACAAGTTTTGGATATTGAAATAGAGCATGAGCTAACAACGCTCACTTCTCTCCTTCTCGCGCTTCCTACTCCCTCCCCAGTTGTCACATTGCAGTCGCGTCTGTTGCGTTGCAATCGCAAGTAAGAGCTCTAGGCATTGACGTAAGCATTTCATGGTATTTTGTAGCTTTTGGCATCGGTGACCCACGGCCTAATCTCATCATAAGTAGGAATTTACACTTCAGAATCAAAAACTAAGTATAGGCGGGGTATTGGGGCATCATTGCTAAGCATTTAGATGCATTCTGGGTCGAAAACGACTGGGTCAAAAATCCATTGTTGTAAATAATCATGATTTTGGCACTTTGACCTAAAGTGGGGTTTGATACCATAAGCATGTGTGATTAGGTCTTATAAACATGTCCTAGAAGTTCTGTTATATTTGGATGTCATTTGATGCTGCAACGGATGTGATTTGTTTATCGATGAGCGATTGGCTTTTGGTGATTTCAGCCACTTGAGTGTAGCTTGAGTTAGATGCAAGTTGTTAGTTGTTTTCCAAGAGATTGACACCCTCTTGTAGCCTCTATGCACTAGTCGAGTCAGCTTCATCTCATGGATTGACAATTTAATCTTGGTTCTCATTAATACTGCAATAAGATAGACTAGTGAGGTTAGACACACGTCCCACATTTGGCACCGCTGCCGGGGACGAAGAGACCTAAACTAGGGAAAAATACGAGTGTCTTGTGAAGTTATCCTTTAAATTCCTCTAGGATCTCATAGAGTTAAAAACTTTCTTTTAGAAACCGCACAGCCTAAGATAGTCGTCTTTTGCTGTGTAGAGGTAGCTTGGAAGTAATCGTACTTGTCGAGTGCCTATAGGACTTTAGTATTGTAGGATTAGAGTTGGATTTTGAGAATGATTGATAGACAAGACAAGTCTTAAAATCAATGCTTAGGAAATCTTAAAAAACAAGAAAATGAGTGTTTGCGGACACTTTCCACAACCCCATTGCAGTAGAAACTAGGAGTAGGGTAAGTAGAATCTGAGGGGATTTCAGAACATTGCTCTCTCCAAAAGGATCAATTGTGAGTTGTTATGTGAAGTTACAGAATTTCAAGTCTACGGCTAAAAATAGCATCAAAAGACTTACAACCACTCAATCCAACTGGAGAGTATACTTTAAAAGCTGTATGAAGTAGTGGGTAAGCTCAAGAACGCATTGAGATAAAAATTTCAAGAGTTTGCAAAAACTCGGACTTTTTACTTTTTCTTGATATTTTAGGCCAAATTAAGTTTTGACTTGACTCAGAGGCTTAAAATAGCTCATGAAAAGACTGTCCAAGGAAAAAGTTCAAAAAAGTGTTCATTTAGGACCAAAAGTAAATAATCATGATTATTTACTTTCAGCTCAAAATTGACCAAGTTTGATACCACAGATTCTATGCATGTGTACAAATAACCTTTGTAAAGGCACCTAGGATTTGGATCACCAAATTGACCAGAAACTAGGTAAAAACTAAATTGTTTACTAACTTTCGAGAACTTGAGTGTAAATTGGGAAAAATTTTGTTCAAACTCAATGAACTTGATTCATAGGCTTATATTGATGTGATTAACATGCGTATATGCTCAGTTGACCAAGAAGATGCAAAAATTTACCAAAAGTAAATAATCTTGATTATTTATATCTATCCCATTTTTTAACTTTTTTGACCAAGTCAGCATACCACTAGCTTTAGCATGTTATAATAAGCCCACAAATCAAATTTGGTAAGTTTTGGATCATTGGATTGAAAATTGTGGCCAAATTTGCAAAGTCAGTCCTGCAGGTACAAAACTGATGACCATTTGAGCAAAAAATTATCCAAACTTGATGGAACTTGGCTAGGGAGCTTAAGTTGAGACACTTAAGAGATCTGTGTCAGGATTGGGACAAAAACTTGCAAAAAATAGATGGAGTAGATAATGGCAATTATTCACATCATTTGGTCATCTTTCACATTTGAGTATACCACAAGGTCAAGCATATCAAGTAGACCACATAAATCAATTTTGGTGAAATTTGGATCACAAAAGTGAGACTTAAACCAGATTCTTGAAAACTGATTTTGCGGACACGAAACAGATGATAACTTGAACAAATTTTGTTCAAACTTAGTGAAACTTGTCCAGAGACCTTGACAAGTTGTATACTTGGCAAATCAAGCCAAAAAGTGCAAAAATTTGAGAAAAGTAAATAATCGCGATCATTTACTACTGCTACACTGAGACACCATTTTTTACTTTTGAACTTGTACAGTGTTAGACCAACATAATACAAGGCCACCGAGCAATTTTGGGTTCAGTAGGATCTAAATTAGTACATGTTCACTCAGTTTCTAGGAATCGGGTTGCAGATAAGGAATTGAAAGCTTGACCAAAGTTGCAATCAAGTCAAGTGGAAGAAGTTGACAACAACTCAATCCGACGGTAAATACTCTATCTAGGGATTCACAAGTCTTTATGAACCTTAGATCTGGTCATATACTAGCGAATCAAGGTATATTTGGAGAGATCGCTAGTAGAGTATCCACCAAAGGGAGTGTTAATCAAGATCACTTGCACACTATCTTTGAAGAAGTTTCAAACACCTTTTCAGATTCAACATCTGAAATGTCTTCCTATTCAACTCAGTCAAAAAACCGAAACGATAGTGCGCTATAGGAATATACTCTCTTTCTACAAGACTAATCGCCATGGAGCTCAGGTTTACCTGGATCCTAATAATGAAGAGTATGCTATTCGCATTGATGACCATGGCATTGAGTTTGAAGAGGAAATCAAGGCAAACAAACAAGGAAAAATGTACATGGATAGAAACGGAACTCAATATCTACAAGTTGAAGACCCTGACATGATAGACAAATGGGGGTTAGAAGTAAATACCATAATTCCATATATGGCAACAAAAGAAGGACCACTGAATTTCGAATTTGAGGGATACGATCAAGTTGACTTGAAGCCTTTGAAATGGCTTAGTACGAATAATCCTAGAATCGGAGTCTATTGTTAGGAGGATAGAAACGTCAAAAATCTTCTATTGACTTCTCATGCCAAGTCAGGACATCTAACACCCATGAAGATCATCTATATCTTCAAAATCAAAGATAAAGGTTCATCAGATCTACCAACCTATCTGTTTAGGGATTGTTATAACAATAACTTTGTTATGATGACTCCTGAAGAGGTGGAACAAACCAAATATCAAGGGTACTCCATAAGGGATTGGATATTCGGCCAAGGACCAGAAACTATTCCAAGAAATGAACACCGTGAGACATCTTTTGAGAGTAATGTTAAGAAACCAGAAACTACCTCATCACAAAGAAAACCAGGTGACACTAAAGCCAGCCCAGGGCTACATAAGTCACTGCGAAATAGACTGGTTTAAAGGGCTCGGAACAGGACCAACTTCCAGGAGACCGGGAGTTGAACCAAATAGACATATCAGACCAGCTCATTTTGAAAAATGGGTCAGAAAATACAGTGGATCTGGGGATCCATATGACCACTTAGTAAGCTTTAAGCAAGTGCTAAGAGCAGAATGTATATTTGATTTCCATACGCAATTCGAGGGGTTTGGAATGACATTAGAAGGAAATGCATTGACATGGTTCCAAAACATTCCACCAAGGTCAATCATGGACTTGATTAGCTCAAGGATTTGTAGCTGCTTGTTCCAAAACGGGGATCAAACAAAATATTGTAGCTAAAATCTATAGCTTCAAATAGAAACAAGGTGAGTCTGTTAGGGATTGTGCAACTCAAATGAAACAATACGTTGCAAGATGCCCAGAGCTAGAGATACCTACAAAAGAAAGACTAGTATCATTGTTTTTAGAGTGACTGCTAAACAAAGAACTTCATGCTTTACTGTATAGCAAGAAGCATAGGACCTTAGAAGAGTGTGTCAGATGCTATTGATTTAGGAGACAAGTGTGATATTTTCAACGAAGAATATGTCCCTAAGGATAACCAAAGCAAGAAAACAGCATCCACCAAACCAGCACAAGTGGGAATGGCAGCTTCAGTACCACTTTCAGTCATAGAAGACATGCTCAAAAGGATGAATGACATGATGAATAACATGCAAAAATCACATATGAGGGGACCAGGGCAAGGGATACCTCCACAGGGACAACCAATTAAGCCACAGAAATGGTGTGCAATCGAGGATAAATGGACCAACCATGAGACCAATGAGTGCTATTATCGACCAAAGTATGATGGGAATGCTCAATACGTTCATATGAGACCACAAGGGCAACCCATGTACAGATATCAGTCTAATATGGCCCCAGCTCAAAGACCACCAATGGGTATGGAAAGACCTCAGCCTGTGTTGGATCAACAACCTCCATATCCGGGGCATAATGCAGTGCCTGTAAAGTACATGCATTTAGAGGGAGTCATAGACGAACAAGCACTAGTGTCTGTTACACCCTATGCTGAGCCTAGTCCATCTACAGTAAAGGTAGAAGGAGACTGGTATAATTCACATCCACCACCAATGGAAGAACCTGTGACTTATACTACACCAGAGCTTGCACCAATGTACTATGTAGCTAATCAAGGTGTTAGACCTCCTATGGTAAGACCCATGATTAAGCCAAGAACTGAAACCTGTCATAACTGCGGTACAGATGATCATTGGAAAAACGAATGCTCAGAGTCTGACAAGAACCTCAAGCCAGTTGAAGCTTATTGCATACAATGTTGCAAAAAGGGAGGACATTTTCCTAAATATTGTCCTAAAAATCCTTTAAACAAGGGTAAAATAGTAGTGAACACAGTCCAAGTGATACCTAGTAGCTCATCTGAGAGTGAACCGATTGTTCCAATCAACGTAATCACCAGAGCCCAGGCTAAGAAAAAGAAACTTAACTCCTCTAATGACTCGGAGAATACAAAAATTTCCTCTCAAAAGACCAAGAGAAGCAGAAACAAAAGGTATGACATGAGAAAACAAAAACAATGGGCTGAAATCGAGGAGAAAGCAAAGAAACTATTCCAGGAAAAAATGAAAGGAACTGTAAGTGAAATCAAGGAAACCATTGTGAAATTTGGAGGATCAATTTTGGTAGACAAAATTTTTGAGCCAATTGATGCAGCTTTGGAAGCTTACCAAGCGGGACTTAAAGCAAGCCAAAACATGGAAAACAAATGGAAAAACTATCCTTCTCCAAACATGAAAGCAGCTAAGCTTGAAACTTATCAAAATTTGGTAAGGATTACTCAAGAGATGCTGGAAAAAGAAAAACCCAAGTTTGAAAGTATGGCAAAACCTGAGGAGCTTGTGGTAGGAACCAGTAAAGAAAAATCCAAAGTGGTGGTAGAACCCCACCTTGAAACAAAAGAGCCAGAACTTTTAGTGCCGGACAGCAAAGATTCCTTAGATGCAATCCCATTTGTAGAAGAAGATTGGCCAGGACACTTACGGGAAAAAGTTAGAGAGATTTGTTGTAATTAGGGTTGCAGAGAAACGCACACATCTTGGAGAAGACGAAGGAAGCTCAAGGCACACAATAGAGAGTGTGTTACTTAGTATGCAATGGAAAGATAGATAGTCCTAGAGTGATGGGCGTATATACAATGCACAGGGAAAAAAACCTCCTAAAGAGGGAAAAAATGCCCCGGCGGTCCTAGTGTGCTCACACACATCACTACCACATGTATATGGTAACAAATCCCCCCTGGAGTGATGCGGTGAACGAGAGCTGGCACATGAGTAAAGGGAAGAGCCATGCCTTGAGGACATGATCAGCCCACAAAGGGGAGTAAGCCCAAAGCTTTGCGGAAAGCTTCAAGCTTCTCACGAGACAATGCCTTTGTGAAAAGATCTGCAAGGTTGTCCTGTGTTGGCACATAAGCCAAGCTGATCTCCCCTGCAGAGAGCCTCTCCCTCACATAGTGATAATGCACCTCAATGTGTTCTGTGCGAGCATGAAAAACTAGGTTCCTTGCACTGCCAATGCGCTCTGACTGTCAGTGTAGATAGTGTTGGCAACGTCCTGTCCAACACCCAAATCATCCATAAGGCGTCTGAGCCATACACACTCAACCGTAGCTGTGAAGACTGCCCTGTACTCAGCCTCACAACTCGAAGTGGCCACAACAGGCTGCTTCTTGCTCAGCCATGATATACATGAACTGCCAAGCATGAAACAAAAACCACTTGTGGACACTCGCATGTCAAAACAACCAGCCCAATCTGAGTCCGAAAAATCATGTGAGCCTGGCGGCAATGATCCCCCCTTGGGATAAAACAAGCCAAGATGTAAAGTGCCACTAAGGTAGCAGAAAATCCTCTTGACAGCCTGCCAATGCTTAGAACCCGGGCTATGCATAAATCTGCTGACCTATGATACTGCAAACTGAATATCCAGCCTCGTGTTGCATACATAAATGAGGCAGCCAACAACATTTTGATAAAGAGTGACATCAGTAGGATCGCCAGCATCATGTAGACTCAACTTCAAACATGTTTCCATGGGAGTGGCAATAGGTTTGCAATCCTCAAGTCCAAACTTACATAGCAATGTCTCTAACTTTTCTGACAGAAGGCAATACCACCATCACACTGCTTAAACTATATACCCAAGTAATGATGCAACAGCCCCAATTCTTTCATCTTGAAAGTAGCATTCAAATCAGCCTTAAATTCAGCAATATGTCTCTCATTTGGTCTAGTGATCAGCAAATCATCGACATAAAGAAACACAATGAGAAGTACATCACCTCACGGTTTACATACGATGTGCTTTCTGTTGGACTGTTATGAAAGCCTCATTTAACCAAATGAGTGTCAGCTTCCTCATACCAAGAAGAAGGAGATTGCTTCAACCCATACAAAGCCTTCTTACATCTGCATACTTTGTCCTCTTGTCCTTTTATGAAAAAACCGCGAGGCTGCGTTACATAAACTTCCTCAAATATGTCACCATTCAAGAAAGTAGTAACAATGTCTGATTTATGTATATCCCAACCAAAATAAGCTGCCAATGCACATAGAAAATGCACAGTAGTCATACGGCAAGTGGGAGCAAAGGTCTCTTCATAATCTATGCCTTTTTGTTGTGCATAACCCTTTGCAACAAGTCGAGCCTTATGGCGATCGATATCACCATCCGGCTTGCGTTTCAACTTGTAAACCCACTCCGTACCAATGGCCTTTTTGCCAGGAGGCAAATCACATAAAGTCCATGTGTCATTTTCTATAAGTGCATCATATTCTGATTGCATAGCAGCCATCCAATTCTTTTAATTTTGTGCTTCATCAAAGGACAGAGGCTCCTCAACATCATGTAAGCTAGACACATCCAAAGCATAATAATTTGATGCTTAAGATGCATGGCAAGAGCCTGAATGAGTACGACTAGACAAAGGTGCATCCAATTTACTGTCACGCAAGGTGTGCACCAGTCATTTTGGCATACCTCTAGCTTGCTCATTTTCAGCCCTTTCCTCATCAAGTACATCATGTACATATGCATCAGTAATAGGCTGATCTATAACATTTTCATAAACCCCCATAGGCTATACATTTTCCTCATTGGAACTTACATTCGTATTTCTACCACTGAAAAGAGGCAATAAAGTGTCATAAATGTCCTGTGAGCTTACATTATTGTCTCTAGTGCATGATAGCAAGGGCTGAACAGAATCTTCCACAAACACTACATCTCGTGAAACCAAAATTGCCAAAATTGCAAAAAGTTGGAAAAATTCATCAACTGTAAATAATTGTGATTATTTACTTTTGTTACAAATTTTTGCTTGGACTTTATGATTTTGGCCTTTACATGTTTTTATCCATCTATGCATGTTCAAAAATTGATTTGAAGCAAATTGGACTCAATTTGTCAACGATTCAGACTAAAAGACATTTCGAAGCAGAAATTGCAGAAATTTTCTAACTTTGGCACTCTATTCACTTAATAGGAGCAATGCAAGCTGCGAAGAAGGTCAAGAAGAGGGTCTCTCAAAAAGAGAAGCTGCAAGAGCTGCCACCCTACCAACTGGACCCCATTTCAGTAAAGACGGCCAAAGCAACGTACTTGTCCAGAGAGCAGCTTGAGGAAAACGAGTGTTACCATTCATCGAGCGAGGTTTTTCGAGCAAGTCAAAAAATCGAGCAAGACCTTCACTTAACACACACACACACACACACAAAGAATTCAAAAAAAAATCAAGCAAGACCTTCACTTAACACACACACACAAAGAATTCAAAAAAAAAACAATCTAGCTCACAGATTCTAGAGGTGTTTATGCACATTGTCTTGCACTGAAACAACCAACAAAAACGCCAACTTTTTTTAGTGAAATATTTTGACTAGTGATGAGAAAGAGAGGCCAATGGAAACAACACAATATTGTGTAGTTTTTCTTTTTCATTTTCTTTTTGTGCAAAACCCACAATAGGTGGGTGAGTATATTAAAAAGAAACCAAACAATTTACACAAAAATTGTTCTCAACTGAAGCCACGGATGCACAATGACAGGCTAATCATGGAGCCACCCACATACAATATCAAGCCAATCCGGGAGCCACCCGCATACAATATCAAGCCAATGAGCACAAACACCTAGAGGTTGCCACTAACCCTACCTAAATTGTCACCTCAACTAGGATCACCCTTGAGATGGGGAAACCAAAACAATACATTTTGCAATCTTTCTTACCTGGGCTTTGCAAGTGAACAAATAAGTAACATAGTGTAGTAAGATCTATCATGACATAACTCAAAAATGAAAAAGCAGCCCACAAAGAGAGCTAGTGATATAAATAACATAGGAAAAATGATGTTGGCAATATCGACGGCAATGAAATGCAAGAATGATCATCAGAACATGATTGTGTCCAATATGAGGTCACAATCTCTCTAATACAAATCCCCCAAAACTTGTATTGGGGGAGGCACTTACTGATTTGTACCGTAAAATGGAAGTGGGAAAAAAAATTATAGATTGAATAGAAAAAGCGTGTAATTTATTTGGTCAAAAGTTTACAAGTAAGAAATTTTAGAAATTTATGCATAGGCCCCTCCCAAAGCCTAAAACCATTCACACCAAGGTGAGGATATGTGTGTGTGTGTGTGTGTGTGTAACTCCTATTGTAACTCCTATTTTTCTGACAAACTTTGTAATTGATGAGCCAGGGCTACAAGCTTCCAGATTGTATCAACATGTCTTTAGTTAGAGCTCCCAGGTTATTAGTTTTGACCACCAAAAACCTTGGAAGGTATAAAATTCATTTTTTGTAAGTTTTTCACAAGTTTTAGATAATGAAATACAGCGTTAGCTAACGGTACTCACTTCTCTCCTTCTCGTGCTTCCTACTCCCTCCCCAGTTGTCACATTGCAGTCATGTATTTTGCGTTGCAACCGCAGGTAAGAGCTCTACGCATTGACGTAAGCATTTCACGATATTTCGTAGCTTTTGGCATCCCCGAGACCCGCGGCCTAATCTCATCATAAGTAGGAATTTACAAAAAAAAAATCAAAAACTAAGCATAGGCGGGATATTGGGACATCATTGCTAAGCATTTAAATGCATTCTGGGTCGAAAACGACTAGGTCAAAAGTCCACTGCTGTTAATAATCGTGATTTTAACACTTGACCTATAGTGAGATTTGAGACCATAACCATGTGTGTTTAGGTCTTATAAACATGTCCTAGAAGTTTCTCTGCTGTAACGTATGTGATTTGTTTACCGATGAGCGATTAGCTTTTGGTGATTTATGTCATTTCAGTGTAGCTTGAGTTAGATGCAAATTGTTTGTTGTTTTCCAAGAGATTGACAACCGCTTGTAGCCTCTATGCACTAGTCGAATCAGCTTCGTCCCATGGATTGACAATTATATTCGTGGTTCTCGCTATGTCTGCAATAAGATAGGAGTGAGATTAAACACCCGTCCCACAGCTTGCACAATTGGACGACACCCGTACACAATTACCACGTCAGTAATGCATTTTAATTTTTAGTTTATTGATGCTTTTTGTATTTTTTGAGTTTGTCAATGCTTCGTTAAGTTTAGTCTAGCCACGTGTTTTTCTCACTAGTGCATGCTCAATTTAGATCATTGAATCTAAATATCAAATAGACACGCATTTTTTTTCTCATAGTTTGGCAATTCAAGTTATGTACTACAATACTCAATACACTCTGCACATGTTTACTTCATTCCTAGGTGGTTGATGTGAATCTACGTATGTTTTTGTTTGACAATGTATTTTATATATTGCAGCCCAACATTCTCCTTTGCATAACCTTTTTGGAACACTAGGACAACCCTTTGTCCTAGCGTTTTCCTTCTGCTAGTAGATTGTATGATCGACACCCAAGACTCTTTGCTCCCTCCGACTGCGACAACATGTACCTCTCTCTCTCTCTCTCTCTCTCAACATGTACCTCCCTCTCTCTCTTTCTCTCTCTCTCTCTCTCTCTCTCTCTCTCTCTCACACACACACACACACACAAGTTCTATGAGAAATAAGAAAAAACTGACTACGTTTGATTTGGAGAATAAATACACATGGATTTCATTTTTAAAAGTTGGACAATGGCATGAAATTGGACCATTTTATAGACAGCTATAGAGAGATTGGTCATCATATATGCAATCCTTTTTTTTTATTTGTCAATGCACTTTCTACTTTGTTTACTTCATTGCTAGATGCGTGATCTCAATCTGTGTATGTCCTATTGGGTTCTATAGCAATGCCCACCAAACAAGACTAGTTAACGCTTATAGTTTTTAACGAGTAATAATGCGCAGGTGTGCAACATCACTTCAGCGTTCCGGGGAAGGGGCCGCCGGTTCCATTTCTTGCAGGAGTTGTTTGGAGTCTCTGTGGAAGGACTTCTTTCGGGATCCCTCACAGTGGTGGGATAACCGCATCTTCAAGCCCCGCCTAGTATACCCTGACTTCGTGCATAAAGACTCTGGCCTGGGTCTGTGGTTGCATTCCTTAAGAAATTCATCTTGGGTTGCTGCAGAGCTCCGACGCCAGGGACTCTTCGATACGCCACCTGTAGACACCCAAATCGAATATTTCAACACCCGTCTCAAAGCTTGCGCCCGCAAAAAAGATCTGCTCACAGGCATGCGATTACACCATAACCTTGTGCGAATGCGGTTGATCGAACAGTGCTCCGATGTCCTAGCGGTCATGTATGCCAATTGTGATCATCTTGGGAAGGCAAAAGTGTTGCTTGACATGCATAAGAGCAAAGACAACATCTCATGGACTGCATTGATGGCAGGCTATCTCCGAAAGGGGCAAGGTGAACGGGCTTTGGATTGCTTTGAACAGATGAAGCATGACGGCATCTCTATAACTGCCACGACATATTGCTGCGCCTTAAAAGCTTGTGCAATGACTAGAGCAGTAGATAAAGGAAGGCATCTCCACAACCAGATTGTGAGGCAGGGGTTGTTGCAGAATGTTATACTAGGTAATCTTCTTGTGCACATGTATGCAAAGTGCGGAGCCACTTTACAGGCATGGGAGGTGCTTGAGGAGATCCATTCTCGGAATATTTTCTCCTGGGCTGCATTGATATCAGGACATGCACATGAAGGTGAATTTGAGCAAGCACTGATCTGCCTTGAACAGATGCAGCAAGAGGGCATTCTTCCAGATGGTGCAATATATGCAATGGCCTTAAAATCTTGTGCCACAAATAGGGCTAGTGTGCAAGGAAAACAAACTCACAAAGAGTTTGCAACAGAAAGTTTAACACTGAACCATACTGTGATGGGTGGTGGGCTCGCGGATGTGTATGCCAAGTGTGGACTGGTGCTCAAGCAACTCCCCTCTCGCAATGTTTTTTCTTGGAAAGCATTGTTTTGCAGGAGATGGGCAGTTTAGAACGATTGATGTATCATTCCAGATTCACGGCAAAAGCTGTGGCCATGAGCAATACAAATCTGAATTGAGATTGTGAGGTATTTTCCAAGTACGCTGGGCAATCAGCCATGGACCATGTTCTCTTGGAACGCATTGTTTGAAGGGTATTCAAAACAATGTTTGCAGGATATGCAAAACAATGCAAAACCGAATCTTTACCGACCAACTCTCTAAGAATGAATTCCCATGACAAAGAGCTGCCCAAAGGCACCAGAATACACCACGAGCATGCTCTAAGGCAGTTGGTCAAGCAGTGCTTCAATGCTCTAGCGGCCATAGATGCCAAGTGTGATCAGGTTGGGAAGCAAAAGTGTTGCTTGAGAGCAAAAATAGCATCACATGGACCGCATTTATTGCATGCTGCCTCCGAAAGGGGCAAGGCGAACATGCTTTGGGTGTCTTGAACAGATGCTTCCAAATGCTATGATGTATGCCTGTGCCTTAAAATCTTGTGCCATGACTAGAGCTGCAGATAAAGGCAAAAGTCTACACAACCAGATCGAGAGGTAGGGGTTGTTGCAATGTCATACTTGTTCTGCATGAAGGAGTATAGGGCGGGACCTTAAAAGCTCGTGTGGGGTTTGTGGTCACAGAGCCATATTGTGATGAATGGTGTGCCCAAGGATGTGTATGCCATGCACAAGCAACTCCCTTCTCGCAATGGTGGTGCCTTAGAGTGCATTAATTTCCAAGAGAAGGGAAATTTTAGCAGATAGCCCATCCTTCCAAATCAATGCAAATCTAGATTAAGAGTGGGAGCATAGTCACTTGGAATGGGGAAAGAAAACGAAACCAGCAAGGCAATCTACGAGGGAATCATCTTGCTCTTTGCATTGGAAGCTTATTTTGTATTCAACCTTTGAAGCCTCCTTAAGTAATGTCGTGACTACGGAAACGGAGTTTCCAATCCGATAGGCCCTGAAACGGAGTTTTCTTGTGACTATGATTGGGAGCTGTGTTTGAAGACATGGACGTCAAGTATGCCAATGTTTGACAGGCAAGGCCAGCCGTCGATCAGCTCCTGTCGGGTACTGCACATTCAAAATGGCCAGAGGTCCTCACGGAGGGAGCGAGCGTTTGAACAAGTGTGATTATTTACGAAGTAGCTGGCATGGAAGAGAAAAAAAGACAACATATAAGCCATGGAAGAAGTCAGCAGATAAACACACGCTACAGATGCATAGTTGGGTCATAAAGATGTATTATGTGAAGCTAGGATATAATTATGTCACATTAGGGTTTTGGTTGATACCCCAAGACTTTTCTTCTGCTTCATAGCTTCGTTTCCACTATAAGAAGCTGGCCTTTGCTGGTTTTCTTAAACATTTCAAATGCTTCTGTTGAAAACTTGAAGTGAGATTATGGAGGCAACCGGAGTCGAAGATTTGGGTATCTTAAAAAGGTTGGTTCTTTTCTTTGCATGAAAACAGGGCTGTATTTATATTACTGAAGGAACAGGCAAGACTATCAAGTGGGCTTTCAGAAACCCCCCACATTCATGATAAATTGTTTATTTTCTCTTACTGATTTTTCAATACTTTGTCTCCTTAGGCTTAGATTTGTCAAGACTTTTGACGAATTTCGTGTACGTTTATTTGAACATGAATCTCAAAATCATTCAACACGTCAATCCTAGAAAAGGGTCCAATCAACCACTTAATTCCTGTTTGACATCTCCTTAAAAATCGTTTTGGAGAACGAAAGTTTAAGAACTTAATTATCAGATAGTTAGAAGTATTCAAAGAAAAAGTTGACACGCCCTTGAAAGGATGCTGCAAAAGTGTGACTAGTTGGGTCACTCCAACCCTAACAAATGAAATAACTAACACCTTCTTTATTGTCGACTTAGACAAACTCACCAGTAATGCCTCTTTCATTCACAAAAGACATTGCATGGGATGTAGACTTCGACAGGTTGAATGGACCTAAATTTTAAAAACTAAACAAGTTTCCCCAAAAACTAGGAGAGAACTTAGCTAAAGAGGTAATTGAATGTAAATTTTTAGGCATCAAGAAAATTTGTTGGTGCTTTTACTTACATGATTCACAAGAAAAAATTTAGATAGATATTAGATGCATCTAATAGCATTTACATAGAAGCAACATGTTGTATTATGGCCTGTATTAATCTAGTATTATGAGAACTTGAACAAATTTATTGCAAAAGAAAAAGATATGCAAACAGTTTTTAGAATTTGACTAAAATATATACTTGATTGTGACCAATGCAATAGAGATTATGCTCAACCTACTAGAGCATATACCTACATGTGTGAATATTACACAATGTTATGAAATCATTCCACTCACAAACACTTTTGGATTACTAAATATTGTGGAAAAATTAAATGATTTAACATTTGATAATAAGGTGATGAATCGGGGTAGGAGACTAATTGTGGATGGAAGTCGCTCTTCTTGGTTCAAAAGCATTGGGACTATCTCCTCCAGAAACAAGGTTGGATACCGTAAAGATGCATAGTGAAGAGATGACACTTGTGAAGATGCAATGGAGAAGCAATTTTTGGCACTTAAACATTTTGATAGCCAAAGAATATATTGACTAACAATAACACTTAGCGAGCGATACCATTAATTGCCAAAAGTAGAAGAGGTGAGAGAGAGGAATAACTATAGAGCGGAAGGAAGAGGGGAAAGGGGAAAATCTTGCAAAGAGGTTAACACCAAACGCGTTTCGCAATTAGCTCTTCAGTGGTGTCAACCATAGAAGAGGTGTAGGAGGGATTTAAATAGGTATCCACCTAAGGGAGGAGGGGTTCCCAAGGTAGTAGGTACAGAGTTTAAAAAGGAGGAGGCCTCTTTAATAGAGGAGAATTAACTCTTTAATGGGGTAGGAAAAGGAGGGAAATAGGGAGGTTTAAAGAGTGCATTTAGGGGGTACAAAGAGAAGGGGACTTTGACCCAAAAAAAAAATTGGGGGGGGGGGGAGGAAGTCGGTACAAATTCTTTTAGGTGGTAATCTTGGAAAATGGTAAGTAACCCAAGTAATGATAGAGGCGAAGAAGGAGGGGGAAAGGAAGATGTAGGTAAAGCTTGAGGGAGCGGGGGGAGGTAAGGGGGCGAGATTTTAAGAAACGGGGGGGAGGCCAGGAGATGGGGGAATAGGGCTCTTTCTTGAGAGAAGGTTGCTCAGATTGGGTGCATTTAGCCAATAGATGACCGGTTTGGAAATAGGGGGGGTTTGGAGCTATTTTTCAGAATCTTAGAAAGAGGTTGGTTAATGGAGTGGGCTAAGTTGAGTTTGCGGGTAAAGGGTGAAAAGGGGATTTTGACAATGTAAGGTGGGGCATTCTTGTGGTTACCTTTTAAGCGAAAAACAGCCTAGATGCATAGGTTACATAGAGAAAGCACGCTTTCAAAAAATGGTGCAGGGTATCCTTTAGCCCTCAGCCGGTAGAAAAGAGGTTGCGAATAGAAATAAGACCCTCAAGCGAGTTTTCTCTAATGATATACCTCTTGAGCTCTGATAAACTAAAGGCAATTTTCTGGTGGGTAGGGTGTCAAGATTGCCACGGGATATAGTTGTAAGAGTTAAGAGGTTTTTGATGGCAATGAGTGTCTAAAATCCCCTTAGAGCAAAAGGAGGGCCCTTTGAAGAAGTGTATGTCCAAAATAAAATCTTCCTGTGAGGAGATGAAAGGAGTGATCTTTATAAGCTCTTGGAAAGGATGCCCATACTCAAGGAGCAGCTTTTCTAAGCTAGCGAGGAGACCATCCCAAACTCCAAAAGCGTCGTCTATGAACCTCTTAAAGTATAGGAGAGAAGGGGAAAAGACAAGGTTCCCGCCTTCTTCCAAGGAGCAAAGAAAAAGATACGCATACACCATCGTAAAATTTGACCCCATAGTGGTGCCTTTAACCTGATGCCAGAACTTACCTTTGAAAGAGATGTAATGATGGCTGACAATGAGAGAGGCAAAGGAAAGGATGAAGTTGACTTTAGGATAGGGAAAGAGACCTTGGATAGAGCTTTTCATAGCGCAAAGCCCTTCCTGGATAGGAATGCTGGGGTACAAGGACTCCACGTCAAAAGGTAAAGAGAGTGACATGGGGGGATAAGGGGATGGAGTGTCATAATAATCAATATCTAATTCTCCTAAATGATTTTCTCATATTAAACTGATCATTTAATGTGGGGAAGTGCCAAGGGAGAAAAAGCTAGAATATTGGTTAAGTTAGCAGACCGGCCACAATAGGGATCCAAAGGAGGGAAAATAGGGATCCAAAGGGGGGGGGCATCTGCAAAAGAGCCATGTGAAACAATGGGCCAAAAAGACCCTAAGGTTCAGCCCATTAAGACTTCCAAAATGCTAAGGTTCCAAAATTCAAAGGTTGTGTCCAAAGGTCAACCCTAGGGAAAATTGGATGCTTAGTGTGTGCCCTAAAAGTCTTTGCATATCCCTACATGGGAGGGGGCGAGCCCCAAAGCTAGGGGATGAGAGAGAAAGCCACACACACACACACAGGCTCCCTTTACACAAAGGGAATGAGGGACACATGTCAGCTCCCTAGGCCAGATGCCCACAAGGTGTGCCCAATTCCTATTGGAAGACCCTTGAAGTGGACCAATGAGAATTAAGCTAGAGTAAATCTAGTTTAATTAATTTAAAAACATTTAATAAAAGAAACCAATCAGAATTAAGTGTCCTAGAAGACTATTGGGCAGTCTCCCAAGGGGTCCAATGAGCATTCAGGAGCCCCATGGCTTGCCTGATTCCTATTGGCCAGGAGGCAAAGGGGTCCAATGAGAGTTTAGTTTAATTATTTAATTACCTAAAGCTCTCACAAAAGGGGAAAGGGGGACACATGTCAGAAGGCTATCACTTATGCTGCTTAATCCCTATTGGCTTGACCTGGGGAGGTCCAATGAGGCAAAAGCCAGACTTACTTAGCAGCTAGGGCTCACCCAAGAGAGGGGGGGGGCTGATTTTTGCTTGGCATTGACACACACACTCACACACTTGACCATGTGTGAAGGGAAAATACTCTATCTCCTCCCAAGCTTTAATGGAGAGCTCATCACCTACTCCAAGCTTGTGAGATAGAAGCCTACATCAACACTCTCTTGGCATGTGGATGCAAATCCAACCAAGAGCCAAGCTTCAATGCATGCTCATCTTCTCTACCAAGCTAATTACTAAGCTAAGCTATGCTAATATGAGTGATTATGTGAGGAGATGTACTTCTTTCTCGTAAGATACTTCTTTTTCCTCTCAATCTACTCTCATACCCTGCTAGCTCTCACCATCTTCGAAGGTGTGTGAGGTCTTGGGTCTGAGAACGGGGATAAAAGTTGTGTTTGATTAAGTGTTTTGCTTGGTGTATGAAGCTTCCATCTTCATTGCACTAGCTAGTCTTGAAGGAACACAAAGAATTGTATTGTACAATGTCTCTCTTGATGGGAGAAACCATAATACAAAGCCTTTTGGAGGGGGGACCGGCTCCATGCAAATCCGGTCCTCAACTGTTGTCAATAGCTTAATTGCTCTCTCTTTTGAAAGTATTGTCGATGCTATCTAACTAGGTGTTATGCTTTTTGTTGCTCTCTCCACCCAAGCACTCTTGTAATTCTCATTAGGAATCAACTCTAATGAAATGCCCACTATGTTCATGCTAAATTCCGCTACACAAAAGATTTTAGGCCATTAAATGTTACATTGGTATCAGAGCTCAAGGTTTCTCTTTTCTTGCTCAAGAAGGGAGGTCCTCAAGCTAGCTACAAATGGTTGGTATTATTAATTGCCTGTGAGTAAGTAGAATAGGGATTTTTCAGCCTTGCAGTGCGCCTGCCTTTGTGCAGTTAACGGGGCATCACCGTCGAGAGCTATGGTCTTAATAGTGGAGTCCTACGGGGCTTGCCTACGGCTTAACCACTATTGAGCTATTAGAAGCTTGACAGGAGCCGGTGCTGTTTTGGTGTCGAAAGACCCTCTCTTCTATTCCTTGCAATTAATGGTATTCGAGCCGCGGGTACAGTAGCTTGAGTGCTTTTTCTAAAGGGGTAAAGAGGAGTAGCAACAAAGGCTTGAAGTGCCAAAGTACACCTAAAAAGTTTACACCAAAAAGTTGTCAGAATGGCTGACAATATTAAAGAGAGTGAAATTAATGTTGATAACTTTGATTTTGCTCATGAGCAAGCTACTAATGATGCTTCAATGCTTGTTAATTATCTTGTTTCTAGGCTTCAACAAGCCATGGGCAATCCATCTCTCCAAAGTGAAGTGCAACGGCAGCTCCGTGCTCACGGGATTCTCCAAGCTCATCACCATGACGAGAGAACACCTAGGAAGCCTCCTTGTGAGCCTACCAAAAGAGGTCTCTCTCCGATTCGGGAAGAAGAAGAGAATCCATATGAAGGGCTCAAGAACTTACTTCTTGATGATGCATCTCCTTCCCAAAGGAGAACTCAAGAGCCTCCACCAAAGGAACGAGAAAGAAGCGAGTCTCCCGCCACCTCGGCGGAGATGGCTCCACGAAGACGGCGGGCTAAACGCTCTCCATCACCACCAAAGCGGAGAAGACCATCACACTCTTCTCCACGCCATAATTCAAAGAGGGATGATAAAAAGCAAGAGAAGAAAAAGGCGAGAAAGAGGACACCCTCTTCTCCATCTTCTTCATCCTCTTCCTCTTATGAAAGCTATGGTGAAGACGACAAAGATCAAGACAAGAAAAAGGCGAGAAAGAGGTCACCCTCTTCTCCACCTTCTTCAAATTCTTCATCTTCTGAAGAAAGTGATGGTGCAACTTTTGAACCATCAAAAAGAAGAGGCCATAGAAAATCCTATGCCGCATGGAAGAGGTCGTCCAAGCTGAAGAAATTCAAAGAGGGAGGGAAGAGCATCTCTTTCCTTACCTATGATGGCACCTTCGGTGCTACAGACAAAGTTTTGGCCTTTATCCAGCAATTCGATGCGGCGTTTGGAGATGAGGGCTTCACGGAGTCCTCTAAGCTACGCCATGTAGCTATGCACTTTCAAAAGTCCGCCAGACAATGGTGGTCTAGCCTACGAGCCAACGGTGAAGCTCCACGAACATGGAAGGCTTTAAGAGCTTCCATTATGAAGCAGTTTTTGGCCACCGATGCCAAAGACAAAGTACTCACCGAATGGCGAAGCTTAAAGCTCTCTCCAAATGAATCCATCCACAAATATGTAGACAAGTTTTGGGACCTACAACTCAAAGCCACTGTCTTCAAAAAGTTGGATTTTGGAGAGCAAAAGCAACAATTTTGTGCGGGCTTAACCGAAGAAATGGCGGAGTATGTCAACTCCCAAAGGCCACATACCATATCGGCGGTAATACACCATACTATGGTGGCCTCACGAATCAATTTCCAAACGGGGGGTAAAAGAAATAATAAGCCCCCGGAAAACAAGGGTTGCAATGAGCCTAAGGGGAAGGACAATGTCCAAAAGTCTCCTAAGGGCAATTCCAACAAAGCTAAAGAGAAGGGAGTTTACAAAGGAAAGAATAAACTCTCTCCTGAAGAGCTTGAGCGTTATCGTAAAGATAACCGGTGTTTCAAGTGCGGCGAACAAGGGCATGCGTACCGCGCTTGTCCCCAAAAGAACAACCGCCAAGATCCTCCTAGAGCTTCTTTGGTTGAAATCCAAGAGGAGGAGATTCACCAAACTCACCACAAAGGATCTCCTCTATGCCATGCTTGGGGAAAGGTAAGAGAACATGATGCTTTTATTCTCTTTGACCCTGGTTCTACTCACAATTTTATATCTATGGAGTTAGCCACCAAGCTAGGCATACAATCCTACGAGATGGGAGATATCCTACCCGCAGACAGTGCCTTCAAGGGGCAAGAAGCTTCAGTCACTCCCTTAATCGGGAAATTGAGGCTTCATGTCCAAGGCTATGTGGACAAAGAGGACTTCTTTATCTCTCCTCTCAAGCATGAGGATGTAATCCTAGGGGCACCATGGTTTGACCGTCTGGCTGCCCATGTTAAATTTCCTGAAAGGAGAATCTCCTTTAAGTTCAGGGAAAAGGACATGTATATAGATGCTAGGGAGATGGGTAACACCATCCCCATTGTACATACACCAGCTTTCAACAAGTCAATAAAGAGCTCTATTTCCGTGTACATGATTTTTGTTAAAGATTCTCAAAATGAACCTAATGCTTTAGCAAAAAAAATAAAAGCAACCAAAAGGAATTAGAGTTATCCAATTTTCTCAAGGGGTTTCAAGATGTCTTTATTGACGACATCCCTTGTGAGCTACCTCCTAAACGAGGTAATGACGACCATGCAATTGAACTTCTTCCAGGAAGTTCACCGCCTAACAAACCTCCTTATAGAGTTTCTCAAGCTCAACAAGAGGAGATTATGCGGCAAGTGCATGAGTTAATTGAGAAGGGCATGGTTAGGCCTAGCTCATCTCCATTTTGCTCACCTGTGCTATTAGTGCAAAAGAAAGACGGCACATATCGTATGTGTGTCGACTATAGAGCACTAAATAGGATCACTATCAAGAATAGGTTTCCCGTTCCACGGGTAGAAGACCTATTTGATAAGCTACAAGGATCGACCTACTTCAGTAGGATTGACCTAAAAAGTGGCTATCATCAAATAAGGATAGTTGATCAAGACATTGTAAAGACCGCATTTCGTACTACATTTGGTCTTTACGAATACATTGTCATGCCTTTTGGCTTGACTAATGCACCAGCCACATTCAACCGCTTGATGGAAAGCTGTTCAGGCCTCATCGAACCTTCACTGGAGTGTTCTTTGATGATATTATCATCTACTCTAATTCATTAGAGGAACACAAGCAACACCTCCAGGTAATATTTCAAGTTTTAAGAGAGAATAAACTTTATGTTAATCGAAAGAAAAGTGAATTTTTCTTGCAAGAGATTCAATATTTAGGTCACATTATCTCTCAAGATGGAATCCAAATGGATCCATCCAAGTTAGAGGTAATAAAAGGATGGCCTAAACCAAGGAATCTTCATGAACTAAGAAGCTTTATAGGTATGTGTGCATACTATAGACGCTTCATAGAAAAGTTCTCACAAATTGCGGGACCATTACATGACCTAACAAAGAAAAATGTTAGGTATACGTGGTCTGCTAAGGAGAACAATGCTTTCGAAAAGCTTAAAGAAAAGCTTATCTCTCAACCTGTGCTTACACTACCGGATCTCTCAAAACCATTTGAGGTCCAATGTGATGCTTGTGGTGATTGCCTTGGGGCTGTTTTGCTCCAAGAAGGGCACGCCATAGGCTATGAGAGTCGAAGGCTCGACCCTGTTGAGCAAGCTCTAGGCATATACGAAAAAGAACTCCTTGCAGTTCTACATGCCTTAGACTCATGGAAGCACTATTTATTGGGGACTCCTTTCATTCTGCGAACGGATCACCAAAGTCTTAAGTACTTCATGACGCAGACCAAGCTCTCCGACAAACAAATGAGGTGGGCAAATTTCCTTTCGCAATTTCATTTTCATATTGCTCACATTGCTGGCAAGCATAATCAAGTAGCCGATGCACTCTCAAGACGACCGAGAGTGAATGCGGTTTCCATAGCAACTCACAATGATCTATCTTTAATGATAGATGAGTATGCTATTGATCCCGATTTTAGAGATGTGATTTCAGCCCTTGCATTAGGGAAGAAAGAAGAACCATTTACTTTACAAGATGGTTATCTTCTCTATGGCAATAGACTATGCGTTACTAACTCACTACGTGAGAAAGTAATGTATGAATCTCATGCTCCCCCATATGCGGGGCATAGAGGGATTCAGTCTACCCTAAAGGGAATTGAAACATATTTTTATTGGCCTACCATGAAAGTGAACATACATGAGTATGTTTCCAAATGTGTGGTATGTCAAAAGACAAAATTTGATAGAGGGAAGCAACTTGGATTGCTTCAACCCTTGCCAATCCCTAATTCACCGTGGGAGAGCATATCCATGGATTTTATCTTTGGATTGCCTAAGTCTATCCATGGGAATACGGGAATATGGACGATAGTAGACAGGTTCAGTAAACAAGCTCATTTTATACCTGTCAAAAAGACTATCAAAGCCCATCAAATGGCAACCCTCTTCATTTCACAAATTTTCAAGTACCATGGCTTGCCAATGTCCATAGTGTCGGATAGAGATCCTAGAATGACCAGTAATTTCTGGAAGGGTCTCTTTGAGAATTTAGGAACAAGGCTAAACTTCTCTTCGGCCTATCATCCACAAACTGATGGCCAAAGTGAAATAGCTAACCTAACTATTCTCGATCTACTAAAAGCCTATGTAACGGAAGTAGATCAAAGATCCCAATGGGAGAAGTACTTACCCTTAGTAGAGTATGCTTACAATAACACTGTACATACTTCTACAGGAAAAGCACCTTTCGAGGTAATTGAGGGAAGATCAAAAAGTCCCTTGCTACTTAAGGTACATGGGAAGATCTTCGCTGCAGATGAGTATAGCCGAGACCTACAAGAATCTTTCCAAAAGATTAAGGATGCTATCTCTATCTCACAGCAAAGGCAAAAGGCTGCTGCTGACAAGCACAGAAGAGCCCAAGCCTTTAAAGAAAACGATTGGGTCTTGTTAAAGTTTCCCAAGGCTCGATTAAGGCACACGACGGGCAAGAATCCTACGGGCCACCAAAAGTACTATGCTAAACTAGCAAAAAGGTACTATGGTCCCTTCCAGATTCTTAGGCCAATCAATGAGATGGCCTATCAACTTAAGTTGCCCAATCATTGGCTCATACACAATGCTTTTCATGTGAGCCTCTTAAAGCCTTACAAAGGAGAGCCACCTCAAGAACCAACTATTGAAGACCCACCGGAGATCGAGGACCACGAGGAGGTGCTGCAGCCCGAGTCCATTCTCCGACATGAAGACAAGGTATTAAGAGGCGGTAAGACTATCAGACGATATCTTATTAAGTTTAAGAATTATCCTTTTGAAGATGCTAGATGGATGCAAGGCATACAATTAAAGGATAACCTAAACCTTGTCAATGCTTACAATGCTTCCCAAGAGTAAGCAAATGTACAAAATGTTAAAAATGAACAAAAATTTTTGTCTTATAAGACTCCCTTTTTCTTTATTTGTGCACAAAAATGAAGTAGTATGCATGCTTAGATCAAGTTTGCGGAGACGACGTCTCCCAAACACCAAGTAGAGCTTGTCACTCTACTATGGAAGACTGATAGGACTAATGTGCAGACATGCTTGCGGCAGCCTCAGGCTCTCAAGCGCCAAATGGACTAGTCATCCATTATGGAATGATGTCGTAGGGTAACATAGGGATCCTCTACCCGCTAAGAAAAGGACTCATGCATATGCTTTATCTTCTCTACACCATAGTCGAGGACGACTATGATTTCAAGAGAGAGGTAATGTCATAATAATCAATATCTAATTCTCCTAAATGATTTTCTCATATTAAACTGATCATTTAATGTGGGGAAGTGCCAAGGGAGAAAAAGCTAGAATATTGGTTAAGTTAGCAGACCGGCCACAGTAGGGATCCAAAGGAGGGAAAATAGGGATCCAAAGGGGGGGCCATCTGCAAAAGAGCCATGTGAAACAATGGGCCAAAAAGACCCTAAGGTTCAGCCCATTAAGACTTCCAAAATGCTAAGGTTCCAAAATTCAAAGGTTGTGTCCAAAGGTCAACCCTAGGGAAAATTGGATGCTTAGTGTGTGCCCTAAAAGTCTTTGCATATCCCTACATGGGAGGGGGCGAGCCCCAAAGCTAGGGGATGAGAGAGAAAGCCACACACACACACACAGGCTCCCTTTACACAAAGGGAATGAGGGACACATGTCAGCTCCCTAGGCCAGATGCCCACAAGGTGTGCCCAATTCCTATTGGAAGACCCTTGAAGTGGACCAATGAGAATTAAGCTAGAGTAAATCTAGTTTAATTAATTTAAAAACATTTAATAAAAGAAACCAATCAGAATTAAGTGTCCTAGAAGACTATTGGGCAGTCTCCCAAGGGGTCCAATGAGCATTCAGGAGCCCCATGGCTTGCCTGATTCCTATTGGCCAGGAGGCAAAGGGGTCCAATGAGAGTTTAGTTTAATTATTTAATTACCTAAAGCTCTCACAAAAGGGGAAAGGGGGACACATGTCAGAAGGCTATCACTTATGCTGCTTAATCCCTATTGGCTTGACCTGGGGAGGTCCAATGAGGCAAAAGCCAGACTTACTTAGCAGCTAGGGCTCGCCCAAGAGAGGGGGGGGCTGATTTTTGCTTGGCATTGACACACACACTCACACACTTGACCATGTGTGAAGGGAAAATACTCTATCTCCTCCCAAGCTTTAATGGAGAGCTCATCACCTACTCCAAGCTTGTGAGATAGAAGCCTACATCAACACTCTCTTGGCATGTGGATGCAAATCCAACCAAGAGCCAAGCTTCAATGCATGCTCATCTTCTCTACCAAGCTAATTACTAAGCTAAGCTATGCTAATATGAGTGATTATGTGAGGAGATGTACTTCTTTCTCGTAAGATACTTCTTTTTCCTCTCAATCTACTCTCATACCCTGCTAGCTCTCACCATCTTCGAAGGTGTGTGAGGTCTTGGGTCTGAGAACGGGGATAAAAGTTGTGTTTGATTAAGTGTTTTGCTTGGTGTATGAAGCTTCCATCTTCATTGCACTAGCTAGTCTTGAAGGAACACAAAGAATTGTATTGTACAATGTCTCTCTTGATGGGAGAAACCATAATACAAAGCCTTTTGGAGGGGGGACCGGCTCCATGCAAATCCGGTCCTCAACTGTTGTCAATAGCTTAATTGCTCTCTCTTTTGAAAGTATTGTCGATGCTATCTAACTAGGTGTTATGCTTTTTGTTGCTCTCTCCACCCAAGCACTCTTGTAATTCTCATTAGGAATCAACTCTAATGAAATGCCCACTATGTTCATGCTAAATTCCGCTACACAAAAGATTTTAGGCCATTAAATGTTACATGGAGGCTAAGTCTAAGATAAGAGAATGAGACTCCTTGAGGTGTTGTTTTTTATCTAGGAGTATGGGAAAAGGTTGCACATGTAGCCATTTTGATGCATTTTCTAAGATATACCCCTTGTAGGAACAAATGGGACGGCCTACAAGGACAAGTTTATAAATTTTGGGTATTAGGAAGAAGGGACAAGCTTTGGAAAAAGCAAGAGAGGAGGAGAGGATGAATGCTCTCTATTTAAAAGGTAGGAGATGAAAGTTTGTAATAACAATGGATAAAAGAGTGGATTGGACAAACGGCAAAGGAGGTATAGAGATGGGAGAGTAGGTGAGAGGGCCCAAGAGATGGCATAGTACTTCTTTAGTGTACCAAGATTGGGAGAGAATGACGAGGCCAAGGTTCTTATCGGCCGGTTTAATTATAATCTTATGATCAATTTTTAGGGAAGAAATGGCGTCTAATAAGAAGGTTTTAGGAAGGAAAAGAGGAGAACAATTAAGAAGGGGTTTCAAACGTGAGAAAGTACAATCAAAAGCAAGACTAAGGGTGGTGGAGTGAGAAGAAACAAGGAGGAGGTGTCCAAAGGTTGAGAAAAAGAGGGGATTGGCAGAAGAGCAAGTGGACCCAGGAGGATTGGTGCTCAAAACCTATTTCTTCATCCATTGCAAGTTTTTTGATATTCTAGGATTTTTAGGGAGGCTATGCTTGGGATGGGGAGGTTGAGGGTGAGGGAAAGGGAAAGGGGTGGAAGAAGTAAAAGGGCCCAAAGGGTAGTTAGGTGTTTTCAAAAGGGGAGGAACATAGGTGAAGTTGGGAGAGGGGGGAGGAGGGAAAAGGTGGCTCTTGGGGGAGGAAGTAAAGGGCGGTTTACAAGGGGTGGAGGAGGAGGAGGAGAGGATCTCCGCGAAGGAGGGTTTAGGTTTTTTGAAGGGTTGAAGCAAATCCTCTTCATGAGATGCTCTTGCCAAAGGGAGGGGTTTCTATTGTGGACTACACGATGGGAGGTTTTAAGGTTAGGAGGCCTCTTTGGGGGAGGTGAGACAAGGTTCTTCATTTGAGTGGTGACCTCATCATGTACCAATTCTCCAACCGTTTCTTCTTTGGGTAGAGACTCCGCTTCCTCCAAGATGGTAGCTTGTGCCCTCTTCCTTGCATTATGAGCCGTCGTGTTCAAGGAAGAGGCCAAATGGGTTTGGAGGATCGCATTTTGAAGTTGAGCATCAAATTCGTGAGGAAAGCTTCCAAGAGAGGAGTTGATTGGCCCATGTCGAAGGTTAGACTCTTGGAAAAGAGATGGAGGCAAGCTTCTTGGTGAGGTATAAGAGCCTCTCTTTTACAATGTCACAATAAGAATCAAAGTTTTTTTTGAAGATTGTTGACAAGAATACTTTGGACATGGATGTAAGCTTGGGGGCAATCCAATTGAACTTGGATGTTAAGGGCTTCGATCTTGGCACTCAAGAGTGCTTGTGCTTGAGAGTCCTTTAGGGAGAGGCGGGGAGGTTTCATGCAAAGATTAAGGCGGGCTTTTTGGTTGGCGAGAAGATTTTGTAAATGAGTGAGTTGTGAAGAGGCTTTGTGGAGCTTATGATTAAAGGTTTTAAACTCCACTAAAGAGAGTGTAACAATCTTGTCAAATTCCAAAGGCTTATTGATGGCGGGAACAATGGGTAGAGTTTCAATAAGCGGGTTGATGGCTAGGGGTGGGGGAAGAGTAGAAGAAGAGGAGCTTGCGGAGAGGGAGCCGAAAGCAGTCGGGAAAGTGAAGGGAGGGGGGGGGCGGGGGGTTTGAGAGAATGCCGCTTGGGTTTCTTTGGAAAAGGTGTCGTCTCGTGATACAAAAGCCGCATTAGTGGCGCCAAAGGCTTTGGTAGAGGGGAGGGAGAGTTGATCAAGGTCTTCAAGGGTAGGTTGGTCGTGAGACCTCGTAGCTCCTCCGGGCCAAAAAGAGATTTTTTTTAAGAGGTTAGGGTAGAGAAGGCGAGTAAACTAGGTGCGTGTTGAATCCAAGAGGGCAGGTTGACGAGGGTCGTCGTCGAGGTGAATCGCGAGAAACAACGAGGTTGGGAGGGCCCAAGGATGAACGGCGCTTATCAGAGGATTGAAAATAAAGGGGGCTCAACAGGCTACCAGTGAGCAAAGGACCAACCGAAGGGGTAGTTGGGGTAGCATCGTTAGCTAGCATAGGCTTGGACGGGTCGTTGGGTGATCCTTATGCCCCCACGATCTCCATTGCTAATGACTGGAAGGTGTTGGCCATCGTCGAGGACACGGGAAGGGAGCCCATGTGCAGGTATCGCTTTAGCTCCTCTGCTAAATAGAACCCCCCCGTTGTCGGACCGGTGGAGTGGAGAGTTAATGCTTTCAAGATGCCACCGCTGGTCTTTAGAGAGAGGCTACCGAGGCGGACGCCGCTGTTTGGAGAAGTCCGCTGGGGGAGTCTTTGGTTGCTGACGAACTTGTGCAACACAGAACCACCCAATGCTAGAAGCTGTCGCCTTAGGCTTGAAGCAGTCACCTTGTCGAGCTAATAGCCACCGAGCTAAATAGTCGCCATCCCGCCGTCAACAGGTGGCAAGCAACTCTGCATAGCCGCCTCGTGCTTAGTGCCAAGAAGTGTCGGCGCCTATAGGGTCGTGCCCACTTAGCAGAGTATCCGAGCAGAGAAGCTATTAGGCAGGTGCAGGAGCGCCACGCTACAGGCGGCAGGAGAGGCTTAAGAAAAGGTTCCTAAATCAGCGGGCTAGGGGGTGAGTGAGCGCGAGAAGTTCCCAGGTATTGAAAGCAGTGAGCTGGAGGGTGTTCCACCAGGAGCTGCAGCTCACAGAGTGACCAGTTCTCTTGGGACGAAAGCAAAGCGGGTTGTGCACTGCCGCCTGAGCTGGTGCTCGTGGGTGAAAGCGTGTGCAAGGACGCAAGCAACAATTGGTGCAACCCCTTAAATCGATGTAGCTCGCGTGCAGGTGTCTAGTGGGTGAAGCCTGTTGGTTAAGCTGTCTACGCTATGGAGAAAATCCATAGAGATCTCGGGGCTTGCAAAGAAAGCAGTGTGCGAGGGAGATAGGGGCAGAGGGCCGCAAAGTGATAGAGAAAGCCAGAGCAGTCACAGAGATACAGAGGTTAACAAGGTACCGCCGTCAGCTACGGACAAAGAGAAAGCAATGTTATAAATATTGAAGTGAATAAAGGGCAAATTCCCACGTGGATTGTTGAGGTGGGTTGCGAGGCAAGGCGTGCTTCCGTGAGAAGGGAAGTGGAGGAAGGTAGAGAGGGGAAGGCAAAAGGTTGCACTGTATATCAAAGAGTGTCAATCACTCTGAAAAAACATTTTGATAGCCCAAGAATATATTGACTAATTATAACACTTAGCGAGCGACACCAATAATTGCCAAAAGTAGAAGAGGTGAGAGAGAGGAATGACTATAGAGCGGTGTCAACCATACAAGAGGTGTAGGAGGGATTTAAATAGGTATCCACCTAAGGGAGGAGGGGTTCCCAAGGTAGTAGGTACATTCCCCCCTCCCCTCCTCCGCCTTTTTCTTCTATCTTTGGGTTATACTCCAACCTCGAGAGGAGCCTACAACTCAAGCTCTTTTTCAATCATGCGCTCCCTCTCTTTCCTTCCTTTTCTCTCCCCAATCCCTCTTGGAACCCTCCTTTCCACTCCACCACCCTTAGGCTTGCTTTTGATTGTACTTTCTCATGTTTGAAACCTCTCCTTAATTGTTTCTTCTCCTTTCCTTCCTAAAACCTTCTTGTTAGACTCCATTTCTTCCCTCAAAAATGATTATAAGATTATAATCAAACCGGTCGATAAGAACCTTGGCCCCGTCATCCTCTATTTAAGAGCTTAAGTTGTAGACTCCTCTCAATGTTGGAGTATGCTCCAAAGATAGAAGAAGAAGGCGGAGGAGGGGAGGGGGGAATGTACCTACTACCTTGGGAACCCCTCCTCCCTTAGGTGGATAACTATTTAAATCCCTCCTACACCTCTTGTATGGTTGACACCTCTGAAGATCTAATTGAAAAACAAGTTTGGTCTTAACCTCTTTGGAAGATTTTCCCCTTTCCCCTCTTCCTTCCGCTCTATAGTTATTACTCTCTCTCACCTCTTCTACTTTTGGCAATTAATGGTATCGCTCACTAAGTGTTATAATTAGTCAATATATTCTTTGGCTATCAAAATTTTTTTTCAAGAGTGATTGACACTCTCTGATATTCAGCGCAGCCTTTTGCCTTCCCCTCTCTACCTTCCTCCATTTCCCTTCCACAGAAGCACGCTGTCGTGCTGTGACACGTATATAGTGGGAACGGGCATTAAACAATTTATCTTGTGACTTTTTGATGCATAAGTATACTTCATATAATACTCATATACATAAATAAAAGCTTTCTACCATACCTTAGTATTACCTTTGAAGTAATATAAATGTACATTACTATTAGAAAGTACTGCAAGAGAAGTATCAATAATTGTGTCTCTTTTTCTGGGGGGAAAGCATTTGTATATTTCTTCTAATATTTCAGCTATACCCTACCATATATAAATTATTTTCTTCTTTTCACATTTATGTAATAATATAACCCTTCAATAATGCATACCTTCTTGGATACATACAAGAGGGAAGGGCCTACTAGAAGACTTTATGAAAAGGAAGATCCAAAGCTTCTTGGACCATCCCAATTTGAAAATCCCGACCTAAGGGCGTGGAGAAAAGGTTAAAACCAAGTCAAGCTCTTTTAGTAGGCCAATTTTTCCTTTTGAAGCATGTCAATCCGAGTTACATGTCAAAAGTTACAGGAAAACCAGTGAAAACCCCTCTCACAACTACACTGCAAGAAGAGATGGTAAACAGGTGAATCAAGTGAAAAGAGGTAATCTTGGTCTTTTTCCATAAAATAAGATATTTGGAGGGTAAAAGACATAAGCATGTGAATGTGACACCTCAAAGATGCCTTGAAGGACAAGACACACAAGTTGGGACCCCCTGCTGGAGCCACACAGAAGATGCCTAGGTGGGGCCCACATACATCATGCACCCACATGGAGCCTCAACGACCAAAAATGCTGAATTTCATGATATTTTGAGTCCTAATATTGCCCATTTTAAGAAATATCCAAAGAACATTTGATTTGGGCTAACAGCCTAATCAAGTGATTATGTAAAACATGGCTCCCTCACCTATAAAAAGGGGAACCTTCTCTTCATTGAGGCATGTTATGAGTGAGTGAGAATAGCTCAATTCCATAGTGACACACTCATCTTAGTGCCACACTTTCTCTTGAAGAAAGGCTGAAGTCTTGCCTCATCTTCTCTCTCCATTAAGGTGGTGGCGATTGCTCTCATGTAAGATATATGTTGCTAGTTTTACTTTCATTTGCATATCTAATCCAATACTTGTCTCTAACTCTATCTCTATCCCTCATTATCTATCTTTAATACCACCACCACACTTAGATCTATCTCTAATTCTATCTTTACTACTCCTTTGATCTCTCTTGTTGTGTCCTAATTGTTTCATTGGAAGGTAATCAAGCAACAACCTTGTCAATGTAATGGGTACAACCTTCTTGCGGGAAACAATTATGTGCACAAGGTTAGTAACCATATCTTCATCTTCCATAAGCATCTCTCTCTCTTAAGGTTCTCATTCTCTTCCACAAACTCTAGAATATCCTTGCTACAGGTACTTCTCTCCCCGCAGTATCCTTATTGCCTAAGGGCAACAATAGGGCTTGTAAGAGAAACTCTCTTCTTCTTCTCCTTTCACTTCTTTCACACCTTTATCTTTGAACATACTAAGTATATCATTGATGAATAACCATAATCCACATAGAGGTAATTTCTTTCAATTCCATTCAGTGCAATCTATTAGGGTCAACATTTGGATTAGTCGAAAGATTCACTTTCAGCAACGCATAGTGTTTCTATTTGGTCCTGAAAGGCTCAACAAAGTACTTCTCTCACCAGATCCCATCATACTACCTATTATTGACTATGACTTCTCTTTTGATGTGAATGTGGTTATTTTATTATGAATCAAGAGGATTTGTACTCACAACTAATCCCAATCGCTAGACAAAACATATACATTATAGTAAGCACAAAGCTACAGTTCCAAAGAGCAATCCGTAGCTTATTTGGACAACAAAGATTAAATATCATTAACTCATCCATTAACCCTTTTATCCTACCCATGATACGATATGATCGTAATCCCGATGTTTTCATTTTTGTTTTGTTCTGACTATCTTTCATGACTTCTCTCCATCACGTGTGTGTTTGTAAGGAAAATTGAGCGGCTTCTTTGGCTACATTTCTTCTTTAGCTTTAGAAGCTATGTTATCTACATCTTAGCTCCTTCTCATAACCCTTGATCTTCCTCACAAACTCTCACAACAAGAGGCCCGGTGCCTTCCTGGCAAGACCGCCAACTTTTTGACAACGCCTTTTCCTCGCAACCCACCTCGCCAATCCACGTGGGAATTTGCCCTTAATTCATTTAATATTTATAATGTTGCTTTCTCTTTGTCTGTAGCTGATGGTGGTACCTTGTTAACCTTTGTACCTTTGTGTCTACTTTTGCTTTCTCTATCACTTTGCGGCCCGCTACACCTATGCCCCTCGCGCACCGCTTTCTTTGCAAGCCCCGAGCTCTCTGCGGATTTTCTCCATAGGACAGACAGCTTAACCAGTGTGCTTCACCCACTAGACACTTGCGCGTGAGCTACAGTGTCTTAAGGGTTGCACCAATTGTTTCTTGCATCCTCGCACATGCTTTCACCCACTAGCACCAGCTCGGGCGGCAGTGCCATAGCCCGCTTTTCTTTTGTCTCCAGAGAACTGGTCACTCTATGAGCTGCAGCTCCTGGTGGAACAACCCCCAGCTTGATGCTTTCAATACCTGGGAGATTCTCGCGCTCACTCACCCCCTAGCCTACTGATTCAAGAACCTTTTCTTAAGCCTCTCCTGCCGCCTGTAGCGTGGCACTCTTGCACCCGCCTAATAGCCGCTCTGCTCGGATATTCTGCTAAGTGGGCACGCCCCTATAGGCGTCGACACTTCTTGGCACTAAGCGCAAGGCAACTATGCGGAGTTGCTTGCCACCTGTTGACGGCGGGATGGTGACTATTTAGCTCGGCGGCTATTAGCTCAACAAAGTGACTACTTCAAGCTTAAGGCAACAGCTTGTAGCATTGGGTGGTTCTGCGGTGCAAAAGTTCGGCAACAACCAAAGACTCCCCCAGCGGACTTCTCCAAACAGCAGTGCTCGCCTTGGTAGCCTCTCTCTAAAGACCAGCGATGGCCTCTAGCAAGAATTAACTCTCCCCTCCATCGGTCCAACAACAGAGGGTTCTGTCTAGCAGAGGAGGAGAAGCGATACCTGCACATTGGCTCCCTTCTTGTGTCATCGACGGCGGCCAACACCTTCTATCCATCAGCAATGGAGATCGTGGGGGCATCAAGATCACCCAACGACCCGTCCAAGCCCATGCTAGCTAACGATGATGTCCCAACCACCCCTTCGGTTGGTCCTTTGCTCGGCGGCAGCCTATTGAGCCCCCTTTATTTTCAATCCTCTAGCACCACAACCTCTTCAATGACCCTTTACTCCGCAAGCCCCTGTTCATCCTTGGGCCCTCCCAACCTCGCCGTTTCTCTCCCGGGATTCACCTCGCCAGAGGCCCTCGTCAACCCACCCTCTTGGATTCAACAGCACCCGTTTTACCCGCCTTCTCTACCCTAACCTCTTCAAAAAATCTCTTCTTGGCCCGGAGGAGCTACGAGGTCTCACGGCCAACCTACCCCTTCAAGACCTTGATCAACTCTCCCTCCCCTCTACCAAAGCCTTTGGCGCCACTAATGTTGCTTTTGTATCACAGAATGGTGCCTTTTCCAAAGTAACCCAAGGCAACATTCTCTCAAGACCCCCCCCCACCCCCTTTCCCAACCGCTTTTGGCTCCCTCTCCGCAAGCTCCTCTTCTTTTGCTTTTCCCCCACCCCTAGCCATCAACCCGCTTATTGAAACTCTACCCATTCTTCACGCCATCAACAAGCCTTTGGAATTTGACAAGATTGTTGCACTCTCTTTAGTGGAGTTTAAAACCCTTAATCATAAGCTCCACAAAGCCTCTTCGCACCTCACTCATTTACAAAATCTTCTCGCCAACCAAAAAGCCCCCCTTAGTCTTTGCATGAAACCTCCCCGCCTCTCCCTAGAGGATTCTCAAGAACAAGCACTCTTGAGTGCCAAGATAAAAGCCCTTAACATCCAATTTCAATTGGATTGCACCCAAGCTTACATTCATGCCCAAAGTATTCTTGTCAACAACCTTCAAAAAAGCTTTGATTCTTACCGCGACATTATAGAAGAGAGGCTCTTATACCTCACCAAGAATCTTGCCTCCATCTCTTTTCCAAGAGTCCAACCTTCGGCATGGGCTAATCAACTGCTCTCTTGGAAGCTTTCCTCACTACATGAGTTTGATGCTCAACTTCAAAATGCGATCCTCCAATCCGATTTGGCCTCTTCCTTGAACACGGTGGCTCATAATGCAAGGAAGAGGGCACAAGCTACCATCTTGGATGAAGCGGAGTCTCTACCCAAAGAAGAAACGGTGAGAGAATTGGTACATCATGAGGTCACCACTCAAATGAAGAAAATTCTCTCACCTCCCCCAAAGAGGCGTCCTAACCATTAAACCTCCCATCGTGTAGTTGTCATAATAATCAATATCTAATTCTCCTAAATGATTTTCTCATATTAAACTGATCATTTAATGTGGGGAAGGCCAGGGGAGAAAAAGCTAGAATATTGGTTAAGCTAGCAGACCGGCCACAATAGGGATCCAAAGGAGGGAAAATAGGGATCCAAAGGGGGGGCCATCTGCAAAAGAGCCATGTGCAACAATGGGCTAAAAAGACCCTAAGGTTCAGCCCATTAAGACTTCCAAAATGCTAAGGTTCCAAAATTCAAAGGTTGTGTCCAAAGGTCAACCCTAGGGAAAATTGGATGCTTTGTGTGTGCCCTAAAAGTCTTTGCACATCCCTACATGGGAGGGGGCGAGCCCTAAAGGTAGGGGATGAGAGAGAAAGCCACACACACACACACAGGCTCCCTTTACACAAAGGGAATGAGGGACACATGTCAGCTCCCTAGGCCAGATGCCCACAAGGTGTGCCCAATTTCTATTGGATGACCCTTGAAGTGGACCAATGAAAATTAAGCTAGAGTAAATTTAGTTTAATTAATTTTAAAAACATTAAATAAAAGAAACCAATGAGAATTAAGTCTCCTAGAAGACTATTGGGCAGTCTCCTAAGGGGTCCAATGAGCATTCAGGAGCCCCATGGCTTGCCTGATTCCTATTGGCCAAGAGGCAAAGGGGTCCAATGAGAGTTTAGTTTAATTATTTAATTACCTAAAGCTCTCACAAAAGGGGAAAGGGGGACACATGTCAGAAGGCTATCACTTATGCTGCTTAATTGTAATTGGCTTGACTTGGGGAGGGCCAATGAGGCTTCAGGAAGAGCATTTAGCAAGAGGGCTCGCCCAAGAGAGAGAGGGGGCTGATTTTTGCAAGGCATTATCACACACACACTCACACAAGCTCATGTGTGTCCCAAGCTTTAATGGAGAACTCATCACCTACTCCAAGCTTGTGAGATAGAAGCTTACATCAACACTCTCTTGGCATGTGGATGCAAATCCAACCAAGAGCCAAGCTTCAATGCATGCTCATCTCCTCTACCAAGCTAATTACTAAGCTAAGCTATGCTACATATGAGTGATTATGTGAGGAGATGTACATCTTTCTCGTAAGATACTCCTTCTTCCTCTCAATCTACTCTCATATCGTGCTAGCTCTCACCATCTTCGAAGGTGTGTGAGGTCTTGGGTCTGAGAACGGGGATAATTCAAGTTGTGTTTGTTAAGTGTTTTGCTTAGTGCATAGTGTTTCCATCTTCATTGCACTAGCTAGTCTTGAAGGAACACAAAGAATTGTATTGTACAATGTCTCTCTTGATGGGAGAAACCATAATACAAAGCCTTTTGGAGGGGGGACTGGCTCCATGAAAATCCGGTCCTCAACTGTTGTCAATAGCTTAATTGCTCTCTCTTTTGAAATTATTGTCGATGCTATCTAACTAGGTGTTATGCTTTTTGTTGCTCTCTCCACCCAAGCACTCTTGTAATTCTCATTAGGAATCTATTCTAATGAAATGCCCACTATGTTCATGCTAATTTCCGCTACACATAAGTTATTAGGCCATTAAATGTTACATTGGTATCAGAGCTCAAGGTTTCTCTTTTCTTGCTCAAGAAGGGAGGTCCTCAAGCTAGCTACAAATGGTTGGTATTATTAATTGCCTGTGAGTAAGTAGAATAGGGATTTTTCAACCTTGCAATGTGCCTGCCTTCGTGCAGTTAACAGGGCATCACCGTCGAGAGCTATGGTCTTAATAGTGGAGTCCTACAGGGCTTGCCTACGGCTTAACCACTATTGAGCTATTAGAAGCTTGACAAGAGCCGGTGCTTTTTTGGTGTCGAAAGACCCTCTCTTCTATTCCTTGCAATTAATGGTATTCGAGCCGCGGGTACAGTAGCTTGAGTGCTTTTTCTAAAGGGGTAAAGAGGAGTAGCAACTAGGGCTTGAAGTGCCAAAGTACACCTAAAAAGTTTACACCTAAAAGTTGTTAGAATGGCTGACAATAGTAAAGAGAGTGAAATTAATGTTGATAACTTTGATTTTGCTCATGAGCAAGCTACTAATGATGCTTCAATGCTTGTTAACTATCTTGTTTCTAGGCTTCAACAAGCCATGGGCAATCCATCTCTCCAAAGTGAAGTGCAACGGCAGCTCCGTGCTCACGGGATTCTCCAAGCTCATCACCATGACGAGAGAACACCTAGGAAGCCTCCTTGTGAGACTACCAAAAGAGGTCTCTCTCCGATTCGGGAAGAAGAAGAGAATCCATATGAAGGGCTCAAGAATTTACTTCTTGATGATGCATCTCCTTCCCAAAGGAGAACTCAAGAGCCTCCACCGAAGGAACGAGAAAGAAGCGAGTCTCCCGCCACCTCGGCGGAGATGGCTCCACGAAGACGGCGGGCTAAACGCTCTCCATCACCACCAAAGCGGAGAAGACCATCACACTCTTCTCCACGCCATAATTCAAAGAGGGATGATAAAAAGCAAGAGAAGAAAAAGGCGAGAAAGAGGACACCCTCTTCGCCATCTTCTTCATCCTCTTCCTCTTATGAAAGCTATGGTGAAGACGACAAAGATCAAGACAAGAAAAAGGCGAGAAAGAGGTCACCCTCTTCTCCACCTTCTTCAAATTCTTCACCTTCTGAAGAAAGTGATGGTGCAACCTTTGAACCATCAAAAAGAAGAGGTCATAGGAAATCCTATGCCGCATGGAAGAGGTCGTCCAAGTTGAAGAAATTCAAAGAGGGGGGGAAGAGCATCTCTTTCCTTACCTATGATGGTACCTTTGGTGCTACAGACAAAGTCTTGGCCTTTATCCAACAATTCGATGCGGCGTTTGGAGATGAGGGCTTCACGGAGTCCTCTAAGCTACGCCATGTAGCTATGCACTTTCAAAAGTCCGCCAGACAATGGTGGTCTAGCCTACGAGCCAACGGTGAAGCTCCACGAACATGGAAAGCTTTAAGAGCTTCCATTATGAAGCAGTTTTTGGCCACCGATGCCAAAGACAAAGTACTCACCGAATGGCGAAGCTTAAAGCTCTCTCCCAATGAATCTATCCACAAATATGTAGACAAGTTTTAGGACCTGCAACTCAAATCCACTGTCTTCAAAAAGTTGGATTTTGGAGAGCAAAAGCAACAATTTTGTGCGGGCTTAACCGAAGAAATGGCGGAGTATGTCAACTCCCAAAGACCACGTACCATATCGGCGGTAATACACTACACTATGGTCGCCTCTCAAATCAATTTCCAAACAGGGGCAAAAAGAAATAATAAGCCCCCGGAAAATAAGGGTTCCAATGAGCCTAAGGGGAAGGACAATGTCCAACAGTCTCCTAAGGGGAGCTCCAACAAAGCTAAAGAGAAGGGAGTTTACAAAGGTAAGAATAAACTCTCTCCTGAAGAGCTTGAGCGTTATCGTAAGGATAACCGGTGTTTCAAGTGCGGCGAACAAGGGCATGCGTACCGCGCTTGCCCCCAAAAGAACAACCGCCAAGATCCTCCTAGACACCAAACTCACCACAAAGGATCTCCTCTATGCCATGCTTGGGGAAAGGTAAGAGAACATGATGCTTTTATTCTCTTTGACCCTGGTTCTACTCACAATTTTATATCTATAGAGTTGGCCACCAAGCTAGGAATACAATCCTACGAGATGGGAGATGTCCTACCCGTATACAGTGCCTTCAAGGGGCAAGAAGCTTCAGTCACTCCCTTAATCGGGAAATTGAGGCTTCATGTCCAAGGCTATGTGGACAAAGAGGACTTCTTTATCTCTCCTCTCAAGCATGAGGATGTAATCCTAGGGGCACCATGGTTTGACCGCCTGGCTGCCGATGTTAAATTTCCTGAAAGGAGAATCTCCTTTAAGTTCAGGGGAAAAGACATGTATATAGATGCTAAGGAAATGGGTAACACCATCCCCATTGTACATACACCAGCTTTCAACAAGTCAATAAAGAGCTATATTTCCGTGTACATGATTTTTGTTAAAGACTCTCAAAATGAACCTAATGCTTTAGCAAAAGAAAATAAAAGCAACCAAAAGGAATTAGAGTTATCCAATTTTCTCAAGGGGTTTCAAGATGTTTTTATTGACGACATCCCTTATGAGCTACCTCCTAAACGAGGTAATGATGACCATGCAATTGAACTTCTTCGAGGAAGTTCACCGCCTAATAAACCTCCTTATAGAGTTTCTCAAGCTCAACAAGAGGAGATTATGCAGCAAGTGCATGAGTTAGTTGAGAAGGGTATGGTTAGGCCAAGCTCATCTCCATTTTGCTCACCTGTGCTATTAGTGCAAAAGAAAGACGGCACATATCGTATGTGTGTCGACTATAGAGCACTAAATAGGATCACTATCAAGAATAGGTTTCCCGTTCCACGGGTAGAAGACCTATTTGATAAGCTACAAGGATCGACCTACTTCAGTAGGGTTGACCTAAAAAGTGGCTATCATCAAATAAGGATAGTTGATCAAGACATTGTAAAGACCGCATTTCGTACTACATTTGGTCTTTACGAATACATTGTCATGCCTTTTGGCTTGACCAATGCACCAGCCACATTCAACCGCTTGATGGAGAAGCTGTTCAGGCCTCATCGAACCTTCACTGGAGTGTTCTTTGATGATATTATCATCTACTCTAATTCATTGGAGGAACACAAGCAACACCTCCAGGTAATATTTCAAGTTTTAAGAGAGAATAAACTTTATGTTAATCGAAAGAAAAGTGAATTTTTCTTGCAAGAGATTCAGTATTTAGGTCACATTATCTCTCAAGATGGCATCCAAATGGATCCATCCAAGTTAGAGGTAATAAAAGGATGGCCTAAACCAAGGAATCTGCATGAACTAAGAAGCTTCATAGGTATGTGTGGATACTATAGACGCTTCATAGAAAAGTTCTCACAAATTGCGGGACCATTACATGACCTAACAAAGAAAAGCGTTAGGTATACATGGTCTGCTAAGGAGAACAATGCTTTCGAAAAGCTTAAAGAAAAGCTTATCTCTCAACTTGTGCTTACACTACCGGATCTCTCAAAACCATTTGAGGTCCAATGCGATGCTTGTGGTGATTGCCTTGGAGCTGTTTTGCTCCAAGAAGGGCACGCCATAGGCTATGAGAGTCGAAGGCTCGACCCTGTGGAGCAGGCTCTAGGCATATACGAAAAAGAACTCCTTGCAGTTCTACATGCCTTAGACTCATGGAAGCACTATTCATTGGGGACTCCTTTCATTCTTCGAACGGATCACCAAAGTCTTAAGTACTTCATGACACAGACCAAGCTCTCCGACAAACAAATGAGGTGGGCAAATTTCCTTTCGCAATTTCATTTTCATATTGCTCACATTGCTGGCAAGCATAATCAAGTAGCTGATGCACTCTCAAGACGGCCGAGAGTGAATGCGGTTTCCATAGCAACTCACAATGATCTATCTTCAATGATAGATGAGTATGCTATTGATCCCGATTTTAGAGATGTGATTTCAGCCCTTGCATTAGGGAAGAAAGAAGAACCATTTACTTTACAAGATGGTTATCTTCTCTATGGCAATAGACTATGCGTTACTAACTCACTACGTGAGAAAGTAATGTATGAATCTCATGCTCCACCTTATGCGTGGCATAGAGGGATTCAGTCTACCTTAAAGGGAATTGAAACATATTTTTATTGGCCTACCATGAAAGTGAGCATACAAGAGTATGTTTCCAAATGTGTGGTATGCCAAAAGACAAAATTTGATAGAGGAAAGCAACTTGGATTGCTTCAACCCTTGCCAATCCCTAATTCACCATGGGAGAGCATATCCATGGATTTTATCTTTGGATTGCCTAAGTCTATCCATGGGAATACGGGAATATGGACGATAGTAGACAGGTTTAGTAAACAAGCTCATTTTATACCTGTCAAAAAGACTATCAAAGCCCATCAAATGGCAACCCTCTTTATTTCACAAATTTTCAAGTACCATGGCTTGCCCATGTCCATAGTGTCGGATAGAGATCCTAGAATGACCAGTAATTTCTGGAAGGGTCTCTTTGAGAATTTAGGAACAAGGCTAAACTTCTCTTCGGCCTATCATCCACAAACTGATGGCCAAAGTGAAATAGCTAACCTAACCATTCTCGATCTACTAAAAGCCTATGTAACGGAAGTAGATCAAAGATCCCAATGGGAGAAGTACTTACCCTTATTGGAGTATGCTTACAATAACACTGTACATACTACCACAGGAAAAGCACCTTTCGAGGTAATTGAGGGAAGATCAAAAAGTCCCTTGCTACTTAAGGTACATGGGAAGATCTTCGCTGCAGATGAGTATAGCCGAGACCTACAAGAATCTTTCCAAAAGATTAAGGATGCTATCTCTATCTCACAGCAAAGGCAAAAGGCTGCTGCTGACAAGCACAGAAGAGCCCAAGCCTTTAAAGAAAACAATTGGGTCTTGTTAAAGTTTCCCAAGGCTCGATTAAGGCACACAACGGGCAAGAATCCTACGGGTCACCAAAAGTACTATGCTAAACTAGCAAAAAGGTACTATGGTCCCTTTCAGATTCTTAGGCCAATCAATGAGATGGCCTATCAACTCAAGTTGCCCAATCAAGAGCTCATACACAATGCTTTTCATGTGAGCCTATTAAAACCATCATTACATCTCTTTCAAAGGAAAGTTCTGGCATGAGGTTAAAGGCACCGCTATGGGGTCAAATTTTGCGGTGGTGTATGCGTGTCTTTTTCTTTGCTCCTTGGAAGAAGGCGGAAACCTTGTCTCTTCCCCTTCTCTCCTATACTTTAAGAGGTTCATAGAAGATGCTTTTGGATTTTGGGATGCCCCCCCCCCCCCCCCCGCTAGCTTAGAAAAGCTACTCCTTGAGTATGGGCATCCTCTCCAAGAGCATATAAAGATCACTCCTTTCATCTCCTCACAGGAAGCTTATATTTTGGACATACACTTCTTCAAAGGGACCTCGTTTTGCTCTAAGGGGATTTTGGACACTCATTGCCACCAAAAACCTCTTAACTCCTACAACTATATCCCGTGGAAATCTTGGCACCCTACCCACCAGAAATTGCATTATTTTATCAGAGCTCAAGAGGTATATCATTAGGGAAAACTCGCTTGAGGGTTTTATTTCTATTCGCAACCTCTTTTTCTATCGGCTGAGGGCTAAAGGATGCCCTGCACATTTTTTGAAAGCGTGCTTTCTCTATGTAACCTATGCATATAGGCCCTCTTTTCTCTTGAAAGGTAACCACAAGAATGCCCCACCTTCCATTGTCAAAATCCCCTTTTCACCCTTTACCCACAAACTCAACTTAGCCCGCTCCATTAACCAACCTCTTTCCAAGATTCTGGAAAATAACTCCAAACTCCCCCCTATTTCCAAAGCGGTGATCTGTTGGCTAAATGCACCCAATATGGGCAACCTTCTCTCAAAAAAGAGCCCTACTCCCCCATCTCCTGGCCTCCCCCCCCCCGGTTTCTTAAAATCTCGTCCCCCTTCCCCCCCGCTCCCTCAAGCTTTACCTACATCTTTCTTTCCCCCTCCTTATTCTCCTCTATCATTACTTGGGTCACTTACCATTTTCCAAGGTTACCACCTAAAAGAATTTGTACCAACCCCCCCCCCCCCCATCCCCCCCACCCCTTCCATAAATTTTTGAAGTCCCCTTCTCTTTGTACCCCATAAATGCACTCGTTAAACCTCCCTCTTTGCCTCCTTTCCTACCCCATAAACGAGTTAATTCTCCTCTATTAAAGAGGCCTCCTCCTCTTTAAACTTTGTACCTACTACCTTGGGAACCCCTCCTTAGTTAGGTGGATACCTATTTAAATCCCTCCTACACCTCTTGTATGGTTCACACCACTAAAGAGCTAATTGTGAAACGCATTTGGTGTTAATCTCTTTGCAAGATTTCCCCCTTTCCCCTCTTCCTTCCACTCTATAGTTCTTCCCCTCTCTCACCTCTTCTACTTTTGGTCATTGATGTTATCGCTTGCTAAGTTTTATACTTAGCCAAGATATTCTTTGGCTATCAAAATGCTTGTTCTGCATGCAAGAGTATAGGGCGGGACCTTAAAATCTTGTGTGGGGTTGGTGGTCACAAAGCCATATTTTGATGAATGGTGTGCCCAAGGATGTGTATGCCATGCACAAGTAACTCCCTTCTCACATTGTGGTGCCTTAGAGTGCATTAATTTCCAAGAGAAGGGAAATTTTAGCAGATAGCCCATCCTTCCAAATCAATGCAAATCTAGATTAAGAGTGGGGGCATAGTCACATGGAATGGGGAAAGAAAACGAAACCAGCAAGGCAATCTACGAGGGAATCATCTTGCTCTTTGCATTGGCAGCTTATTCTGTATCCAACCTTTGAAGCCTCCTTAAGTAATGTCGTGACTATGGAAACGGAGTTTCCAATCCGATAGGCCCTGAAATGGAGCTGTGTTTGAAGACATGGACGTCAAGTATGCCAATGTTTGATAGGCAAGGCCAACCGTCGATCAGCTGCTTGTCGGGTACTGCGCATTGAAAATGGCCAGAGGTCCTCATCGAGGGAGGGAGCGGTTTAAACAAGTGTGATTATTTACAAAGTATCTGGCATGGAAGAGAAAATAGGACAACATATAAGCCATGAAAGAAGTCAGCAGATCAACACACGCTACGGATGCATAGTCGGGTCATAAAGATGTATTATGTGAAGCTAGGATATAATTATGTCACATTAGGGTTTTGGTTGATACCCCAAGACTTTTCTTCTGCTTCATAGCTTCTTTTCCACCATAAGAAGCTGGCCTTTGCTGGTTTTCTTAAACATTTCAAATGCTTCTGTTGAAAACTTGAAGTGAGATTATGAAGGCAACCGGAGTCGAAGATTTGGGTATCTTTAAAAGATTGGTTCTTTTCTTTGCATGAAAATAGTGCTATATTTATATTACTGAAGGAACATGCAAGACTACCAAGTGGGCTTTCAGACACCCCCCACATTCATGGTAAACTGTTTATTTTCTCTTACTGACTTTTCAATACTTTGTCTCCTTAGGCTTATATTTGTCAAGACTTTGGACGAATTTTGTGTACGTTTTTTTGAACATCAATCTCAAAATCATTGAACACATCAATCCTAGAAAAGGGTCCAATAAACCACTTAATCCCTATTCGACATCTCCTTAAAAATTGAATTGGAGAACGAAAGTTTAAGAACTTAATTATCAGATAGTTAGAAGTATTCAAAGAAAAAGTTGACACGCCCTTGAAAGGATGCTGCAAAAGTGTGACTAGTTGGGTCACTCCAACCCTAACAAATGAAATAACTAACACCTTCCTTATTGTCGACTTAGACAAACTCACCAGTAATGCCTCTTTCATTCACAAAAGACATTGCATGGGATGTAGACTTTGACAGGTTGAATGGAGCTAAATTTTAAAACTAAACATGTTCCCCAAAAACTAGGAGATAACTTAGCTAAAGAGGTAATTGAATGTAAATTTTTAGGCATCAAGAAAATTTGTTGGTACTTTTACTTACATGATTCACAAGAAAAATTTTAGATAAATATTAGATGCATCTAATAGCATTTACATAGAAGTCACATGCTGTATTATGGCCTGCATTAATCTAGTATTATGAGACCTGAAGAAATTTATTGCAAAAGAAAAAGATATGCAAACAGTTCTTAGAATTTGACTAAAATATTTACTTGATTGTGACCAATGCAATAGAGGTTATGCTTAACCTCCTAGAGCATATAGCTAACATGTGTGACTATTACACAATGTTATGAAAACATTCCACTCACAAACATTTTTGGATTACTAAGTATTGTGGAAAAATTAAATGATTTACCATTTGATAATAAGGTAAAGACTCGGGGTAGTAGGAGACTGATTGTGGTTGGAAGTCGCTCTTCTTGGTTCAAAACCATTGGGACTATCTCCTTCAAAAACATGGTTGGATGCCGTAAAGATCCATAGTGAAGAGAAGACACTTGCGAAGATGCAATGGAGAAGCGGTTTTTGGCACTTAAACATTTTCATTGTAAATTTCCATAATTGCGGTGATGTATAAATGATATATCATGTTCTAAATGAATGGCAAGATGTATAATCATCATAAAATAGTTGCCTAGTTGATTAATCCCTTATTAGAGGAGCCCATTAGTTTTTGGGCGATCAGATATTTTTAGCAAGCCTACGTATAAAAATGCTACTCTGTAAATGCTACTTTGTACTCGCGTTTTTGGCTAATGACAACTTGGAGGAGCTTTGCTATGGTATCCATCTTCTTCTTCATCACTAACTAGTCTCCTGCTCACCAACCCTCTTGTGTGAGCTTTGTTGCTCGTTTGCTATGCTTTGAGAAACAATAATTCTCCATGTATATGGATGTGTAGAGTGTTTAGAGGTGTGTGTATTAGTCTGGGGCATTAGTGAATGGATCTCCTATCTCTGCCAATCCACTCCACTCCATGTATATGTAGAGAAAAATGTGTGTGGTTTGAGTAGCAAGAGCCCACATAGATGTGTGCATGTGTGAGTGGTTGAAAGAGAAAAGTAGAAGAGAGAAGTTTGCTATGGAGTCTGTCTACCTGCCTGGTGAATCCAACATACACAAGATATGTTTCCATACATAATTGGAGAGAGAACATGAAAATTAGTACATGGGAACCTCTTAGAATGGAGTGCTACGCTTTCACGTTTGCGGAGAAATATTTGTGCATTTGGGGGATGGAAAAAATTAGAGAGCTATGAACTTTTAGTGGAATACTTATGAGGGAATGTAAGTTGCTTTTGTGGCTCATAAATGTATGTTGTATGAGGTCTTCCAAGCCATTTCCGTTTGATCTATGTTCTTTTAATAAAATGAATTTGGCTCTAGATTTGATGATAGTATATGTATGTTGGGTTTCTAAGAGGTGGTGGATGCTAAACAATTTGGTTGAATGTAGAGGAGATTGGAGTGAATGCTTTGATAGGATGTGGAAAATATGAGATATGGTAGATGTGAGATATAGCAGATGTGTATGGATATGTGTCTAGTAGTGTCTCTAGCATTACATGGTTGGCGGGTGTTGTGATCCTATGTTGTGCTATTGATTCACTCTTATAGAGCGTGATGTTAGGGTGTATTATAAATCAAGGAACTGAGGTGTAGGAGGGCCTCTTTATTTGCCATGGGATAAAAAATGAGATTAAGGAATGAGCAAATGGGGGATTGCCATGTGGACTGAAATGGTTGGTGTGGGAGTCCTAAAAGTGAGTGGTCAAACTTATAGGCCTACAGGTGGAGGGCTCTTTTCTTTATTAATTAAAGGAGAAATTTGAAAAAAATGAACCTTTTTCCAAGAAATTGGGGTAAAACTCTACTCTTTCTCTCAAGAGGCTACTCACTCCTCCCCCTTCCCTCCCAAAAAGGGGGTCTTTCAAAAAACGTGTTGGCATTCTCTCTCTCCTCTTTACTCTCTCCAAGTATGCTATCTTATCCTCTCTCCCTTCCAACTATGAGATCTGGATCTCCTTCTTCAAGCCTCTCTCTCTTCTTTACTCTCTGCAAGGCTGCTATCTCTATCCTCTCTCTCCTCCAACTGTGAGATTTGCATCTCCTTCTTCAATCCTCTCTCTCCTCTTTACTCTCTCCAAGGCTGCCACCTCTATCTTCTTTCCTCTCTAGCTATGAAACCTACATCTCCTCCTTCAATTCCACTTTTCCCTCCAAATAATTGTTGCAATAGAGGTTTGAAACCTCCCTTCTCTATGACCCAACCTCCCTTCCCCATAGATGAACCAACCTCACCTTCACACCTCTACGTAAACCTCTAGATCTGAAGCATTGGATTCTTCTAATATCATTAGGCTTCTTTCGCCATATATATTGGGTAAGAACATTGAGCTTTGTACCTATTTCTAATGTTCTTGTAACTTTGCACACTATATTGGTTTTTGTTTCCATCTTTCAAGTACAGATTTGGAGCAGTTTCATTGTCTATCATTGTATACATCTTAGCATTGTTTGTTATGCTACACTAAGAATAATTGTGTATATGAACGAATCTTGATTTTTTTGTAAGGTGTGCAGCATTTCTTTCATAGATTGTTTAGGTGCTTGTCAACCCAAGAGCATTATAAAGTCATTAAGATGCAGCAATGTGCAAGATGATAGTGGGGATTGCTATTGGTTGTAAATGATTTATGCAAGCCTTCACAATACAACCAAACTCAAGAGGTATACTGAAGGGGTCAAGGAGACATATGGCTTTTAGGTGCACCATTGGAAGGGGAGAATCATGGATTTCAAGAAGAAAATTCAAGATGGCAAGCTACTAGCAAAGGTAAAACTTGTGTATATAGGTTCTCAATTGAATCTTGACACATCCTTCTCTCAACCTAAGTTTTTTGTGCAAATTGTACAGTGCCCTACTTTTGCTTACATGTTTGGATTGTCCCATTTATGATTTTACCTCTTAGGCTGTTTCAAATGTGTACATGATTTGGTGTATTTTTTATATATATATTTTTCCATCTAACTTTGTCAAGTGGGAGCCGGTGGAATCTTTTACATGCAACTATTAAGCCATACATGTGGACCTTGGCAAGTTGTTATTGCAAAGTGTTCACCTTGAGAGCTTGTCTCATAGAAGAAATTCTTCTATAGCCACCTTATGTCACATCAAGGCAAAATGGATGCGGTAATATGTCTCCCATTAACTTAATAGTCTTGGATAGTTTGCAATGGCGGAGGCCAAACAACGCATTGGGACAGCAACCAAAAGAAGGATGCAAGTGGATCCACATGCTACAATGAAGTGTACCTATGGGTCACACAAAGATACCCTATTTCTCTACACATGGTTTTTTATATTCCTTATATGTAAATAGCACAGTTGTATCATTTGGAGAAGAAAAGTTCTTTATTTGTAAGGGCATCTCACTCCCATGATGTATCATTATACTAGCTGAACCATAGAGCCCTATCTTAATGACAATTTTATTTTACATCCCATCTCTGTGCATAACCATCGATTATAAAGTTTAAGTTAAGTTCTTTTAGTTTTTTATTCAATTTAGGTGGTGCTTTTGGTAGATCATTAATTTTTGAGTTGTGAATGTGTCAACTTTGAAAGTCATCTGTGAAGTTCTAAATTTCATTTCTCCTTGTCATAAAACTCTAGCTCTCCTACTTTTCTATGCCAGTTTCTCCCATCTACCTCCATGCGAACACCCCATGAGGCACTCCTCATGTATCTGACAAATATGGGCCTTTAGTGATCACATCGATACACTAGTTCCTATGTTTGAGGGTACAATTGACATGGAGGCAACATCAGCCATTCACATTGAGGCACACATGTCCAAATATGCAATTGTTTTAAGGGACTCACTCCATGTGGTTGTTGGTAATTTTCTAAAGCATATGTACAAATCTGTTAAGAATTTTTGATATTTTATGTTGAATTTTTTGAAAGGGATTGCTAAGAGGGACTACAAGATAGAGGATGAGGATGACCTCATTGACTTGGGCATGGGGTGTATAGGCACCCAATTCCTTAATTGGGATGTGGTTCTAGCTTTGTTGGTGCTTGAGGACACAAAGAGGGCTTAGAAAAGAGTAAAACACAAGCAAGAATCTCTTATCCTTGTTGACAAAAAAGATAGGGAGGTTGAAGAGATAAGTGAGCATTTTCTGGCCTCAATGGCACTTGTGATCCTATAGAACTCTGGCCCCTACAGCCCACAAAGATTGAGTACTAGATGGAAATGAGGTGATGGAGGACGTTTCCATCTACTCACTTTGCATGCAATGGTGATAGAGGGTGATCAATTTCTTTTCCTCAACAACATTTCAAACATTGTGGGACTTTGACAGAAAGAAAGATTTTAAATTATTTCACATGCACTAATTCATTGAGAATGGAGCTTAGGGAATTATGGACCTCGTGCTCTTTTAATATTTTTGTATATCATGCAAGGCCACTTTCTTGGCTCTCCATTTCCTATTCTTCTTAGTCATTAGTAGTAGGGAGGAAGGGGTTGCCATATCCATGCGAGCTCATGTACTTTTTTCCACTCTTATGAGGTTATCTATTCCTCTATGATTTTAGCTATATTCACTACAAGAGGTTGTGTGCTCTTGTGACGCTGTTAGCGACGGAAATACATTGGGTTTTTATAACCCCCGATGTCGCTAAAACCGTCGCTAATAGCGTCGCTACGAGAGCGTTGCTATATGCGTCGCTATATAGAGACGCTCATAGCGACTCTCATAGCGACGGTTATAGCGACGTTTACACAGAAGTCTATAGCGACGCTCCAGAGCCATAAATAGCGACGGTTATAGCGACGCCCGAGAGAAATTTTTTTTGGTGATAGTGCATTGAATGCCCTGCCACCCATCAACCATATTGTACTTGATTCACTTTTTAAAAAAAGTGCAAGGGTAGATAATAGACCCAAAATAGTCACCCACAAGACGCATTGTTTGCAAAATTGACAAGCGTAAAATTGACAATTGTACACATCATAGGCAAAATGAATTGATTGGCAAATGTAATAATGACAATTGTACACATCATAGGCATAAAGAATTGATTGGCAAAATGAACTGCGGTGACAAATGTAATAATATACATGGTTCAAAAAGACGTACAAAATCCGTCTCATGATACATAAGCTATGAGAAACCCTAAACTAATGCTATCTAGCTACGGCTAAACTGACGTCGTCTAGTCAGACGTCTCATCGCGTCCAAGCGGAGTATCTGTCGGATTCTGCAAAAAAAGACAATAAGACAACTTTCAGTAAGTATAAACATATAATGACATTTATAAAACAATACAAAAAATAGAAAAGAGTAAACCCTAATACTAACCATGCCGCCGCGAGAACTGAGAATGTCCATCAGGGCGTTTAAGCCCTTCCTGCTTGCGTACTCGCGCTCGTACGGTGTGGGATCACGTCCTGTCATCGACCACTGTCAAAACATACAAAGATTTCATTATGTTAGAATTAAAAAACTCATAAATCCTAAACTATCGAACATAAAGAGCAATGCGAAAACACTTACAAAATCGGCCTCAAATGATGCCCATCCACCGCTCCCCAAGTGGTGCGAGCTCCCTGCCTCTACTCGCGCTCTGGCTGCATCCTTTTGTTGCTTCCACTTGTCGGGATTCTCGCGCGCTGCTTTCTTCGCATTCTTCCAATCTTCTTTGGCCAGCCAATCTGGCCTGTTCCACCCATGCTTGATTGCTTTTTGCACTTCGGAACGCTTGTGTTTGCAGTATTCGCGCATTCGAATCTTCATCAGGTCTTCATTGAAGCGCTGATCCCGTGTTGGAACGGGAAACTCATCATGAAGTATGCTGATGACTCTGTTTTTAAAATCACTTGGTACTTCACTCCATTTGTTTAGTATGTAGTGTCTAAACAGCTGAGAGTAAAGACCACGCATGCGCGAGATCACCTTCTTGCCGTCATCATCCATGATGATGCCGCCGTTGAAGTCGACGGAGTAAGGCAAGCCCTCTGGCCAGTGACGCGTGAACCTGGGTGTCCCGGCAGGGGTCTCTAGCGACGTGTCGATGGGGGTACGGACGTCAGGTGTCTCCACCGGAGTCTGGGCCCCGAAGCGAGGAGTGTCGAGTGGGGTGGCTCCTGGCGGAGTAGGTAGAGGTGTGTAGCTGCTAGGAACAGTCAGCCGCGCAAAACCTGGCATAGATGGCGATGTTGTGGCTGGTGTGGGGACGGGCAAAGAAGGGGAGGGTAAAGAGCCTCGTCAAACACGAGGCGGTGTGGAGGCATCGGCGGCGGAATCCCCACAACAACCGCCACCGCCACCACTAGAGCGCCGGTGTCTAGACGAGTGTGAAGATCGTCTCGTCGACGCCGAAGCTTCGGAGCGCGCCGAATGCTCCGAAAGAGAGGGAGATGCGGATGGAGTAGGAACGCGCGATGATGCGCCAGAGCGATGACGCTCCACGTACCACTGTCTCTGCTGCGGTGACAAAGAATAAAGAAACTCCTCATCATCCTTACCTGCATTAAATACACGAATATTTAAACTTAATATTGAATGAATAGAGTAGACAATGACGCAAAGACCATTAAATACAATGACGTAATGACGCAATGAATTGAGTGATAGAAGAGGCAAGTCGAAAACTCAGAATTTTCAATCAAAAGATGTGAGCACGAGTAGAAAAGAGCGTTATACACCATGGAAGGTACTTAGAGAGCCAGAGCTTTTACAACACGGAGCAAAATTGTTCAAATACAATATTTGTGGCTTTAAGAGATATCTCTCTCATCCTCGCATAACTCAACATAACTTCCTATATCTATATAGAGCTCTCCTCTGCATGCACCCCATATAGAGTAGTAGCATCTTGATGCTCGTCTGGCACCACCGCAGCGGCTTCTGATTGAGCATCTTCTCTGTTCTCCTCCATTGATGCCGTTGTGATTGGCACATGGTAGCCTTCATACGTCCTTGCACTACGAGGGGCTACCTCTATGACGTACCACCAGTTTGATGTAGACTTTGTAGGATGAAATATTACCTGCCAGAGCCACATAACTTACATGAGAGCTTTCAAGCACATAACTTGTAAAAGGGGGATGTTAACTATTTACATACTTACTTGTTCACAATGCCCGGGTAGTAGGAAAGTTTCTCTTAGGTCAGTCCATTTCTTAGTAGAATCCACCTCAAGAAAACCAAACTCTCCTCTACGCACAGTAGCGTTGCAACCCTCCATGATTATCTTGAACCATTGCACGTCGAACAAGTCGACAAAAAATCCTCTGTAATCGATCCTCAAAATCTCTTGTAGCGTGCCGAAGTAAGTGAGTTCCGCCACCACAGGATCTGCATCAGAGGAACGTCGTCGACTAGACTGTTCAAATTTTGCCATGATTCCACAATCTTGAGTAAAACGCTTTTTGTCGATCCGTTCCACCCTAAAATGTCGACCTTTACACCATGCTGCTGTGTATGACTTGTACTACACGAACAAAGATTATGAGTGGCCGTTCAAACGTTTAGAAATAAAGTCACTAGCTAGTCGTACATTGGAAACTTACCTTGGTCGCGCAACCCCGAGAGTACTCCCACTCTTCCTCAGTCACTTCGTCACCGCATTGTTGTGCGCTTTTCAATTGGTTAGGAATTCGTAGCACACCATCCGAAGATTTATTCTCCTCATGCCATGATGCTAGGGCGGCCATGGACTTACATTCGAAGAAATGCTTGATGCGAGGAAGCAGAGGAAAATGTCGCAAAACCTTTTGTGGAATTTTTGTCCCGTGGAGATCTACTCGATATCTTTCGGAATCACATTTCGGACACTTCTCCATGTCTATGTATTCCCCTCTGAAAAGAATTCAGTCATTAGGACAAGCGTGGATAGAATTGTAATCCATCCCCAAGTTTCGCAAAATCTTTCTTGCTTCATCTCGGGAATCTGGCATCACATTGTCATCTAGTAGTATGTGCTCTTTAAGCAATCTACACAACATAAAAATACGATACAATCGTGTAAAAATCTATCAGATCATTATACATTTAGAGTTTTATTAAAGTAAACTAATTGTAATAGATCACCTGAAAAGCGTTGTGACGCTAGTGTCACTCCATCCAAACTTTGCCTGCATGTTGAGAAGAACCATGAGTGCTTTCAATCTAGACATACGTGCTCCATTATACAATGGCGTATCGGCTTCACTTTTCATATCATCATAGATAAGCCTTTCTGAATCCATGATTGTCTCGATCATTTCATCAATCTTGGGCTCAAACATTGCCTCGTTGGGAATGTGCTCTGCATGATCATCCCCCGAGATGTCAGAGGCTACATCTTGTGGCCTCACATATGCTGCTTGACCAAAGCGCCTGCGAACACGTCTATTGGGTTGCAAGATTGCTGCTTGTTGGCCAGCGTCAGAGTCCGACGAGTTATAATTGGCAACAACTCGATCTATAATAGATGGATCGAACTCGCCAAATTCGCGAACGTGCTGCAAAGAAACACGTCTTGTCCGTCGCATAGCATGCTTACATTGATTACAAGGACATAAGACCCTCGTTGAGAGATAGGTGTTTCGGTTGGACGGTCCCACATCCTCGTCACTACTCATAATGAGGATAAAAATCTTATAACCTGGACAACAAATTTTATTCTATTGGCATTCTTCGTCTTCTCTCTCTCTCTCTCTCTCTCTCTCTCTCTCTCTCTCTCTCTCTCTCTCTCTCTCTCTCTCTCTACCTCACATTCTCTAGTCATGTCCAATCCCCACACACCTCGGTCTAGAGGTGCACGGAGATCAGAACCACCGGGTTATAATCTCGTCTTTATTGGTCAATACCTATATTTGTGGGTACAAGAAATCTACAGACCCACGTCTACATGATACTGCATGTAGTGGACAAAACCCCTTTGCCTCTTCTCTAGCTGTAGCACTTCACAGCATCTTAACATCTTTTCACAGTAGATCTTTTCACTGTTCGTCTAACTCTAAACCCTAAACCGTAAGTAATTCTTGCGTGGACTCGATCTAACGTAAATAAGCGTAAATCTAAATAAACGTAAATCTAACTAAAAATAAACCTAAATCTAATTTAACGTAAGTCTACATCTAACTTAATCTTTAACGTCTTTTGGGATAGTTTCCTACGACGTTAAAACTCTCTTCTTCTTGTGTGTGTGTGTGTGTGTGTGTGTGGGGGGGGGGGGGGGGGGGGGGGGGGGGGGGGGGTAAACCTAAATAAACCTAAGTCTAATCTAATATAACATAAATCTAAATCTAACGTAAATTATGTTATATTAAAAACAAAGAACTAAACTAACAGGGATTATAAGAATCTTAAAACTGATTTAACACATAATTTTTCACATAACTCGGCAAGAGTTGGCATTCTCATCACTAAAGATGTGAGAGTTAACTTCCGGCGGTGACGCTGCCTCATCTCCATCCACATCTGACGACAGCAATTGACCCTTTGGACCGTTCTTTCTCTTGTTACTAACTTTGAAGTTGTTGTTGAATGACTAGAGGTTGTCTAGATGGTCATTGTCGGGGATGTAGTGACTCTTGCCGCCCTGAAGATCCACCTTCTTCCCTATCTTCTGAAGACATTTCACCAGTACTTTTGGATCGATGGAGCCCACCATGAGTGAAGGCAGCAATACCCTATATTCCATTGAGGGCTTTCTTCACCCGCTTCATGCAGGCATCGCAGTCTATGGAGACCTAAATCTAATCTAATATAACGTAAATCTAAATCTAGAGTAAATAAACGTAAATCTAACTAAAAATAAACTTAAATTTAATCTAATTTAACTTAAATAAACCTAAATCTAATTTAACGTAAGTCTACATCTAACCTAATCTTTAACGTCTTTTAGGATAGTTTCCTACGACGTTATAACTCTCTTCTTCTTGTGTGTGTGCGCGTGTGTGGATGTGTGTGCCAATAAAAAGAGATAAATGGTATAACCTTTCTATCACCCATGCCAAGTATGATAGATTGGTTATGCCATTTCCCTCTTGAATAATAGGTCTTGAGTTCAACTCCTCGTCGGCTAGATCTTTAGGTCTTTTAATTTTAATTAGTTTCCTACGACGTTAAATTAGTTTCTCTCTCTTTCTCTCTCAATGTGTGTGCGTTTTTTTGTTTATGCACGTTTTCTCTCTCTTTTCCTCTCTCAATGTGTGCGTTTTTTGTTTATGCATGTTCTCTCTCTCTTTTCCTCTCTCAATGTGTGCGTTTTTTGTTTATGCATGCTCTCTCTCTCTTTTCCTCTCTCAATGTGTGTGTGCATTCTTTGTTTATGTATGTGTGTGTGCGTTTTTGTTTATGTTTGTACTCTTTCTCTCTCTCTCTCTCTCTCTCTCTCTCTCTCTCTCTCTCTCTCTCTCTCTCTCTCTCTCTCAAAAACACTATGTGTGTGTGTGTGTGTGAGAGAGAGAGAGAGGGAGAGAGAAAGAGGGGAAGGGAACATGAGAGTGAGGAGAGGGAAGGAGCATACCTGGCTCTCCTTCCTCTCCTCGTGTGTGTGTGTGTGTGTGTGTGTGTGTGTGTGTGTGTGTGTGTGTGTGTGTGTGTGTGTGGGGGAGAAGAAAGAGAGAGAGAGAGAGAGAGAGAGAGAGAGGGAGAGCGTTACCTGCTCCTTGCTTGAGGGCGTCGAAAAACTCAGATCTGAGATCTGAGTTTTTGGGCGCTCTCTGTTATTTTTTTTAGCCCAGCTGGCGTCGCTATGAGCGTCGCAAATTTACAAGTAAATTTGCGACGCTCATAGCAACGCCGGGAATATTTTTTTTAGCGTCGCTGTGTGAGCGTCGCTAATATGAATAGCCTCTTGTAGTGATTCTTCTTCTTTCTTTGTCATGTTCACTGATGATCTAATCTTGCTTGCCCTCTCTACAATAAGTCTACTTATCTAGAAAAATAGGGTCAATTAGAAAAAGATAGGTGGTGGCTAGTGGTGGCAAGATATGTACCAAAAAATCATGTGGGACAGGTTTGTGAAGTATTGGGAAGAACCTAGGGTATCTAGTGCACCAGGGCATAAGTTTGGCCTATTCGATGTATTTTTGGGACCGAAAAGATGAATTTTACATGCGAGGCCATGTTTTTGGGGCACATTTGGAAAAATAGGATAACAAATGCTTCCAAAAACCGCGTGGGGGGGGGGGGGGGTACGGGTCTCGAGGACCCCAAAGAGTGGCATGTGCGCCACGGCGCGTAGATGGCCATTTTGACCAATACATGATGGTTTCTCCTTGTGATGGGGGCCTTCAAAATGTGTGTTTCTAGAATAACAATCAAGGGAAAATTAAGCTACATACTTAATAACTCTTGATGGCAACCATTTTTTCCAATTCAGAGTTTATGAGCTTGTCCCTTAGGTTGTAGTGACTTTGCTTTGTTAGTTTTGGATCAATCTAGAGTTAGTTTATGGCCATAAGTCGAAATTGATGCTTTGCGCACCACCATGTCCTTTTCTAATTCCATGGGCATCGGTTGATGTTTCTCAATGATCTAAATAATGTATATTGTCTATAACCTCCATCTAGAAGCTTCTTGTATAGTAATAAGAACTCAATTTTAGCATTTTGTCAAAAAAGAGATTATTATCTATAGACCCCCTTGGACCCTTAGTCAAATGGTCATATGAGCTTGTGGAAGTCCTCTACATGTCTATGCTATGGCCCTTTCCAATTTTGGTTCGATTTGGTATACAGAGCCAATCGCTATGTTCAATTTTGCACCCATGTATCCCGAAGAGCCCCTATTGACCTAGGGTTTTTCTTAGCTTCCCATTAATCAAAGTTTGAGACTGAGTATTGATTTTTGGTTTTCCGATTAGTGATTTTGGTTTTTTGGCGAGTAATTTTTCTCTTGCACGATGGTTCTTCCTCATAAAAAGGGTCTTACAATTATCCTTTTGTAGAATAATAATTATAAAGGTAAATCACGCTCCATATTTAACAAATTTCCAAGTCCATGTTTAAGGGGACAAAGTGTCAAACCGTAGAAATTTTCACTAAATCATACATGAAGGTCATATATTTTTTAAGTTGGCTCTAAATCCATTTTTAGGTATGTAGTGGAGTTGTAAAGCTTCTGCAATGTCTCAATAACAATTGATGGAATTCAATCCTCATTTAAGCTCAACCCTGAATTACAACTTAGTTCATAATTTCTATTTTATTTCAAACATCCTTCTTTTGGGTCCTTTGAAATCAAATATGAGTCTTATCTTTTTCCCAGATATTTATACTATATTGTCATGTATATTTCATGTTTTATATAAAAGGTCAAGTTACCAAAATCAATCATAAGCTACGTGGCTGAAGCCACAAACTTGATCCAAAGGAATTTTTGTACATATGTCTTAAGGTCTACCACTAACTTGGTCCAAGCAACTTTTATATATACATCCTAAGACTAGTGTTAATAGAACCCACCATTCTAATCTTTGTCTACTAAAGATTGATTAAGTTTTAAGCACTTCCTTAAACTACCAATTGAATAGGGCCTCCTATACCGCAATCTTTCTAATTTCTATAAAGGTTGATTGCAATATTAGTAGAGACTATGTGTTTCATATCCAAAATTTAGATGTAGAGTCCTTTATATGGAAAAAATAATAATGAAATTTCCTTTGTTTATGGTGCCTTGTGTCCATCCTTTCACTAGTCACTATTGACATCTAGTTATGTACAAGGACATATCAACTACAAGAGTTCCTGGTGGCTGGCCTGCATCTCGACATACATTTTTATGTGGCTTAGAAAAAGGGGGAAACTTTAGTATTACAAGACAAGTGCACAAAATTAACCACTAATTGAATGACAACATAAAGTACTTCAAAACAATGACAAAAAGCAGTGTAAGCAAATAGATGACACTGTAATATGGAAAAGAATACATTGTATTAATCAAGTACATGAGCCCATTGGCTTAGCATATGTGTTGTCTACATAAGTGTTTAGTAAATGGGAAATAGAGCTAGACTCTTAGGTGTCTCTCCCAACATCATGATGAAGGGGTCCTCCCTTTTTGCTCTATTGCTCTACCTTTTTGGCCCCTTTGTCTTGCCTTTCATTTGCAGCACCATTCTTTGTTGCAACTTGAGAAAAAACCTTCAATTGATTCTTGGTTGCTGAGTTTTGGTTCCACACTTGAATGTCCATTTGCTTGGTTGGTTCTTGGTTTGTAACTGGCTACTAAGTGATTGGTTATATCTCCTAGGGTTTAAGTATTCAAATGTTGCAGGCATTATTTGCTTTTGCAATACTCGTTTTACAGATCAAACATGAACACAAAGATGTACAGTATCAAAAACTAAATACAATGTGTGTCTCTTAAATCAACACTTTACGTCTTCCAAAAGCATTGACTAGCAGCTTACAAATGACTGTTTTGGAGGTACTAGTACTAGTTTCAATGTTGTTGAATATATAAAATTTGCTAAAGACGAAATGATTAAGAAATAATACTTCTAATTTCAAAAAGAAATTTTCAATAAGCCAAAAAAACCATAAGTTTCTCAAGGAAAAGGGGTTGTTGTGTTAACTTAGAGAATGGGTATAAGGTTTTCTTGATACCCTTTGAACGCATGCGATAAAGGTGATTCATTTAACGTGAATTCCTCAAGCCAATGAGAAGGTGTGTAAGGTGGGTCAAACGGTAGCAAAGGTTGTGAGTAAAGTATCAAGGTGAATGTAGTTGTCTACAAGTTGATTAACCATATGGCCACTGTCTTTAAGTTTCCTTCTTTGAGCGATCACTTGGTCTATGAGATCATTAATGCTTTGTGTCATCTTTTTGTTGTCCTTACTAAAAGACATTTGAAGTTGGTTCAATTTTTGCTACATTTTTTTCCTTTTGAAAAGGTTTTCTAAGTAGAGGACGTATAATCTTTTTGTTCTCATCACAAGAAGAAATTTGAAGTTGGTCCATTTTTTGTTTCTTTTTTTTTTCCTCTTGGAAAGTCTTCTAAGTATAGGACATACATAGAGTAGTATACCCTGCATCATAATTTTCATGCAAGAAAAACTTGGATGGATTTTTGGTGATGTCGTGCAATGTCATTTGTAGAAGTGGGGAGAAAAAGATTATATAGATGGAAGGGATGTAGGTGGAGGACAATATGGAGAATGTGAATGTGCTTTGGCTTCTTGAGCTTGGAAGATGGAGACAAGAATGGTGGTGGAGAGAGATTATAGCATGAAGATAAGAATGAAGAAAAAATAGCCTTTACTTCCCTTACATTCACAGAATCCCTTAACAAATAGCTTTCAACACATACACAAAAATCAGGAATTTGTCAGGAGACTACATTTCTGAATACAAATTGAAAATTGATTACACAGAAAAAAGGAATTAGACGTTGCACAAGGTATCAATCCTCTCCTTCACCTTCATTCACCATGTTAAAAACATTACAACCATAAGGGATTAACCCGTTTTTTGATATGAAGAGGTTTTTCCCTTTTCATACTATAATTATTGACCATCTATTGAAAAACTACAAACATTCATCTGGAAATATAAAAACTCCTCCACTTTGTGTTTAACACTTGGCACAGCTCAGTGGGGTAAAAATGTTTTTCCCAGCAAAAACCTTTGACTCGACTCCCACAAATCCCTTGTTCAAAAAAACTATGTGCTCATGGAATACCATGATGCAAAGTGCAGTGCTTGGAATCTACTCCAAGGTACACATATACACCACAATAGGCCACAAGACATCGCTCTTTTTTCTCCCAAGCATTTAGAAAGTGTGAAGTACAGTGCCTAGAACTTAATCCAAGATGCACAAATACAATCCCTAAAGATAATGGATACAAGTGCCAAATCAAGTATAGTGTGTTCTTCACCAGTAGTGTGAATACAAGTGTACCATTTATTAGCAACATGCCAGGGCTAGGAACCCATCAAGTAAATCATCATCCATGAGAGCTCATACGAAATAAACTTGCAGAACCATAAGTCTAGGATCAAGTTATTAGTCAAGGATCCTCTCCATCCCAAAAAATGGCACTCCTAAATTTTGCATGATTAAAAACTGCATTCTTGCAAATTGCATCTCTTTGCAAATTTGAAATTCATAAAACATATCCCCAAAACATCTTCTCAAATAACAAAATTGCTTCCAAGAACCATGGAAAATAGGATTCAAATGCTCCACAAACATCTCCTCTTCAACATCCATCATTCTAGAAAATTAGACTCAAAACAATCCCTTCTTTGTAACTCAACCATTCCGTTCATCAAAGATTGTAACTTTTGCAAGAAAAACGTCCAAAACATAAAATTTCTTTGAGCTCCACATGCATTTTTCAAAATCAGGTTCAAAATCTTCATCTCTTGATCATTATTTTGCAAAATCTAATCCAAACAATACGAGATTGTGTTGGGCCCTCTACTTACTAAGCCTAACTATCTTATTGTAGAGATAGTGAGAAACACGAACATAAATGTCATACCACGGGACGGAGCTGATTCGACTAGTGCATGGAGGCTACAAGAGATTGTTAGTCTCTTGGAAAACACATTCAATCCCTGCTTACTCAAAACATGACTCAGCTACATGTCAGCGAGGAAATGCTAACTACGACACCGCAAGCAAATCTTGTTGATTCACCAAGTAAATGAAATCCAAACGAGACCAAACTTATAGGATGCGTAGACAACATTTAAAGACACATGCATATCCCCTCAAATCCCCCTTTTGACCACTTTCCAAAATCACAATTATTAGCTACATGGTAGATTTGACCTAACCATTTTCAATCCCGAATGCACCTACTAGCTTAGCAATGATGCCCATACACCCCTCCTATGCATAAAATGCAATTTTGATATGTGAAAAGTGAGTTATGAGCAGATTTAGAAGGAGATTAGACACAACAAAATCATAGATTCATCACAAGAAACTTACAATGCTTTGTGAAGTGATTTCACCTGTGAATGCAGTGGAAGTAACGGTACTCCAAACAGACCATCCGCGAGAGAGTTACAAGCTTGAGAAGAAAGAGGGAGAATACACCGAGCTCTCTGTAAATGCATGTAGCTTCATTAGCCAAAGTGAACTTACAAAAATAATACAAAGGTTGTCTTTTATACCTTGCCATAAGGTTTTAGGTCAAAAATAAAGAGATGTGCCAACTCTATCTCAACCTAAAGATTAAGTGGTACAATCTGAGAGCTTATAGCCCCGTTGGATTTGACTCATAATTACATATGCACTTGCTTAAAAAATTCATAAAATACAAAATATTGTGGCTATAATTATCTAGGTTGAGATAGAAATATTACATCATTGGTTGATCTATAGAGCATCTTCGTTAGCTAGGCTGTTAACATCCTCCCCTCCTAATCTGGGTCGTCCGTGACACAACTTCAAAGAATTGGATAATGGTCAAGCTTTTGTGCTTTTTGCCGCTTCTTTAAAGCTTCGAGGTTGTCATAGTACTTAATCTATAGCTTCTTATCCTCCTTTGTCAAAAATTGCATGTCAATGGAGTGACTAAGCTCCATGGCTATGTATGCCACAAATCGTGCTCATAGATTTTCCACCTTGGGACCAAAAATGTGAGAACGGACTGTAAAGAAGCTAGTGTAGAATGATTCTTTAAAAGTTTGCATACAATATGATGACAAAAACATGACCCTTGCAAAGAGTTTAGAGAGCACCTCATCACTGGGCTGATTTGATAACTCATAGCATAATCCTTGGTTGCCCTCCAAGAATGCCATCCATTGTGCATCTCTTTGCTTGCATTATGAAACGTATGTGTACATGTGAGGATCATTTTGGCAATCTTGATGAACACTATGCATGCGAAATTTGGAATATTCTTAAGAATCTTTATGTCCTCACTGAGTGCCTATAGCATACAGTCTTCAGTTGGCTTACCTTTGGGTGGAGTAAGCCAAGGGTAATTGAGCCATGTAGGATGTTTCTTTAGAATTTACCGATGGCTTTCATAGCTTATGATCCTAAGCATTGGGAAAAAAGTTTAAACCTTGTGGATCTCAGGTGGAGCTTGAGTATACAAGTTTGTATACCTGGGGTGCCTCTTGAGCTAGGTCTTTCTCCATGACGGATATGGATCCATAGCATCGGCAGCTTGGTCCTTGACTAGTCGTTCTTTCACCTTGAGCACTTCATAACTAATTAGAGATTTCTGATGCCATGTAGCTATAATCTGCTAAGATGTGCTACATTGGCAAAATGAAAGATCTTTTCTTCCCATTCCATGTCTTCTTTCTAGATGTTTGTTGTTTCTTGAACAATTTGAACCTTTAACTTTGTTTTGGCTTCGGTGATAAAGCTATCCAATGGCCCTTCAGGCAATGTATCTACTTACTTGAAAATATAGCTGCCAATGTGTTCCTTGAAAATACACCCATCCTTTTCTTTTTTCTTAACCTCGGTTATTCACCGATCATGGGAAACTTCAAAGCTTCAGCAATGATCTCTTTAATGATCTGAACTTCTATTATCTGGTCTGTTGGGTCTGAAAGCTTGGTTGTGCCATCTTCTTAGATAGAGCTTTGGAGTTCGTATGTTCTTTGTAGATCTAATCCGCATTGTGCCATTTCAAAGAATCCCCCCCCCCCCAACACACAATTTATTCAATGGTTGGCCGCTTTTGGTGGGCGGCCAACCCTCCCCAACTTGGCTACGTATCAACCAAAGCATTGTGAGCACAACATGTTTCACCAAAGCTTGGTTGCAATTGCTTCAAAAATGTCCCGCAATCAAGGCAATCCAAGTGATAACATTTTGGATGCAAATGCCACCAAGAACTTCTGTGATTTCATGAGAGCACCACATTAGGCATACATATTGACCCAAGTAATGCTAAGCATGGCAATGCCAAGCACGTTGGTACAGACAAAGTTGGTTGAGGCCAGAAGAGGTGCTAAGTAGTGCCAAATTTGTGCTCAAGTGCATGTTGGAGTGCTAAAGCAGGTATGAAGACCTTGTAGGTATGAAGACCTTGTAGGAGTGAAGACCCTGGGCTGGCAAAGGATAGTGGGAATGTATGCTTTAGGTGCTTTTTTAGGCCAAAAGGGCTTAAAAGCGGGCCAAGTCGGATGAAAGGCCCAAGTTTCCAAAGTGCAAGAATTGTGCCCTGGGATGTAATATTCAAAGTTCTCTAGAAGTCGATCTAGACGGCTTCTCAAACAGAGTCCTGGTGTGCAAGTTATGGCTGGTTGAAAGTTTACCGCGGGCCAGTTGTGGGGCAACTTGACTGCATTGGTGGGCTTGCCATCTGGTGTATTTTTGGGCTTGATCAGGTTCCAAAAGGTAGTGGGCATCACATGAAGACAACAAGAATTGATGGCTCATCAATCAGAGTCACAGGCAGCAAGGTATGCCAAGTTGAAATCTAGAGCATTTGGTGATGGAGAGCGAACAGATGAATTTTCTTGGTTTTGGCGGCCTTAGTTTGCAGTCAACCGAGTCTTGGAGTGTGGCAAGAATTGGCATGCTTGAAGTTAAGAAGGTGAAGTTCTAGCCGAGCTTTACAGCAAGGAGACTAGACTTTTGAGCAGAAATTGGCAAGGGGTTCAAGTTGAGGTAGTAAGGATATTTGTTTAAGAAGGAAATATTGAATGTTGTGAGGGCTTTTGGGGAGTATAGAAACCGTAGCATGCCACGTGGCCGGGCTAAGAGTCCACATGCAAAGAAATAGGTGCAAAGTGGGGAGTGTACAGGGTGGATCGTGGAGCATATGGGGAGTAAATGAGCGAGAGAGCGCTCTCAAGGTGTGCAGGCGCTACAGGTGGCAACGTCAGGTGTTTTTGGCGAACATGACGGGTGTTGAGGTGGTTGTGGCCGGTGATATCCGGCGGGAGTTGTGCGGCGATGATGTGGCAAGGCCATCCAATGGGAAAGTTCACACGGCCCGGTGGCCCCCAATCTTTTTGAGGGTGAAGGGGGAAGAGACTCCCCCCACTAGCGACCTCGCTAGTGCTCAGGGAGGGGCTCCTATGTACGAGACAGAAGACTCCAAAGGGTGGTCCAAGATGGTTCCAAGCGGGTCAAAAACCATCAAAGGGGCAACCCCAAAGCCAGCAAATAAAGGGTTGGTTCCAAAGGTAGAGACCAAGGGAAACTTTGAAGCCCATCAGAAGGAGGTCAAAGCAATTTCAAAGGCTAGTCAAAGGGAACCAAAAGACAAGTTCCAAGGTGGAAACAAAGAGGTAAGATAAAGTCAAAATTTTAAAATTGAAAAATGCATGGGGCACAAGCGACATTGTTTGTGCCCCCCTACTCAAAGCAAAGAGGAGAAGCTGGAGAGAGCAAGCAGGAGCTGCCTACCCAAGTTACCAAAAAGAGGTGCCGGGTGACTCAATTAAAAAGTGTTGAAAGCCTTCCCCTATAAAAGTCATTTTTTAATCAATTTAGGGGGTTTTTTGTCTCATTTGAATCCTATAGAGTGGAGTTTTCTGATAGAGGAGTGTGCATGTCAACCCCCTTTGTATTTTCTCGTGAAAGTGGTCATGTTGATGGCCTGTAAAGCCTTGTAAATGTTCTTTTGAAGTGTAATCAAGCCATTGTTGCCCAGTTTTGGTGTTGTTTCCCCTTCCTCCCTTCTCTTTCTCCCCTCTTGTGTTATCCCGTGGTGCCGACAACGTGGATGTTTGTGCCCCCTGGACCGGTGGTGCTTGGTGTAAGCGAGTGAGATTGAACAGTTGTGTGCATGTATAAAGGTTGAGAGGAACTGTGGCAATGGATGTGCATTGTGTTGTGGTCTTGTGGAGTGTGTGAGCAGTCAGCTAGTGCAGAGTGTGTTTTTTGATGGTGTTTCTGAGAGGATAGGGGTTTTGTGGATACCCTGAGCTATAGAGAGGCATTGTGTTGTGTGCTTCCCAATAATTTTTTGGAGCTCTTCAATTAGACTTGATCTGCATCTTTTATCCCCATTTCCCATCGTGGAAGCGGAGAAACATGACATCCACCCCCTTTGAACCTACACAAGGCTCTAGCTTGAGCCAACCGTTATCTAAAGGAGCAAGCTTACACATATATTCATCCAATCATAGCCCCATTGTAAGCATGCTTTGAAAAATATTTGAACCTATGGCTTCATGAGAATATACTTCTCTGAAATAAAGAACATGTAATGACTAAAAAAGAAGTATCATGTAGCTAATAAATCTCCTATTTCATGGAACATAGACATGCCTTGACCAAAGCCATAGACATCATCTGGTCCTCCTGGATTGAAGGGAAAGAGAAGAAACTGCCAAAACATTGGATCATCATAAAATCCTTCCAACATATGCAACTACAAAAACCCATAATGTATGTGCACTTTGGATACTTCACACAAAATAACATCATAGCTTGGCCCCAATAACATGCATCCACATTGAATCTAGTTCCAAATTTTTTTGGATCCACTCGGTTTGAATTTCACTGAGCATTTATCACTTTTAATCTTTGCAAAATAGGAAAATATATTTTGACTCACGAGAAAGCAAGAATTTGTCCATCAGCATGCATACAAGAGCAACTACTCCCTTTCTTTTGCTGGTAACCATAAAGTCCCTGGCATGATGAGCAAGAAGGAAAATACCATAAAAAATCCATCCAGTGCATTCCCCTTGAAGAAGATAGGAAGCATGTGGCTGCCTTGACACCTTGGTTGATGAGCTGACATAACATCTTCACCCTCTCTGACTACATAGTCATCATCATGAACCTTTGCACAATCTTAATGTGTATTTGAGACATCCTTAATTGGGATTCCAGCTTCCAATCCTCATGTACTAGTAAGTGATTGAATAGCTCCACCCTTTTATTTTCCTGCATGGTGTTTATTTCATGCTAAAAAAAACCTTCTTTAGAAGCCCCTTCACACCCCAATTGCCAATGTGTTCGTGTTATAAACCCCCCCTCCCCTTTATTCAATGTTCGGCCACTTTTGGTGGGAGGCTAAACCTCCCCAATTTGGGTACATATCAGCCAAAGCATTGTGAGCACAACATGTTCCACCAGAGCTTCATTGCAATTGCTTTGAAATTATCTCACAATCAAGGCAATTTAAGTGATAACATTTTGAATGGAAATCCCACCAAAACCTCCTTGTGATTTCATGAGAGCACCACATTAGGCGTACATATCAACCCAAGCAATGCTAAGCACGACAATGCCAAGCATGTTATCAAATCAAAGCATCGCATTTGGTACTTCCCTCAACCAAAGCTTTGTCAAATATAACATCCAAAGCTGCCTTGCCACTGTTAGGCTAGGTATATCCCACAATGAATGTACTCTAAGAGAAGACACTCCGAAAAATTAACTTCTCAATCATTCTTTGTGCTTTCTAAAGTGCAGTGCTTTTGGCATATAAGGGAGGAAAAGTGGTCCAGGTGGCCTCTACACCAAGACAATGCCTATGGGCCTCATCGATGAGGGGAGTGAAAATCTTGGGGCACCACCTAGCGGATATGCGTCTAGGATGCAAGAGAACTTAGATCATGGGTGAAATGCATCCTGTTAGTGGTGATCAATCATTGCGTATCATAGAGATAAAAGAAACCATAATACATATGCAACATCATGCACTAAGAGAGGAACCATCAACCAATCAAAGGGAGCTTGAAAATGCGAAAAAGTGCAGGGAGAGAGAAGAACCTGTCGACACCTGTTTCCCCTTGGTGCATAGCCAAGACATGTGGTGCTAGTGCATGATGGTCAAGCCACTTCATAAACCAAGGTGAGAATTCAAGTGCAAGCATGCCCAGTGCTGACCAAATAGAGAGAGAGAGAGAGAGAGAGAGAGAGAGAGAGGGGGGGGGGGGGAGGGAGAAGAATAACTTCACAATCCCTTCATACTGCCAACAATGCGGAGGTTTTATGGCAATAGCGTGTAGCCATTTTTACATTGTTGTGCAAGTGTCTTCATATCGTGAATGGTGTTTATGTGGTACAACATAACATGAATATACCCATAGATTGTGAGCATAATGGTGTAGTGCTAAAGCATAGTGCCATTGGTATACATCTCAGGTGGCATGTGCTTTACAAAAATGACTCTCTTCTCCCATTCTTATGCTAGTGATCGTGGATTATGATGCAATGGTGTGTATTCCTGCAATGTTGTCGTGCTCTTGTGTTGCTCCCGCGAGTGACCTATATACCCCTTTATATAGCAAAAGAGAGGGGGTTTACAGAGATTATTTTAGTGAAGATCTTATCCCAGACACATGGGACCAAGCACATGGCTCTGGTGCCCACTAGTAGACCACTGTCTTGTCTTATTCGGAGAGGAGGTGTAGCTAGATGCTCCCTCTATTGTGTGGGTGGCCATTGTAGCTAGAGAGAGGATGAGAATATACATTTCCTTTTATTTAAATTACAAGAGAGAGTATTAAAAATAGGTAGCTATAGATTTATCCGCCTTTTAATTGACTGTTACAAAAAGGATGCATGGTACTAGTGCAAGATGGTCGAATCCTCCGCGATCGGTGCTCTTTTGGTTTGGTGCTAACTTGGATATGCCCTTCGCCCTGTCGTGGCACTTGGGATGTTGTTTGCATGGTTTAAATTCTACCTTTTTGTTGTCATGATCACCATCTTCTACAAATTGATGCCCGACCAAATGTGGTTGGCCCCATCTTTTCCTCTTGCGATGTCCTTTGCATGACTCTAATGCTACCCTTCCTCATTCACGTTGATGTCGTCCATGCTATTATTTTCTTTGTGCATTTAGTGCATGTGTGCATGTGAATAGTGAGTGCATAGTGTGGGTATTGTGAGTGTGCGTAGGTGTGTATGTATGAGTGATATAAGAACTGAAAAGTGTGTGGGTTCATAAGCGTATGCAAGAGAGAAAATGGTGGAGGAGGTGGTGGTCTAAAGAGGCGAGAAGTGAGAGAGGTTGAGACGGAGGGTGTGTCGAGAGTATGAATATGTGTGTGTATGTAGACTAGCATGGGCGTGTAAATTAAAACAACAAAAAGGTGAGCTTGAAAAATGCATGCTCTTGTACTATTGAGAGAGAGAGAGAGAGAGAGAGAGAGAGAGAGAGAGAGAGAGAGAGAGAGAGAGAGAGAGATTATTATCGTCCTCGGAGGTCAAATATGACATATGGGACCAAAGTTGTGATGTAGTATGTGCATGGCTGATAAAGTGACTCTTGATGCTCCAAATTGAAGAGATTCGCAATGGAGAGCCCACACTGTGGTTGGGAGAGGAAAATGTGTAGGTCTAAGTCATGGCTAAAAATGTGAGAGAAGCAATTTCGGATGTGACCAAAAGTTGAGCAATATAGTATGTGTGGTACTTAGACTCTCGAACATGCAATGAGCATAATGTGCACAATTGATTTGACTCTTCTCTATTTCCCCAACACCCTGTCTTGCATCGAAGGGAGTGGGAGCTAAGCCGAATGGCTGCGATAGTGTGTATCACTAACAAGGAGATCATAAAGAAGAACCGGTGTCACCAATGCGTCAAAAACCAACTACTTGAGACCCCAACACTTGATGTTTCCCGCATTACACATGTTCTCAAATGCATAATATGCTCTCTTTCCTGCTTCCAAATGATGCATAGCACATTCATGCCACTTGTGATTGGACAAAACCTCAAGGCCAAGGTACTTAAAGCTCTCAATAACTTCAAGTGTCTCATTGTTGTACACAATGCATGGCTTCTTCTTAATGTTTGTTTTCACAAGCATAACCTTTGTCTTGGATTCATTCACAATCATCCCACTATGCAAGAAAAAGTTCTCAAGGACAACAATAAGCTTTTGCGCATCCTCTAAAGTGTGTGCTAGAAGCACTACACCATCCGCATACAACAAAAGCATGACTACCACATTGCAAATAGTGACCTCTTCGATGCCTTCTTCTTGCATAAAGTCAAGTACCATTTGTTCCAATTGATCGATGCATAGACCAAAGAGAGTAGGTGAAAACGAACATCCTTGTTTAACCCCAATAGTGCTTGCAAAAATTTTTGAAATTCCTCTTCCCATGCGCAATTGACACATCACATTCTCATACATTCGATAACTCACAAGCATAAACTCACTTGGCACTGGAATTTCTTCCATCCTTCTTCACAAATTGTTACGTGGAACCATATCAAAGGCTTTCTTTTAAAGTCCACAAAGCAACAATATAATTGCTTGCCTTCCGCTTGTCCTTTTGCATGCTTGCCATTCTCTTCAGTCCAATCACTCAATTTTATCTCCATTATGAACCCAAACAACTTGTCCATCAAAGACCCAATTATTATAGTCCCCGGTAGTTATTTACATTCTTTACATCCCCTCCTTTATGCAAAGATTTGACCTAATTAGTACTCCAATCATAAGGCATACCATGTTGAAGTGCAAGGTTGAACATATCACATCCACTCATGTGTAAAATCTCCCATCCATTTAATCATTTTGATACCTTGAAGATCTCCTATTTTGTGAGTGGCCAGCTTTTTGTGCCCAACACATACATCCTTAATAGTAAAAAAAAAGGGAGGGCATACATGGAAGTGAACCATAAAATGGTATTTTTCCAGCATTTGGTTGCTCATGTAGCTGTCTACAATGTGTATACATATCCATATGACTCAAGTTACCAAAACTCTCAACCCGCTTGCCCCTCAAGTTTCTCCAAAATCTTCCACATGCATATGCCTTTTCGTGAACTAGAAACAATTCTTGCTTTACTTCCCATCTTCTTCTCTTCTTTTGAATCAATGCCTTGTATGTATGCAAATGACTTTGATAGTTTTCTTTTTCCATAGTTGCATCAAGCTTTATCAAGGACTTTTGAGCATCTTGGCATTCTTTATCAAACCACCTTTTGCGTGATCTATCTTTGTTGACACCATGGACTTGCTTTATGGCAAAGCATTCTTCGACACAAGAACAAATAACTTTCTTGAAAGCTTCCCACTTAGTTTCCAATGGTGCGTCATATTGAAGCTTTGTCATCCATAACTTTTGCTCAACCATTTCAATGAACATAGGTGCTGGTATGAAATCCATACATAGTGATAACTTCTCTTCCCTTTGGTTGATATTATCATGCTTAGTTGCTTCTCCACATGCAAGGTCAATGCATAAGGTTCGATGTCTGATTCCGGGTCCATTGACCAAGCATAAAACTCTTTATGCGATACATGATGGCTTCGGAGAGTAGCATATAATCAATCACACTATCCCCATTATGTTTTCTAAATGTGAATCCATTGGTTCAACTCCACAAAGATACACCATTGGCAGTGAGCATACATGTGCTATTACACATATGTAAAAGTAAATTTCCATAGTGATCCCTAGCACTTTCTCATCCATTGAAGCACAATCATACAAATGAACTTTCTCCAACTCCCTTGAAATGTATGGCATATCAAATTGTTGAGTATCATGTTGCAATGTTTTTGTGCAAGCATTCATATCCCCAAAGACAATAGCATCACCTTGACCTTTGAAATAAGCAATATCCTCCTCTAAATCAAAAAATAGATGATCTCTATCCATGCAAGCGTAAAAGGGGAAATCATGATGAGGAATGTAGCAATTGGGTTTGAGCCATAGCTTGCATGAGGGAGGAATTAGGAACATTGCTAACACATACATTGACCCAAGACTTGTTTGTGCATACATTTTGAGGGTGGATGTGTGTGTGTGTGCATGCCATGAGGGGTTCATGCTAGTTTTCGCCGAATGCTCCTTGATGTAGAGGGAGGGAGAGTTTTTAAAAGAGGGAAGGAGCACGAGGGAGAGAGTAGGGGGTGTGTGGCCTTGCTTCACTGCCACAGAGAGAGAGAGAGAGAGAGAGAGAGAGAGAGAGAGAGAGAGAGAGAGAGAGAGAGAGAGAGAGAGAGAGAGAGAGGAGGGGGGGGGCAGCAAGAGGGAGAGAGAGATTTGCCAATTGCTGATAATGGATGTGTGTGAGAGAGAGAGAGAGAGTCTCTGACAATAATGCATGAGAGAGCATGAGGGAGGTGCTGAGGGGTAGGGGGTGTGTGTATGCTATGCTCAGGTGATCAAAATCATCCAAGAGAGAGAGAGAGAGAGAGAGAGAGAGAGAGAGAGAGAGAGAGATAATTGTCACCATTTGGGCTGGAGAGAGAGAGAGAGAAAGAGAGTCTGAATGATTCTGAGAGGGAAAGAGGGGGCCGGAGAGGAGGATGATGGGGGGCATTGAGACCCACCATCCTTGCTCCCTTGGCGTTTTGGAGGGTGGTTGCAAGCTCTCATTAAAAAAAACGTTTTTTTGTTTGTTGCATCAATAAACATACGGTCCCTCTCATGGGTTGCGTCCCGCTGGAAAAGGAGGACAAACTGCCCAATCGAGCAGCGAGCAGATCTCAAAGCAGGTGCCTTGAACAAGAAGCTCGCAATGCATTTGTTTGAGTCCACTTTCTTTGCTTGAGCCCCCGGTTGAGATATTCAAACTCGCAGTCACTAACCATGTCTATAGTAGATGATTCCCTCTGGCCAATTGATGTCTCTTTGTCTGAGACTCACTATTCTCTCTACGTAGCAAGCACTTGCCCCATCCCAAAGATTCACAAGCCTTTTTTATTGCCTCCAAGTCACTCAAACTAGCAATGGTGCATGCCATGGAGACACATCACAAATAATTGCATCCGAAAGGAAAACCTTCTCCCTGTTTGTAAAATCATTTAGAGCTTCCCTCCCCTGAATGCACCACACTAAGCATCATTGCATTACCTTGGGGTGTGACAATGATCATGCTTGAAGAGATGCTTGGACTACACCTTTTTTAAAGATACAAGCGTAGGTGTCAACTATGACTATGGCCGCCTGCTCTTCCCTCGTTGTTTCTTGCATGGTGTAGCATACCTGCCAGATGCAATATGGAAATTTTCTTTCATTTTCTTTTAATTTTTTTCATTTTTCTCTCTTAGTTATGTACACAAAAGATGGTGTTAACCCTCGTGGCTCACGGACAGCCTATCGCCTACGACGGACACCGTAACCGTATTATTTATTTAAGTAGAGTCAGGCACCGGGCTTGTCGGTCCAATAGGGAAAGGTAGAGTGATCGCCGATGAGAGGTGCACTCTAACACGAACATGCTAGGGTTAGTTGGCTAAGCATGGGCGCCCAAGTGTGAATGGGGTGAGCTCACATAAAAGCCAATTAAACTTAAAATTGAGTCATTCTCTCATTTGTGCAATAGAAGAGTGCTCTTGCTCCATCTCCATCTCCATCTTCTTCTTCTTCACCTCCTTGTGCGTGCGTGTGAGAGAGAGAGAGAGAGAGAGATAGATAGAGAGAGAGAGAGAGTGAGAGTGTGTGTGCGATCGAGCGTTGCAGCGGCACGACGGCGGCGAAGCGGTTGAGCGCGGCACGACTGCAGCTTCTTCTTCATCGCGGCGAGGAATCCACCACGAAGGCGAGCGTAGAGCGGTGAGTGACACACCCTTTGCTCTCTTGAGCTTGCTAGTTTAGGCTTGTTGTGTGCTTGGAGCCATTTGTGGCTCGCACACGGTGTATTGGCAAGTCCCTCGCTTCGACAGTGCGGCAAGGAGCACACATTTTTGGTGCCGCTGCCGGGGAAATGCCCTACACTAAGCTCGGTTAAGCACTTTACGCTTTCTTGTGGTGCAATTTCTATCATAGGAAATGCAGGGAATGAGTGTGTGTAGTTGTGTGGAGATTTCTTTTTTCTGCGTTTTCTGGTTTGCACTGCACAGTTAGCGTTTCTTGCGTTTTTGCATTTTCTGCATTTTCTGTGTTTTCACTGCACAGTTCTGTCAAGTTTCAATTTCTGCATTTTCTGTGTTTTTAGTGTTTTCTGGTTTGTGCACAGTTAGGCGCACAGTTAGTTAATTAAACAGGTTAGTAATTAGGTGAACCACTGATTAGCAGGTCAGTAGGTAGGTGGGACAGTAAATAGTTAGGTGAGGTCAACGCGCACCAAATAATATCGCAAAAAAAAAATCGAAAAAAAAATCGAAAAATAAAAACGTGAGCGAGGGGGAGGTTAGATTTTCGAGGACGTTAAATTTTTGAAAATAAAAAACGTGAGTTTTAAAACGGACGGGTTGGTTTGTATAAAAGTTAGATCGGGATCATTGGCCCAGGCCCAGGCCTCAGTCCTCAGTCTTATGATATATACTAGACTCACTCTTATATATATACCCTACTCCCTCAAGAGGGAATGAGAGCATGTGGGACAAGTCCTCCACTCTCCTCCCTTCTCTTCCCACTTGCACCCTTAGACTTGCTATTTGGAGCCTAGTTCCCCAGCTAGGAAAAGACTATTTCGGGCTTTTCTAGAGCAAAATAGAACCAAACGGTGGGCTGTAAAGCACAGCGCGTCCCTCCTAGCGATACGCTCGTTTTGAGCTATCACACGGACCATTCCACGACACGCTCTAAAAAATCTAGCAAAAAAACAAACAAAAAAACACGCTAAAAACTAGTCACAAGGCCTCCTAGAGCAGCTTTTTGACACCTTAGGGTATCAAAAGCACATGCACTTACGCTCTGGGCGGGTGCTAGAACACGAGCATATTGAGGGTGCCTCTGTTCATACGGACACCCATTACCCATCCTCGATAGGCTCTAGACCCTCAGCGGGGACACAAGGTAGCACCACCCAAGACCCTAAAATAGCCGCTAGTGATTCCTCCTCCGACTCAGAAATCATGGAAGCATACCCTACCCAAAACACTGAGAGAGAAGGCCATGCACCTCCCGAAGCTCCACAGCCTAGTACTAGTATGTTTAGCCGTTTCATGGAAACATTAGGTAGAGCTACTCGCTCGGAACCTGATGCAAATGAAGCACACGAAGGGGGTGGGGAAGTGGACTCTCCTTTCACATCGCACGTGGACCCCACACCCCCAAAGAGTGTCCATGTGGATATCTTGCCAACTTCTTACCAAGAAGGCCCTGTTGAGCTGCCTCCTTCAGAAGTTCCCTCTAGAGTACCGTTGGTGACAAGTAAAACCACGGGGAGCAACATTGCTTCTACCTCACAAGAAACCGTTAACACGTCGACTCTAGAAGGATTGTTCATTAATGATCATTGGACATACGACCTCCACACTGAGGTGTTGTCGGATCTACACTCTGGCCACGCCTACCATGTAGGATGGATAGAGATTGTACAATCCACCTCTAGTGCCACGAGCATCGAAGATCAACAAAAAATGATCTGTAATGTTATCCATGGCATTATTCAATCAGAAAGGCAAAAGCGAGGGGTAAATATACTCTCAACTGGCCCCATGAGATTTCTGGATACGAGCAAGGCTCAACAGCCTACTCTATCACAAATGGAGACTCCTCTAATGAGCCCCGTGGACCCATCTTACGTCATTTCACCTGGGGTCTCTATGCAATCTGAGCCTCTGAGCGACAACTTTAGCTTCCCTAACTTGGCTCAACCCTCTATTAAGGAAAACACAGTGCTCACTCCATGGATAAGCCTGACAGAGAATGTACCGATGACATCTACGGTTAGCGCAGTGACACTACCTAGTGTCGTAGTACTTAATATGGGGCCTCGACAATATGTGCCTCTAGCCCCTTATGCACACATGGCCCCCACACCTCCAATTGTACCACTTGTTTATGCTCCTCGAGTGCCGCTCCCGCTCCCTAGCCCTTATCCGAGTGGACCTATGCTCGGTTATGTTCCATATCCTGCATCATCCACACATATGCCAAGATCGGTACCCGTCCCTCTCCCACATATGATTCCAAGAGTACCTCCACCGGCCCTGCCTCCTCACATAGGTGACTTGGCAGCGTTTGCTCAAACCATAGGTCGATCTATCGCAGAAAATATGCGTCATGCATCTGATAGAGAGCCTAGAAGTAAGGCAGTACAAATTGCCAAACTCACGCAAAAATTCAATGGGGACGAAGATGCTAGAAAACACATTGAAGTGTTTGAACAAGTATGTGATTCCTTAGGGGAACGCAACGAACTACATAAGTGCAATGCCTTAAGCTTGACATTAAGTGGGAAGGCTGGAGATTGGTATAGAACCCTAAGGGTGGACGAGAAAACAATCTACCCTACCCTTCGAAGGTTGTTTCTAAAGGAGTACATACGAGAAGGTGTGCTTTGGGGTGTAGCATCTCAGCTACAGAAGGCCGAACGTAAGGAAGGAGAGTCGGTAAGGGACTTCATTAGTCGTCTAAAGCACTTAAACTCTCGCTGCCCTGTAAATGAGCGCTTCAACAATAACCAACTGCTTGATCGATTCATTCGAGGGTTGAGGAATGAAGGAATCTATAATGGACTAGTGATTAGAGGTATCACAACCTGGGAAGATGTCACTGCCAATGCAATCCAATTAGAGGACAACTTGATGATAGCAGGCATGAGGGTGTCTACTGACACGAGATCCACTAGCTCACAAGCCATTGAGTATGAACCCATGACTGCAAAGCCCATTGCCAATGAGCCAAAGGTATTTGAGACATTCTTGACAGACCTCACCAAGGCAATCCAAGAGTCTCTTAAGGATAATCGACCCCCTCAAAATAGTCACATGTATCCAAGAAGGGAGCAACAATGGTGTTCCATTTGCTTAGGTCCACATAGCACTAGTGAGTGCCCTACGTTTAGAGTAAAATTTAATGGAACGTGCAACGCATGTGGTAGGTATGGTCACCAAGCTAAGGATTGTTTAATGATCAAACGTATGATGGAAAATAGACCACCTGTAGCCTGGACGGATGCGCCTCGAGCTCCTGTATTGATGCCTGCTCCACCTGTTGAGCAACTACCGCAACACATGGTCCCTAGATCTCAAAATGTTGTACAAGCTACACCGCTACCACCTCCTGTGCTGGGACCGCAGCCCCCGCATCCAAGAGTCGCCCCTATGAACCAAGTGGGTTGCGAGCCATCTAATGCTTATGCAGATGGCTGTGAGGAGGAAATAGACACTAGTATTGCCTACGGACTTGATACATTGGAAGAGTGTCCTATATACTACATGGAAGATTGTTGGGGGCAAGTCAAGCCGGTTTATCAAGCTGCTGCTCTCGCATCCAGAGGTCAAAATATCAACACCCAGGCTAGGAGGCCACCTCTTCAATGCTACGAGTGTGGTGGACCACATCGAGCAGCGGAGTGCCCTATTAGGCTGCAAAAGAATGCTGCACAAATGCAAATGAATCAAGGGAGCACGTCTGCAATGCCAATACTCACATGTAATCGTTGTGGCATAGATCACTTGATTGCCCAATGCCCCTATAACCCAAATGCGCCTAAAATCACACCCCTAAATTTGGTCGAAATTGCTAGTGTGACATCGCCAATACCACCCGTCGCACCCGCTTATGCGATTACACGGTCCATGCTTCAAGGGCCAGCCATATCCTCGAAGAGAGAGATACCGTGTCAGTCAGTTATCCAAGCAAAGAAAAAGAAGACACGAAGGAAGAGGTCGCAGAATACGGGAAATTCAAAGCCAAGTTCCAAAACAAACATAGGAACAGGAGATGACCCCGTGTATATGAATGACCTCGAGGATGATTCAGATTCAATCGAGACAATGGAGACTAGAACCAATACCACAAAGGGAAAGACCGACAAAGAAAACCGTAACATGGAACCAAATGAAAACCGAATAAGAGAAAACCATAAAGAGCCTCTGAAAACACCACAAGTGTTTCCAAATCCAATCCAAGACCCCCAAGATAAACCGCAGGGGCAAAAAGGGAAGAATCGTAAAAAGAAGATTGAGACGTACCCAAACCCAGTAGACGAGATTGAGCAGGTGAAACATCTAAGAGGTTTAGTGGAGGAGACTCAAGGGAAACTAGAACCAGAACCCATGCATGTCAAAATTCATGACACAGTGTTTCCCATGCAAGTTCATCCACCCCACATGAACCATAGACCGTTAGCCATATCTAGTATCATCCAAGAAGGGAGTGAGGACGGGACATCAGAAAGTGAGCATACACCCTTCTTGTTGGAAAGGATGTTTAACGAAGGAATACCCGATCCCATTGAGGAATATGAGATTCCATCCTCACCAGTTCCTAGTCAAGGACCTACACCCTGCAAAATGCCAATGAATGTTGCCAAACTAGTGGACTTCATGTCTTCTGAGGTCCGAACCACAATCATAGCAAAGCTGTATGGAGATCCTGAGTTATTCCTTGCACTTCGAGCATTCCTTAACGGAGAGCTACGAACGGGATTACCGCAGTTTGCGCAACCAAATAGGCCTGACTCGATTATGATTGATGAGGAAAATCATGTGCAATCACTTGACTTAGATGGACACGAGTCTGTGATCGAGGTACCCATTAACGAATTAGGGCAGTATTTTGAAGGCGACGAGTCTAATGCGACCCTACCCATCACTACCAAGGGATTAACTATAAAGGGAATTCTTGATGGTGGTGTGGGAGTTAGCATCGTTACAAAAGATTGTTGGGAATCCATGGGAAAACCCCGCCTCAGTGTTACTAACATTGTGGTAAAGATGGCAAATGGTACCATAGCCAAACCTATGGGGATGCTCAAGGATCTTAGGATCAAAGTTCTAGGACACAAGGTACGACATACGTTCATTGTAATGGATTTCTCTAAACACCTTATGTCATATGAAATGATTTTAGGACAACCATTCATGAGGGAAGCACAAATGGTTCACGATTGGTCTAAAAATCATGTCTATTTGCAATTCCAAGACTCTGTCCTTAGAGTGGATTTGGTGACTGGTAAGGTACACCCCTTAGGGAGTAAAACCATTATTGATCATCGCTCTGACACCACAGTTCACTCCGCCCCACTACAATATTGTTACACTTGTAAGAAGGATACAGACATTGGCCAAGATTCTCCTTACATGGATGTGTTACCGGGTATGACGGAATGAGACAACGTAAACTGGGTACACCTAGCTGCAACCATAGATACCTGGGGAAATAGAGGAACCACTTGGGTCACACCAGAGGGGGAAGAGGTACCACAAATTGCACCTCTGAACATGATAAGTGCCATACATGCATCTTCTAAGGGCAAGGCAATTGTGGACCAATCTGACAGTGACACCGATAGCTCAATAGAAGACTTTAACCAACACGACTCAGACACTGACTTCCAGAGTGAAACGGATTCGGAATCTCATGAATTAAAGAGTGGAGCAAGTTCAGAGTCAAAACATTCGGAAGGACCGAGCACATCAACCCATGATAGCTCCTCCGAGAGTGAAGAGGACACCAATGAGGACTCCTTTAGTGAGCCAGATCTAAATGCAAATCAAAAGCAGGTCTCAAATAAGAAAAAGAAAAACCTTAAGAGGCGTCGATATCGAGCCAATGTACGTGCTAGGATAAAAAAGAAGAGATCCTCAGCAGAATGGCTCAGTTATATAGGAGCATGTGATGCTCATCAAAAATTGGTAGACAATTGGGGTGAATATCTCCAAAATGTTATGTGGTGTAGACCACGACCCCATGACATAGCCCAATTAGAGATCATAGACAAGCCAAAGTTGAGCCGCACTGCAAGGAGGCGTCAAAACCAAGAGTTAGCTCGACAACACAAGAAAGCAGAAATGGAAGCACAAACCAAAGCACAACCAGAATCCACAGACTTGCATCCTGCACCAGAAAATTTCAAATCTTACACCACAGGGGAAGCAAAGGTTGTGTACACAAAAGCCCAAAGAATACCTATCGATGGGAATAATGGAATCTATGATGGTCCAACAATAGTTAAAGAAATAGAATTAGCCGACCCCGATGAAGAATCAAAACCTGTTTTTATTGCCCAAGACCTCACAGAAGTTGAAGAGGCGGTCCTCAAAGAGCTTCTCAAGGAATTCAAGGACATATTCGCTTGGACATACCATGATATGAAAGGTGTTCCACCTTCTGTGGTCCAACATACAATCCCTATGATTAGCACTGTGAAGCCCGTACAACAAAGACCCTACCCGATGAATCCTAAGTACGCAAAGATCATTCAAGAAGAACTAGAAAAGCTTATCAAATGTGGGTTCATATATCGTATTGAACACTCTGAATGGGTGTCTCCAATAGTTATCGTGCCAAAAAAGAATGGGAAACTCAGGGTGTGCATGGACCTCAAAAAAGTTAATGCAGCTACTAGAAGAGACCATTACCCCCTACCATATTCCGAACATGTACTCGAAAGAGTTGCAGGCAAGGAAGCTTATAGCTTTCTAGATGGGTACTCAGGCTACAACCAAATCACGATAGCGCTAGAGGACCAAGCTAAAACTGCCTTCATCACAGAATTTGGCGTGTTTGCATTTCGTGTGATGGCTTTTGGCTTAACAAATGCCCCTGCTACATTCCAACGATTAATAAACACTGCTTTTAAAGAATATTTGAGAGAGTTTTGTGAAGCTTTCTTAGACGACCTTTGTGTTTACTCTTCTTGGAAAGAACATCTATCATGTTTGCGGAAGGTGTTTGAAAAGTGTATGTTATATCGTATCTCATTGAACCCGTTCAAATGCCAATTTTGGGTCAAGCATGGAGTTATTTTAGGGCATATAGTATCTAAGAATGGTATCTCAACCGATGAGAGCAAAATTAAAGTGATTCTAGAGTTACCACCACCAACCAATTACAAGGGAGTTCAAAGGTTCATGGGACACGTGGGTTATTATCGACAGTTTATTTTATTTTTCGCTGAGATAGCACGTCCTTTGTACAAGCTTCTCATTGAATTTAAATGGACTGAAGAGTGTGACCAGGCCTATGAACAATTGAAGAAAACACTAGCAAGTGCTTCGATTTTAAGGACACCTAACTGGGATGTCATTTTCCATGTGCATATTGATGCATCAAACTTTGCTATTGGGTGTGTTCTCACTCAACCAGGAGAACATAAATTGGACTATCCCATTAGCTTTGCAAGCCGTCAATTGAACGATGCTGAAAGGAACTACACCACTACAGAGCGAGAAGGTTTGGCAATGGTTTGTGCAGTAAAGAAATTTCGCTACTACCTTCTGGCAAACAAGTTTGTATTTTATGTGGATCATCAAGCGTTGCTGTATCTGGTAAACAAGCCATGCTCCACAGGAAGAATCACACGATGGTTGTTAATTCTTCTGGAGTTTGATTTCACGATTGTAGTGAGACCCGGTAAAAGGCACGTCATGGCTGATCATTTGTCTCGCATACCCAATGGTGAAGCCCCTACAGGAGTTGATGATGAATTACCCGATACTTCCCTATTCATAGTTGAGACTATGCCTGAATGGAGTGAGAACATTGTTAACTTTTTAGTTAATGGTTTTCCACCCAAGGAACTTCGTAAGGATATCGCTCGAAGGCTAGTAAAAGAATGTGAACCCTATTGTTTGATTGCCGGAACTCTGTATAGATTAGGCAAGGACGATATTCTTAGGCGTTGTGCCCGTGAGGATGAATATTTGTATATCTTGCAAGAAGCACATATGGGCATAGCAGGAGGACATTTTTCAGGAGACCTGACTGCTAGAAAGGTGCTGCAATCAGGCTATTGGTGGCCAACTTTATTTAAGGATGCATCACTTTTTACAAAAGGGTGTGATGAGTGCCAACGTTACAAGACCACACAGCGCAAAAACAGAATGCCCTTACATCCTATTAAAGTAACCCAACCATTTGAAAAATGGGGCTTAGACTTTGTAGGTCCAATTAGTCCCGCAGCTCGCAACACTCAATCTCGATATATTCTAGTTGCTACGGACTATGTAACAAAGTGGGCTGAAGCTAAGGCTTCACAAAAAGCTGACGCGAGGACAACAGCTAAGTTTCTTTTTGAGAACATTATCACAAGATTCGGTTGCCCTTTTGAAATTGTTAGTGATAATGGTACCCATTTTATAAATGAGGTAATAAGAGAGCTTACCACGACCTTTATGATATCCCACCATAAGTCTACACCTTATTACCCGCAAGCTAATGGACAAGCCGAGAGCACCAACAAGACTCTAATATCTATTTTAACCAAGACGGTAGAAGCTCATCGCACTGATTGGGATTTGAAGTTGACATCTGCTCTATGGGCTTATCGTACTGCTTATAAAGTGGCTATTAATTGTACGCCATTCAAAATGGTATACGGCCAAGAAGCGGTTATGCCTTGGGAGTTTGTCATTCCTAGTCTTAGGGTAGCTTCGCAAGAAGGATGGAATGGTAACCCCTTAACCGAGCGTTTGTATATCTTAGAAAAACTAGACGAAGAGAGACAGTTGGCTGTGCAAAATGCTCTTGTGGAAAAGGATAGGAGAAAGAAGTGGTTTGATCGCCATGTGAAGGACAAGGACATCAAAGTTGATGATAAAGTCCTTATGTATGGAGTACGTAAAGAGAAGAAAAAGTTGAAATATGTTGGTAAAGGACCATATAGAGTATGTGAAATTACCCCACAAGGTACCCTTCGTGTGGAAACTCTTGATGGACTTGAAACCATTGGATTCCTCAATGGGAGTAAATTCAAAAGATATTATGATCCTTTAAGCCAAGAAGAACTACGGGCCATTCATCAAAAGAAGGCCGCCAAAGCACAAACCGAGTTAAACAAGATACAAGCTCAAGCTGAGGCTAAGGAGCGACAACAACGTATAAGACAAAAACGAGAGGCTAACCTTGGAGTCACAAATGCATTCCACGTGGAAATCGAAGAGGATGGGTTGGACTCTGACACACCTCTACGATACCCTATTGAGTTAAATAGTGCCTATGGAAAAGTGCTACATAACGCCTTATTGGACACGGGTGCTAAATATAATCTGCTATCCTATGGGGTGTGGTGTCAGTTAGGGAAGCCACCTCTATCTGAGAGTATTATCCAAGTCAAGGGTGTCAACAAGAAAAAAACTACGGTTTTTGGAATCTGGCACACTTCTGTCAGTTATGACAATGGAATTGTAGCTCAAGACTTTTTGGTCATGCCTACTGGAACTATGGAGGGTAATATAAACCTAGGCCGCACGTGGATGATAGCCACCAAATGCACTATTGATTGGGGGACTGGGGGTGTTACAACGCAAAAACCAACTCTTAGCCCTACCACCCAAGCCATAGTCCCTGAGATATTGCCTAAGGAAATAAAACCCAAGACATTGCATGTCCAGGAGGTTGAACCATACGTCCCCATAGCCCAACTCTCTAGAGCTTCAACTGATGTAGTTGAAAGAAAGCTTGAGACACACAAGAACCATCCTAATATAACAGAGAAAACATACAAGTGGGTCCCTAAAGCCTCTGTAGTGAGCATGGTTGATGCAAAAAAACGGAAACCTCGTAAGAACCGTCCCACTCACTCCAAGAAATGTAAAGAAACGTTGTGTTGGATTCCTAAACGACTATTGGAAGCCCAAGGATACTATGAAGGAAATGATCAAATCTGGGTGCCCAAATGTAAAGTGTACTCTTACCTATCACCTCGCCCATGTAAACCCAATCCTGTGGCTCCAAAAAAAATTGAAAATCGCAGAAAGGAAAAAATCATGGAATGTTACACACCCGATCTAGAGCTAGTTTGGGTACCAAAGAAAGAACGATTTGTTCCACCTAGCTCAGGAACAGGGAAATCAAATGAAGCTTCTTGCTCTTCATGTAGTTCCTATACGCACATAGAAGCTTCGACACAACCTCCACCTACCACTGTACATATCCATACAAGCACGAAAGAGTTTGCACCTCCCGGGGTAAGTTCACCACCTACAACAACATTGCAAATAAAATCATGGGAGAGTACCTTACCACCCTTGCAACTAGATGAAACGCATAGGGCGGTCGAACACTATTGGTTAAAACCTTCACCCATAACAACTTGGAACAATTGGTTTCAAAAGGTGACGACCTCATTCCAAAAGGTATGATCTACCCAAGGAAGGGGGGAGTGTTTGCTAACATCAATCATTCACTCGCTCCCCTCTCAACCTTCCTCCCTGACCTCTCAATTCCAATCTTAGGGAATGTATATATATAGCCTTATACTCACAAAAAACAAAAATAGTAAAGAGTAAGAGCGACTAGCAACGAGAGAGCACCCTATCAGATCTTACATATAAGTCCAAATTCACCGTGTCAATTCAAGCAACACACAAAAAACAACTCTTATGTTTTAAAGGCCTAACCAAATCTATCTGTCTTGTCAGAAATGGCTACTTCACCAGAGGCATGCACTTCTATTTTTGATGAAAGGTACCCTTTGTCTTTTCCTCAAGTGTTCTACGTATGCTACCCTATACTTTCTTGCGAATGGGATTTGATAGAGAGCCTTGCATGTGAGAGAAATTTTGAGGAGTTAGAATGGCTGATACGTCTATGGCTAACTAGTGATCCCTACCCAGTAGCGAATGTGTCTCCAATGGCACATGCTTATTCTTTTGCACAAGATGAGTATCCACGCATCGCGAGGTTCTTGATTAGTATGCTTGCACAAGAGGATGATGAAGAGGAACTAATAGAGACCGAGGAAGACTATGGCCTCACGGGCAACGATTTTATTTATCTAGATGATGAGGATAGAGGCCTAGCCTTAGGGTGGCCACCCGGTTTATATAATATCCTCTTTCCTTGATTCTAAAAGGGGTGACAGATAGGTAGGTTAGGGGTCTAGATTGTGTTTTGAGTTTGTTTTTTAGGAGTTTTAATTTTTCACACTGACATGCCTCCTAGAGATATAGTGCCTGTTTTTGGATGTGTTAGGTAGGACTTATATGGATCTCCATCCACATGGCTGAGGACATCTGCTTCAACGAAATGAGCCACTCCATACCTCCAGGTGTACTACTTTCCATGATTCATGTTGGTGGATATGTGTAATTGCTAATAATGATTTTTCATTCTTTGTTTGAGTGCAATAGTTATGATTGTTATCTGCCATTATAGATGTATAAATTTGTCTTTGCTTAAGTTGATTGAACTCCAGTTTAATCTTATGGATGAGCCTGGAGATTAGGAGACCGTGACTTTAGGTTAACTCATTTACTTGACCACTAGGCCTAGCTAATAAAATTATCCGAGTATTTGAGACCTTAGGAATGTTTTAGGCAGAGAAAGGCTTGCTCACTTAAACAACAAAAAACACTAGTGCGAATACCAAGAAAATGGAAGCAAAAAAAAAAAAAAAAAAAACATAAGTGCCACAAATGAAAAATCTTACGCTGGAAGAGAAATCCTGGCTGGAATTGGTACTTCACTCACATGTATTGTCTATGGTACTAGAGCCCTAGAGGTTCCCAGTGTGGGCGCTTTTCCTTGAGAAGCAAAAAACCTCGGACATACAAAATAAGCACACACGTCACATGATTGTGACCCAAAGTAAAAAAATATTAAAAAAATAAAATAAAAAAATTAAAAGACTTCCATTGAGCTTACAGTTAACATTTCAAGCTTTTGTTTGCAGTTGTGAGAGCGAGTTGGCTAATCAAAGCTGAAAAGCATAATTAGGGAATCTTGCATTTAGATAATCTTCTTAGCTTAGCTAGTACTAGAGTAGTTGTTTTAACCTTAGTCATAGCTAACTAATTGATAGACTCACCCATAAGCTCAAAACTCTTGATTAATTAATTTACTCAAAGTGCAATTTATTTGTCCTTAATGGCAGTCTAACATTTCATAAATCTTGCATTTACTCATTTCCACATGTACTTTACATTCCCCTCATGATTTATGGCAATATAATTCCGCTTGCTAAAACAGTGACTTTGCCTTGCAGATTCAAATCTAGATGCTCTACAACATGGACATACCAAGATTCAACTCAATAGCTTCCGAGGACGGAATCTACATCAGGAAGGGGGGCAATGTTAACCCTCGTGGCTCACGGACACCCTATCGCCTACGACGGACACCGTAACCGTATTATTTATTTAAGTAGAGTCAGGCACCGGGCTTGTCGGTCCAATAGGGAAAGGTAGAGTGATCGCCGATGAGAGGCGCACTCTAACACGAACATGCTAGGGTTAGTTGGCTAAGCATGGGTGCCCAAGTGTGAATGGGGTGAGCTCACATAAAAGCCAATAAAACCTAAAATTGAGTCATTCTCTCATTTGTGCAATAGAAGAGTGCTCTTGCTCCATCTCCATCTCCATCTTCTTCTTCTTCACCTCCTTGTGCGTGCGTGTGAGAGAGAGAGAGAGAGAGTGTGTGAGAGTGTGTGTGCGATCGAGCGTTGCGGCGGCACGACGGCGGCGAAGCGGTTGAGCGCAGCACGACTGCAGCTTCTTCTTCATCGCGGCAAGGAATCCACCACGAAGGCGAGCGTAGAGCGGTGAGTGACACACCCTTAACTCTCTTGAGCTTGCTAGTTTAGGCTTGTTGTGTGCTTGGAGCCATTTGTGGCTCGCACACGGTGTATTGGCAAGTCCCTCGCTTCGACAGTGCGGCAAGGAGCGCACAGATGGCTTGGAGGGGGGGGGGGGGGGTTGTTTGAAAAGTGTGCATCAGCATAGAAAGAGCCAAGGAAGTTCCAAGATCAATGGTCAAATAAAACATCACATTTGGCATACATATGGACTAGAGCATTGCCAAACTCCATATTAGGCTTATATTTCCACTATGATAGTGTCGAGCACAACTTTATTCACCTTCCCAATAATTTTACACTGCTCTTCAATTAGACTTGATCTAAAGTTTCCCATCATAGAAGCAGAGTGGCACGGCAACGGGTACTTCATTTAATTTTATACCTTATACTTATGCACAAGATAATGATTTCAAAACCACATGGTTGCATATCCTTAAAAAGGGGGATATTTTTTGGCGAGCATTTTTTGGCGAGCGCTTTTTTGGAATCTGGTGAGTAAATTCCAAAAAGATTCTTTTCCTCTCTTCTCAACTTTATTCTCTCTCTCTCTCTCTCTCTCTCTCTCTCTCTCTCTCTCTCTCTCTCTCTATCTATCTATCTATCTATCTATCTATCTCTCTCTCTCTCTCAAAATATTTTCCCTTGGCAAACACACCTCAATCCCACATCATCATCACCATCGCTTTTTGTAATGGAAATGGCCTATGAACTTTGAGAGTAGCAGAATTAGGAAATTAGGTGAAGCACTTTTGAGAGATTACTTTGTGAGCATAGCGGGTGAACTTAATTGATGGTAGCAACATAAACATGGTACTTATTTAACTTGACATGAACAATACTTTTGCAAGAGAGAGAGATAGATAGATAGAGAGATAGAGAGAGAGAGAGAGAGAGAGAGAGAGAGAATAAAGTTGAGAAGAGAGGAAAAGAATCTTTTTGGAATTTACTCACCAGATTCCAAAAAAGCGCTCGCCAAAAAATGCTCGCCAAAAAATATCCCCCTTTTTAAGGATATGCAACCATGTGGTTTTGAAATCATTATCTTGTGCATAAGTATAAGGTATAAAATTAAATGAAGTACCCGTTGCCGTGCCACTCTGCTTCTATGATGGGAAACTTTAGATCAAGTCTAATTGAAGAGCAGTGTAAAATTATTGGGAAGGTGAATAAAGTTGTGCTCGACACTATCATAGTGGAAATATAAGCCTAATATGGAGTTTGGCAATGCTCTAGTCCATATGTATGCCAAATGTGATGTTTTATTTGACCATTGATCTTGGAACTTCCTTGGCTCTTTCTATGCTGATGCACACTTTTCAAACAACCCCCCCCCCCCCCCTCCAAGCCATCTGTGCGCTCCTTGCCGCACTGTCGAAGCGAGGGACTTGCCAATACACCGTGTGCGAGCCACAAATGGCTCCAAGCACACAACAAGCCTAAACTAGCAAGCTCAAGAGAACATGAAAATAGTTGAGGACCGGATTCATATGGAGCCGGTCCCCCCTCCAATAGGCATTTGTATTATAGTTTCTCCCATCAAGAGAAACTTGGTACAATACAATCTTTGTGTTCCTTGTGACCTATGTGATGCAATGAAGATGGAAAGCTTCGTGCATCACAAGCATAACATAAACTTGTAGGCATTTGTATTATAGTTTCTCCCATCAAGAGAGACTTGGTACAATACAATCTTTGTGTTCCTTATGACCTACGTGATGCAATGAAGATGGAAAGCTTCATGCATCCCAAGCATAACATAAACTTGTAGAAAGCATTAACTATCCCAAGCCTCAGTCCCAAGGCCTCAAACACCTTCGAAGGTGGAGAGAGCTAGCGGGGAATGAGGATAGGGAAGAGGAAGAAGAAACATTCCATAGGAGAAAGAAATAGTTCCTCACTTATCATTACTCTTCTTGCTAGCATACATAATAGCGTAGTAATGGAGTTGGAGAAGATGGCAAGCTTAAGCATTGAAGCATGACTCTTGGTTGGATTTGTATTCCATAGCAAAGAGTGTTGGTGTAGGCTTTCACTCTCACAAGCTTGGAGAAGGAGGTGGTGTTCCTCAACTTTCACCAAGTGAGAATGGTGTCCAAATGAGTGTGTGTGATGGTGTATATCTCCCTAGCACCCCCCTTTCTTGCTTTGGGCCAAAATTCTACTTGCTACAAGCTCTTTGGACCCCTCTCTCCTTAGCCAATCACATCCAGCATGCAGTCAAGCATATGGGTAGTCTTTTGACAAGTGTCCTCCTTACCCCTTAGAGAGAGAGACAGAGCTTGAAAATATCTAGACATTTGTTAGATGGAAGTAGAATCTCATTGGACCCCTCTTTAGCCCAACCAATAGCATTCAAGCACACCATGTGGTTAAGCTTAGTGAGAGTCTGACATGTGTCCCATGTGCTCTTTTAGAATTCCCCTACCTTTGAGATTTTTATGCATAGGAAGTTTCTCAAGCAACTTCCTCATTAAGTGAGTAGGTTCTCTTTTTGACTCAAGCATCTTACCCCCCATGCATGGGAAGCTTCTCAAGAAACTTCCTCATTAAATGTGACAAGTACCTCAAGTACCTTAGTCATCAAGCATGACAAGCACCTTAGGTGCGGTTCCCACCTCAAGCATAGCCTTAGCTTGCTTAAGTTTAGGTCGAGTTCCCACATAAAGCACAACCCTAGCTTGCTTAAGTTTAGGTCGAGTTCCCACCTGAAGCACAACCCTAGCTTGCTTAAGGTTCCCACCTCAAGCACAGCCCTAGCTTGCTTAAGTTTAGGTCGAGTTCCCACCTCAAGCTCAGCCCTAGCTTACTTAAGGTCAAAGGACTTTTAACACTAATCATTGGAGGTCTTTAATGAAGCTAACCCTAAGGTTTTTTAAGCTTCATTAGTTGCACATTGCTCTTTGATAGACTACCTCCTTTTGGACCCTTATTGAGATGTAACTATCTCTCCTTTTTGGTCTCGTGTTGAGATAGGTCTAGAAGCACATGTCTCTATTCTAACTCTTGTTCCCGTTTATTCTCCCACATCAAATGATCAATTTAATATGAGAAAATCATTTGGTAAAGTAAGATATTGTGTTTTATGACATTACCTCTCTCTTGAAATCATAGTAGTCCTCGACTATGACGTAGAGAAGATAAAGCCTAGTCATTAGTCCATGTTTCTTAGCGGGTAGAGGATCCCTTTTTACCCTACGACATCATTCCAAGATGGATGACTAGTCCATTTGGTGCTTGGGAGACGTAGCTGCCGCAAGCATGTCTGCTCTTTAGTCCATATCATACTTCCAAAGTAAAGTGACAAGTTCTACTTGGTGTTTGGGAGACGTCGTCACCACAAACATGATTCTGAGCATGCATACTTTTAAATTTGTGCACGATAAAAAGAGAACTAGTCTTATAAGACAAAAACATTTTCCATTTAGAATGCATTTTCATATGCTTACTCTAGTGCAACATTGTAAGCATTGACAAGGTTCATATTATCCTTAAGGTAGGTTCTTTGCATTCATCTAGCATCTTTAAAAGAATAATTCTTAAACTTAATAAGATATAGTCAGATAATATTACCGTTTCTTAATACCTTGTCTTCATGTCATAGCATGGACTCAGGTTGAAGTACTTCTTCTTGATCTTTGATTTTTGGAGGGTATGCAACAACTATTGCTTTTTTTGATGGAGCTCCTTTGTAAGGCTTATGTAGGTTCTCATGGAAAACATGGTGCATGAGCCAATGGTTGGGCAACTTCAATTGATAAACCATATCATTGACTGGCTTAAGAATTTTAAGGACCATAGTATCTTTTTGCTAGTTTAGCATCATACTCTTGGTGGTCCGTAGGACTTTTGCCCGTAGTATGCCTCAGATGAGCCTTGAGAAACTTTAGCAAGACCCAGTCATTTTTCTTAAAGGCTAAGGCTCTTTTTTGCTTATTAGCAGCAGCCCTTTTTGCCTTTCCTGTGAGATGGATATAACCCCTTTAATCTTTGAAAAAGATTCTTGTAGGTCTCAGCTATATTCATCAGCAGCGAAGATCTTCCCCTGTAATTGAAGTAGTAAGGGACTTTTGGATCTTCCCTCTTTAACCTCGAAAGGTGCTTTCCCCATAGAAGTATGTACAATGTCATTGTACGCATACTCTATAAGAGGTAGGTACTTCTATCATCGAGAACGTTGATCTACTTCCATGACATAGGCTTTTAGTAGATTCAAGAATCATTAGATTAGTTATTTCACTTTGGTCATCCGTTTGTGGATGATAGGCCGAAAAAGAAATTTAATCTACTTCCTAGATTCTCAAAGAGACCCTTCTAGAACTTACTGGTCAGTCTAGGATCTTTGTCTGACACTATGGATGTTGGAAATCCATGAAGCTTGAAAATTTGAGATCTGAAGAGGGTTTCCATTTGATGTGCCTTAACAGTCTTTTTGACAGGCATAGAGTGTGTTTTCTTGTTAATCCTGTCAAGACTGAAACACTCCAAGTTGCTTACCTCGATCAAGTTTCAACTTTTGGTATACCACGCATTTTGAAACATAATTTTGTATGTTTACTTTTCATGGTAGACCAACAGAAATGCATTTCTACTCCTCGAAGAGTAGACTATGGAATCCCTCTTTGCCCCGCATAAGGAGAAGTATGGGATTCATACATGACTTTCTTATTGTATGGGTGAGTAACACATAGCCTATTGCCGTTTGGAAGATAATCATCCTTCAAGGTGAATGGTTCTTTTTTTTTTCTTCCCTATTGCAAAGGCTGTAATTACGTACTTAAAGTTTTGGTCAGTAGCAGACTCTTCTATCATAAAAGATAGATCATTGTGAGTTGCCATAGACACCACATTGACCCATGGTCATTGTGAAAGTGCATCGACCACTTGTTTGTGCTTGCCAACAATGTGAGCAATATGAAATTTAAATTGCCAAAGAAATTTTGCCTACCTCATTTGTTTGTCGGAGAGCTTGGTTTGCGTCATGAAGTTCTTGAGGCTTTGTGATCCATTCGTAGGATGAATGGAGTCCCCAAGAGACAGTGTTTCCACTTGTTTAGGGCATATAGAATAGATAGTAGCTCTTTTTCGTATTTGCCCAATACTCACTTATCAAAGTTGAGTCTTTGACTCTCATATGCTATGGCATGCCCTTCTTGAAGCAAAATAGCTCCAAGGCAATTACCACAAGCATCACATTGGACCTCAAATGGTTTTGAGAGATCTAATAGTGTGAGCACATGTTGAGAGATAAGATTCTCCTTAAGCTTCTCAAAAGCTTCTTGCACTTTTGCAGTCCATGAATACTTAATGTTTCTTTTTGTTAAGTCATGTAATGGGCCTGCTATTAGCAAGAATTTTTTTCCATGAAGCATCTATAGTATGCACCATACCTATGAAGCTTCATACCTCATGTATATTCCTTGGATTAGGCCATCTTTTTATTACCTCTAACTTTGTTGCATCCATACGGGTGCCATCCTTAGAGATAATGTGACCTAACTATTGAATCTCTTGTAGGAAAGATTCATTTTTCTTTTGATTAATGAAAAGCTTATTCTCTCTCACAACTTGAAAAATTACCTGGGGGTGTCGCTTGTACTCCTCAAGAGATTTTGAGTGGCCTGAAGATTTTTGTCCATCGTGAGTTTGAATGCGGCTGGAGCATTTGTCAGGCCAAAACTTTGTAAATTATCAAATAGATCTTCCATGTGCGGCACAGGAAATTTATTTTTGATAGTGATATTATTTAGTGATCTATAGTCAACACATATGTGATATGTGTCGTCTTTCTTTTGCACTAAAAGTAATGGTGAAAAAAATGGAGAGGAGCTAGGCCTCACCATCCCTTTTTCCACCAAATCATGCACTTGCCTCATGATCTCGTCTTGTTGAATTTGTGAAACTCGATAAGAAGGCTTGTTAGGCGGTGAGCTTCTTGGTAGGAGCTCAATTGCATGGTCATCATCCCTCATTTTAGAGGTAGCTCACGAGGGATGTCATCAATGAAAACATCTTGGGATCCATTTAGAAAATTAGACAACTCTAATTCCTCTTCATTCCCTTTATTGCAAGGATATGGTGTTTCCCGACTCATTAGCATCTATGTACATGCTCTTTTCCATGTAGGTGAAGTAGCTTCTCCTTTCAAGAAACTTCTTGTTGGAAGCCATGTGGTTAAACCATGGTGCCCCAACGATAACATTCTCATGTTTGAGAGGGAAGATGAAGAAATCCTTTTTGTCCACATAGATTTGGACATGAAGCCTTAATTTTCCAATTAAGGAAGTAATTGAGACGTCTTGTCCCTTTATAGCTCCATTGGCTTTGAATGCATCTCCCATCTCGTGGGCTTGTATGCCTAGCATAGTGGTCAACTCCATGGATATGGGGTTGTGAGTTAAACCAGGGTCAATCAAAATAAAAGCATCATGCTCTTCCATCTTTCCCCAAGCATAGGAAAGGAGAAATCCTTGGCAATGAGCATCCTCTTTTGGAGATTCAAACATAGAAGCTATAGGAGTTTCATTGCGGTCAATTCTCTTGGGCCAAGGATGATAACCATGGCCTTGCTCCCCACACTTAAAACATTTGTGGTCCTTACGAAAAGCTTCTAGCTCTTTAGGAGAGAGTTTATATTTACCTTTGTAAACTCCCTTATCCTTGGACCGATTGTTGTTGTTGTTGGAATAGCCTTGGTAAGAATTTTGGGCATTGGTTTTCCTCTTGGCGTGATATCACTTTTGTCTTTGTTTTCCATGGGCTTAACATTCCGTCTAGCCCCTTGTTGGAAATTGATGCACGGCGCAACCATGGTGTGGTGGATTACTTTGGTGATAGAACCAGGCCATGAGAGTTGACATACTCGGCCATCTTTTTGGGTAATCCCACACTTAATTGTTTCTTTTTTCATGGCAAAGTCTATCTTTTGAAAAACAATAGCCTTGAGATGTAAATCCCAAAACTTGTCCACATATTTGTGGATAGACTCATGAGAGAGAAGCTTTAAACTTCACCATTTGGTAAGCATTTTTTCCTTTGCATCACTTGCAAGGAATTGCTTCATGATTGTTTAGGCGGTTACGCCGCTAGCGGAAGCTAAATAGCGAGAACTCAACCAACAACAGAATTTGTCAGACGAGGACGGAGCTTGACCCGCAGGCGCATGGAAACAACTAGGTGGGTGTCAAATCACCTACTCGACCTTCTAATGACAATCACTACTAAGGAAATCAAATCTAAGTTCTAGAATACGCAAGTGACTGAAATCCGTACTACGAACGAATGCTATACGAAACAGGATCTAGAATCATTGAATCGATCTCAAACTCAAGGGGAAGTCTATACACTAGGTAAGAACAACACCCTAAAGACTTGAACTGCAAAATCAACCTATAACCACTCCGTGCGGCAAACGCGTATGAAGACAGGCCGAAAAATACAGGTGATCGAAACTTGACCCCGATGGTACCAATGTGTAGCTCTACTCATTGTGGTTCTATAGATATGCTGCACGCTCCATTCCAACACACGAGTTGGAAGAAAACTCACACCGAAGCTCGTAGGAACTTACCACACATAGAAGCCGATAGCGCGCACTCTTGGTATCTGTGCGTAGCTCTCGCCGTTGCTAACACAATGGCGGTGTCGCTTCTCCAATGGCGGCTCCGTAGCTCGCGTAGCAAGTAGATAAGACTCTCTCTCTCTCTCTCTCTCTCTCTCTCTCTCTCTCTCTCTCTCTCTCTCTCTCTCTCTCTCTCTCTCTCTCTCTCTCTCTCAGACACAGTCACGGCGCTCAAAAACTCACTTTGATTAAAAACTGAATCTCCCTTTAGGTTACAAAACTTTGGCTTATATACCTCAGCCTTGGAGGTGAGAACATCTCTAACTAATTACATCGGCAAGTGAAATTACTTCGGGATTACAAGCTGGAAACTCAATTGAGTCCCGTTACTTAATGAATGGCTCCAATCAAAATTAATGTCGGAAAGACATTTATTACAATCAATGGTTACAAAAATGATGAGTGTGAGCAAAAATGTGGGTGTGATCCTCTGCTGGCTCAACACTCCCCCCCTCCGCGTTCATGTCGTCCCTGACATGACTTTTATGCTTGGTCAATAAAGTCCTGTCGTCTTGAGCATCTACAAATGTGATTCGTATCTTAGGTTGCCGATGGTCAAGGTTGGGCCGAATATTTTGCTTTCGTGGGTGAAAAAGCCGGTGTAGAAAGCTTCTTCGAATGTTTGCATGTGGAAGCTAGGCAAAAACATAATCCTCTGGTATAGGAGGTGCAACACTTTTGGAGAAGGCTGCAATGAAAGATCATACATCATATCAGTTACTGTGTCGGCCGTCGATAGTAGACTCGAGGTCGTGGCTTTATCTGGCGCGAGCACTTCAATGCAAGCTAAGAGAGTCCTGCAGATTTTCTTGAGCATCTGACACGAAAGCTCAGGAGAGCCAGTAAAGAGCTTGATGGTGCCTGTTAGGGTTTTCACCATGTAGGCTTTACCTATTCTCTCTCCTGCCTTTGGTCCTGGCATCCTGGGGTAATTAAGCCAATTTGGCTTCTTTTCTGCAATCCTGTCATGCTCGTTCCAGCTTCTGACTCTTGGCACCGGGAAAAAGGTTGCATTCTCCCGAATCTCCTTTGGTGCCTCCACCAAGTAGATGAGGTAGGCTGGGTATTTGTTCAGCCAACCTTTCCTCCATCTAGGCTACGAATCGACAATCTTCTTTGATTGTTCCTCTTTTGTGATGTCGCCTTCGTAAAGAGCGATATACTGCTCCTCTTCTATTCTCTTTTTCGTTTTTATCACTTCAAACTTCATCAAAGGGAAAGGCAGATTGGGTTGCATCCACTCTTCATGGAGCACTTTTGTGTCTAATCCCTGAAGTCTAATGGAGATGAGGAGTCTCCTCTCCCATTCCATTTCCGCCTTGGCACTCTCCTCTGTTGACTTTGTTATTTGGTCATGGAGCCTTTGTTCTTCTTCTTCAGAGATTCCTAAAGTAGAGGCCACCTCGTGAACTGGGGCTGGATCTTCAATTGTGGTTGCCTCTCCAGTTTCTGGTAGCTCTATGGCTGCTCCACTTGATCCTTCTTGTGGTGTCTCTGTCTCTCTTCTTTGTTGCTTTTGTAGATCTTGGAGCTGTTTGCGGAGGGTCTCATTCTCTGTTCTTAGTGTTTGATTTTCTAAAGTGAGCCTCTCCTCTGCTGCCAATGATCCCTCCGCAATGTGCAACCTTTGCACTTGCTCTAATCTTAGCTCTCTTTGTAAGCTTCGGACCTGGTCTTCCAGAGCTGGTACAAGAGCTCCCTCTTGTTCGGTTCCTGCTCTGCTAGCTCTAAGGGTAGTCCTGAGTTTAGTGATTGTTCTTTCTTGGAGCTCGACTCTTTCCCTTAGCTCAATGAGCTCATCTTTAGCCGCCTCCAAGTCGTCTTCCATCCGCTCCCTTGCTTCCTGTGCACTTGTTACTTCTCTTGAAGCCTTGGCTAGCTGGAGTATCAAGCCGTCTCTCTCGTTTTCAGCGTCGTAGAGTGATGCTTTATGACTTTCAGATTCAGTCATAGCATTCTCTAATTTCCTCTGCAACTCGGCTTCCCTTTGTTTGGCTGTCTCAATCTCCACTTCCTTTGCCTTGGATCTTTCTTTGATCTTGTTGAGCAGTTCATGCACCATGTACATGTCTTTTTCATCTTCATCTGTCAACTCTAAAGCTTTTTCGGCCACCACCTCCACTGGCTTCGGCTCTTCTAGTACGTTCTGCTCGTCCAGTTTTTCATCACTTTCTTTTGTACTCTTTGTATTTTCCTCTGTCCCTCTCCGATCATCTCGTTTTTGTAGGGTGATCCCATAAACCGCCTCAAGGGCTTCTTCTTCAGTGTACCCTATCGCTACCAGATCCTCATAATCGTTTTTCTTTTGCTGAATTGGATCTATCTCCTTTTCCTTGGTCTCGGCCTCCGGCTTTTCCATACCAGCCGTGTCCATCTCTACTGTGGTCTCTTCCACAATGATTTCCGTCTTCTTCAGGCTTGGTACATCAGTAAAGGAAGGCTGATTGTCCTCAGTCATCTTGGCTTTCCCTTTGTTTGCTTGCCCTTCTTTCTCTTGAGGTTCAGTAGACTCATCTACTTTCTTCTTCCCCTTGTCGTCCTTTTTCAGCTCAACTTTTAAAAGCTGTACTTCCTCTTCAGTGTATGGCTCGACAGGTTGCTGCTCCAGTATAGCCTCTGACTCCTCATAAGCTCTAATATATTGATCATATTGATCAACATGTGGCCTGGCTGAGCTAGTTCCAACTTTAGTGGGGTCTGGAACCCACTTTTCTTCAAAGTCCCCCTTTAGAGCTCTTTCCGCTCTAAACTGCTCCACCAGTCTTTCCATTCTTGCCGCTTTCTGACTTTTGGTTTGCTTGGGAGCAACCTTCTTCTTTGCTTTCTTCATAAGCGGCTCATCCACATTCTTTTCAGGTTCTGAAACTATTTCTAGTTTCCTACGTGCTCTTGTAGACGCCCTCTTGGATACTTCATGCTGTTCTTCCTCCTCATCGGCTTCTCTAAGCCACTCATTCTGGGAGGGAACCTTTGGCCATTGATCTCTGGCTCCAATAGCTTCATAAGCTATTCTTGTCAGAACTTCAGCTCCTCCTATATACTTTGGCTTCTCGTTGTGCATGGCAATTACTTGCTCGTGGATGTGTTGAGCGTAATTCACCTCCTTTGGCATATTGCTCTTCAATGCCCATGTGATGGTAGTTGCAATGGCATGGGGTGGTGTCGTATACTTTTGCGGTCTTTTACTGCAAATATGGAGAAACTGGTTATACAGTCGGCAAAGGGTTGCCGCTCTTTGGTCTGCCATATCTCCATAAGTTGCATTCTGTTTCTTGGACCCATAAACCTCTATAGCCTCCCTTCTTTCCCTGACAGAGCTCCCTTTGTTGTGCAGCTTCAATGCATCTGCAATGAGTTGTGGAGTGATCTGTACCTCTACTTTCTCTCCATCTATTGCTGTTGAGAGGCGGAAGTGAAAAAATAGACCCGGTGGCCTCTACACCAAGACTATGCACAATGGCCTCATCACGGGGAATACACAATAGGGGCACCACCTAGCAAGATATGCGGCTAGGACGCATACATATACACAATGAAGCATGCATGGAAAACAATTTCAAGATCCACGCCCAAATGTGGAATGGGGTGGTCGGAGAATAAGGTGAGAGGAGTGGTGAGTGAGTGAGAATGGGCTCGCTACGTGTGCATGTAGTAAGGAAGATAACGAGGTCAGGGATACATGCAAGTATGCTCACTTCTCATACAAAAGGTGGCGAATCCGCACACCTTAAGATGGAAGTAGCAAGATGATAGGAATATGAGAGGGAGAGAGAGTGTGTGTGTGTGGTGGCGAATCCGCACACCTTAACATAAGCCGAAAAAAAATGGCAAGGAACAAGAATATACCATACTCACAATGAGATGTATCCAAAGCGACACAAAGTATGGCACTAAGATGGAGTGTGTTGATTGCTTGCAAAAGATGAATACAATAGGTAGCGTATGGCAGGAAAATGAGAAGGGAACAAGATCGTAGGAGGCATAATGGAGAGATGGGAGTTGATGGCCAGGAATATCATGAGTGTGTCCACCCTTCTTCTTCTTGAAATTGTGCCTTCAACCCTTAATTACAAGTGGTGTGGAGGTGTGGTGCTCATCTTTTGTGCATGGTGATGGTGATGATGATGGTGTTGTGATTATGTGATTAGGGTTCATGCTACAAGCATGTAGCACAAGAGTGTGTATGGATAGGTGTGTGTGTGTGTGTGTATGTTCTCTCCCCCAAGTGAGCTCTCATGGCCTCCTTATATAGGGAAGGAGGAAAGGATTTAGCAATATTTCTATTTGAGGTGAGTGTCCCACTTTGGTGACTAGGAAAATGGGGTGCATGTGACTGTGGCTCCCATCTTGTCTCCTCATTATTTAAAATACCAAAGTCAATAGAGAGAGAAAAAGAGAGAATGTTGGTAGGATGTAGAGGATAGGAAATATTTATAATAGTCTAGATTTGGATAGACATAAGCTTATTATGGAGAGAAGAGAGAGGTAAGAAAATTATAAGAGAGGTTGTCGAAGGTGGATATTTGTTGATGAGGATGGATCCTCCAAAAATGGTGATAGAATTACTCTACTAGCCAAGACCTCATTAAAAGAGCTTTGTCTCTTGTAATCATGCTTGAAGACTTGTAGAACCATAGCCATTCTAGAAGGAAGAAAAGTGGGGATGGCCTGTGTCACCATTACACGAGAAAACTGGGGTCCACTACAAAAATCATATCTCCGTGTTCATAACTCCAAAAATTCTGAAAAAAAATGAGCTAAAAGTTGAGATCACGAGCTACATCTTTCATGTTGAACGCTCCTTCAGATTCAGAGTTCTTCTTTACTTAAAAAATTCAGCCAAATAATGTATTATTTGTGGCTGCAAAAGTCTTTTGGTGGTCCCCTTTGAGTGGACTTCTCTTTTGCCTTCAAGTGTAAGCTCCTTCATGTGTATGAAAACATGACCTAGAGTGTTGAAAAAATTGGCAATCATCTAGATGGAGGTATTATTGAAATTTGAAAGTGGGGTTGAGGTTTGAAAATGAAAACTAGTGAATAAAATATTTGGTAGAGTGGAATAATATACATACATGAAAAAAAAAATATTAGAAAATATTAGAATATATATATTTAATATTTTTAAGGTCAAAAGAGAGATCAACAAAGAAAGCTTACTTATTATGCTACATCGTGATTGATTAGCATAAGTATTATTTATTTAATAAAAGCTAAAACGTTTGTGAAAAAGGGAAGAAAAATCAAAAGTAACTTATATAATAGGAAATATTTTTGGTAAAAGAGAAAAAAATATGGGGGGTTCCCATGCATGGAAAAGCATGCCTCACTGTCAATGTGGCTTTCCCATCCTTCTGAATGGAGGTTGCCAACTCATACACTCTTCTTGTATCTACACCTGATGGTCTCGAGGTGAAGAATCTGTGCAAGTCTGCCCTTTCCAGGTACCTGTTGATGTTCTCTGACCTGCTATAATCCACCAATTCTTGTGGGATCATCGGTATATCCACCGCTTGCCCTTGAGGATCTCTGAAAGTCCCCTGGTAGATCTTTATTCCCTCTTGTTCCAGTATTGCTTCCTCCACCCAAGTTTTGGTTGGCTTGAGGGTTTCTGCAGGGATGTCAAAGGGTTCCGCTTCTGCAAGAGCATCTTTGATTGTCGGTCTTTTTCTCTTCGTTGCCGATAACTTGGCGGAATCCATAGATCCTGTAACTCCAATTTCAAAAGTTAGCGTCTTTTTAGTACTGAAAGCCAAAATGAAGCTTTTAACTATTCAAATGACTTGAAAATTGAAACATGAGCTATTCAGGGCCTAAGGATGCAGGGTAGGTGAAAAAATATGCAAACTGGGCTCAAAATCATGCTGGAGACATCATACGCGTATGATGTCTTTTGTGTCAAAATGACTTCATATTGGTTGTGCTTGTAGCTAATAGTGTATACATGAGTATCATATGCTTGGATTTGAGTTTGGATCCCATTTGGTCAAGTTTGGGCCAGTTTAGTCCAGTTCAGGCTCTTGGCAAAATTTTGAAGGGGAATTGGATTTTATGATCCAAATTGAATAAAACTTTGTGGTTCACCTTCAAATGGCATGTAGATCACTTCTGTTTGGTGGTTGAAGCCCTGAGGTGCCAAAATCACATAGTGAGACATCATACGCGTATGATGTCTTTTAGTGTATTTTTAGACCAAATTTCTCTATAAGCTTGGATTTGGCTTTAGATAGGCTTATTCAGTGGATTTATGAATTTTGGATAGATTTTGGGCTAAAAATGGCTCTGGAGACATCATACGCGTATGATGTCTTTTTCATCAATTTTTCATGGGATTGGTTCTGTGGACTCCCCATGTACTAGTGAAGGACTGTCCCTACTCAAATCTTGGTTTGGACTTGAGTATGTTGGATTTGGGTCAAAATAGGCTTTGGATGAAGGATTTTCCCTCAATTGGGCTAATGGGGTGATCCACTTGACCAAATGGTTCCAAATTTCATATGTAGCATGTATTAGATATATATAATGGATGTATGATGACAAATGAGCAGTTTTGGCTCTGTAAGTGCAAATAGACATCATACGCGTATGATGTTTTTTGTGTCAAAATGGTGCTTTTTGGTTCCAGATAGCTTATAGATGTGTTAATCAACAATCCTACAAAGTTTCATTGAGTTTGGAGTTATTTTGACAAAATTAGGACCAAAAATCAATTTTATGGCCTAATTTGCGTCTTTTTGGTTTTCCTTGGGTTTTCTAACTCCAATTCTCATGATACTTGGTTCATAGGATGTGATTAACATGTGGAATGAAGCTATGCACTCAAATGTTGAAATGGATGTAAAAATCATGCTGTGAGACATCATACGCGTATGATGTCTTTTCTTGAAATGTTGGTTTTTTTGTGCAAAGAATGCTTTGTGCTAGTGCCCTAAGCCCTGCTAACTAGTTTTCAACTTAAAAAGTCATCAGTTTAGCTGAAAATCCCCCTTATAGGAATTTCAGTCCCTGAAGTCGTCTTTTTGCCTTGGAGATGAATTTCTTCAACTTTTCTTCTCGAGAGTTGCATTTCCAGCTCATTAGATATGTTGTGAAGCCACCTATTTGGTTGAACTTGACTTTGGCTCACCGTTCTCCATCTTTCTCCATTTGGTTGCCCGAAAGCGTCTTTTTCACCATCGGTAAGTGAATCAGCTTTCTTTTGGGTTTTGCTTGCAAACATAAGTCATCCATGTATATTTGAAGCTGCTTGTGAAGTTTCATTTCATTCGGTCGTCAATTTCAGCCGTTATGCCAAAATGACGCTTTGTGTGTCCGTAGCCGAATCGGTTGTTTTGACCCACTTTTGGTGATCCAAACCTCGGAGATACTCCATGGTTGCATTGCCCTCGATGTTGTTAAGCTTCCTGAGAAGTTTTGTGTCGTTTCGACAACTTTTTCCTGTTTGCCTCTTGCAGGCTCTGTTGACCTAGGGTTTTTCAAGTCGTTCTTTCTCGAGCTTTGAGTGTTAGAAACCCATCTTCTATGCTAGGGTAACCCACCTCTAAGTTCTTGCAAGGTTTGGTTAGGCGGTTGTGCCCCTACCTAGCGTTCTTCCCCATTCCCCGTCTGCTCTTGTTTCTTGGTTTTGGTCAGTTTTCGCGACAAAAGTTATCGATAAGCATCAAAAGCTTATGGCAACGAGTCTACCTCTCATGTCTGGTGTCCTCTGAGCTCTCGTAGCAGTCGTAGAAGGCGGTAGAAGGTCGGATGCTCCTGTGTGCTCTTTGCTCTCTCCAAGAAGGTAATAGTGGAAATGAGCTTGAAAGTGATGTGAAAAATACTTAACTTCAGGCTTCCCGGATCACTTGTTACCAAATTTGACATGTGCTCCTATCTCGTCGTGAAATGCACTTTAGGATTTGAAATTTCTCAATTTGGACTCCGTTTGACCTGTTTCTAAGAAATCTATCCACTTTGCCAAAATTCTGTCATTTCGGGCTTTCCGCAACTTTTTCATAATTGTACCCAATTTTTACCATGGGTTGCCCTTGTCATTAGGACCATCACTGTCTATTCTTTTCTTTTTTTCGATCTCATTTCACCTGCTTTTTGTATTTTTCTTTTACTTTTATTAAGAAAATCATAAAAAATAAAGGAAAATAGCAAATTGAAGCCAAAAAATTCCAAACATACACGATAAATAGATGGTAACCCTGTGTATATGAATATATACTTATTTGTGATTTCTGGACTTGGATTACCACTTTTTAGCTCCAAAAACACTCTTATTTAGTGATATTTACACGTCTAGAGACCCAAATTCATCATTTGATCTCTTCTTGTTGCAAAACAAGGTATATAAGGGCATAAATATTATCAATATCCGCGATCAAACATAAAAATTGCAAAATCATGTAGGACACTGCCCTTGTAATATAATTTTTGTTTTTCTTTGTTTTTGGCGCTTGTAGCTGCTTTGTAACTCCTATATACCTGTATAACCCCCCCCCCCCCCCCCCCCCCCCCCCCTCCTAGTCTGAGTCCTCCTGGACGACTATGAAGTGTCTGTGGGCGAAGCATTGTAGTTGTTTTGGTCATAAGTTCCAAATGCAATTGCAGAACGATGATACAACAGTCTCTCCAGTAAAGCTGCTCTTTGTTTGATTGAAGGATTGGTGGTCGGGTTTTGGGTTGGTGATACTTCGGTAGTAGAATCAGTAGATGGATTCATTTTTACCTTGTTGTTCTTTTGCACAATCCAAATCTGCTTCCGCTTCGCTTGTGCTTGCCACAAACTCTTTGCGACCCAAACCTGCTTTGTCCTTTGTGGTGATTTCCTCGCCTTGAAATACCTAGGAGTTTCCGTTGATTGTACTGAAGGGAGTTCCTGTTGACAAATCTTTGGGATCCAAATTTGCTTGCTATAGCTTTGTGCCGTCATGAACTTCTTTGGAATCCAGATCTGTTTCACTGTCCTTGATTGTCTGGAATCACTCTGTTGTCTGGTATTGAAGACTTTGTTTTCCACCTTTGTTTTCTCTGGCACCACCTTTTTTGGTCTCCATATCAACTTTGACTCCGTTTTTTCCCAAGGTTGAGCTGTTATATTATTGCTTGTCTTCCTTATCCACTGTTGAGAATTCCTCGTCGAAGAGTAATCCGGTTGTATAGAAACTTTTGGTTGCCATTGCGTCTTCTTTTTCTCTGGTTGTTGTTTACCTTTGTCTTTGGATTCGTCCTTTGGAGTTGGCTCTTCTCCTTTGGTGAACTTAACTGATTGACTTTCACCTTCGTATTTGATAAGCACTGATTTAGAACTCCAGTCAATCATTGCATTGTATTGCTTCTGCCATGGTTGTCCTAGCAATAATGGTTGTTGTGTAGCTTGGTCTTCAACCACGTAAAACATATGCGGATACACATACTGGTTAATCTGTATATGTAAAACTGTGCATCCAACAATTTTGATTGAATTCTCAGAGTAACTCTTTAACTCTTGCTTGGCAGTTTGTAGTTTAGTGTCATTTGTCAATTGTCTATACAAACTGAGTGAAAGTAGGTTAGCTTGAGCTCCTGAATCCAATAGTGCTCTGGCTTTGATTTGGTTGGTTCCTACTTTGCATTCAATGATGGGTTCTTCTTTGTCATTATCCATTTTTGTTATACTGACTGCGTTTATTCGTATTGCTCCTTCATTGCTCTGTTTCTGACGCAGTAGTCTTCTTTTCTCCATTCTTTCCTTCGCCTCGGCTTGCGCTCCCTCCAAAATCATTTTCTTTTTCTGGACACGCAGCTTTTCTTGATGTATTTTGAGAAGCATGTCTTGGGTTAGCGGCAAGAGATACTTTTTCACTCTGCATCCACTAATCCAATTGGGCATTTCTTCTCTGTCTAATGTAGCAAGCTTGACGGCTCCACTTGGTGATAGATCTTTAATCACCAGAGGTCGCATCCCTCGCTTTTTAAGCTTCTTAGCATGCTGTTTCAGAGTGTAAACTAGGACATAGTCCCCAACCTTAAACTCTTTAGTCCGCACATGCTTATCAAAAAATTCTTTTTGTCGCCTTTTTTGAGCGTAGATAGAAGCTACTGCTTTTAGGCGAAGCTCGTCTAGCTTTTCCAGGTCATCTATTCTATCAGAAAGCTCGTGCCCTGTCCACTCTAGATCCTTAGCCACCCTTAATGTTGAAATCAAGAATTCTATTGGTAAGATAGCATTTAGCCCAAAAACCATGTTATATGGGGTCGTTCCTATTGATGTTTTATATGCTACCCTATATGCCCATAATGTTGAATGCAACTTCTGGTCCCAGTCAGTTCTCGACTCAGATACAATCTTCGTAAGGACCGTGCATATGGTTTTGTTTGTTGCCTTAGCTTGTCCGTTTGCTTGTGGATGATACGGGGGCTGATTTCCTATGGATTACCAAGAATTCATCTAGAAGGATCTCTATCACTTCATTTATAAAATGTGTGCCTCGATCACTCACATTTCTATTGGCAATCCATATCGTACAAAGACGTATTCATATAGAAATTGTGCCGTGGTCCTGGCATCTGCTTTTTGAGTTGCCTTTGCTTCGACCCACTTTGTTAGATAGTCTGTAGCCACAATGATGTATTGTGCATGAGTCTTATATGCAGGAGGTGAAATGGGTCCGACATAATCAATCCCCCATTTTGCAAAAGCTCTTGCCCCCATCATTGGTCTAAGCGGCATATCATCTCTTTTAAGTGGCACTTTGGTCCGCTGACAGTCATCGCACCGTCTAACGTATTCCTCGGCGTCCATATGTAATGTTGGCCACCATATTCTTGCGGCTAAGACAAGTTTTGCTGTCTTATCACCTGAGAAATGGCCTCCACCTACTCCTCCATGAGCTTGCTCTAGGATTATCACATACTCATACTCTGATGCGCAAATCCTAAGCTGGTTGTCTTTACCTCTCTTATAGAGTTGATCTCCTATTAACGCGTAATCTCTAGCTTCTGTCTCTACAGATTTCTGACGAGCTTTTGACGTTCCTTCTGGGAAAGTTCTATTTGTGAGATATTCAACAATATATTGACTCCATTCCAGAGCGATCGTTATCTGATATAATGTCGAATACTCTGCTGGCGGTTTCGATGAACATATAATACATACAGTGACATATTCATGTACGCTTTCTTTCATTCCTGGCCAATAGACTCCCAATTGTAACAAATTCCTATATGTGTTCCTTCTTGAACAATGAAATGCACATTCCTGAACATGTGCTTCGCACAGATATATATTATATTCCTCAGGATTGATGCATAGTCGTAAAATATGATCATTTCCCAATTGATACAACCTTCCTGCAATCAATTGAAGATTCTTGGATTGCTGAATAGCAATATATTTCTGGTTGTATTCTCTTCTATCAAACTCTCCTCCATAGGTTAATAGATTAACGACATTTTGAGACCACTTCGGTATCATTTCTATGTTGAACAAGTACGCGTCTGGCATGTCGTCATCTACTCCTATAGGGTCTTCTCCATTCGTCAATCGCGAAAGATGATCAGCTCTAAGATGTGTTTTTCCTTTCTTTACTACTACCGTGAAGTCGAATTCCAGTAAGATAATGAACCATCTCACTATTCTCCCGGTATTGCATGGTTTATTCACTAGGTAGAGCAAGGCTTGGTGATCCGTAAAAAACACAAACTTGTTGGCTAGAAGATAATGCCGAAATTTTTTCACAGCATATATCATTCCTAATCCCTCTCGCTCTGTTGTGGTGTAATTCTTCTCTGCATTGTTGAGCTGTCGACTGGCGTAACAGATAGGAAAATCCATGTTTCCTTCTTCTGGCTGAGCCAGAATGCATCCTATTGCATATGCCGAAGCATCTATATGCACATGGAATATCTTCTCCCAATCTGGTGATTTCAAGACTGGAGCAGTAATGAGTGACTCTTTCAATTTCTTGAACGATTCCTCACACTCCTCTGTCCATTCAAAGTTCACTATTAGCCTGTAAAGTGGTTGGCCTATTATAGCGTACATGTAAATGAATCGTCTATAATATCCGCAATGTCCCATAAAGCTCTGTACTTGTTTCGCATTGGTTGGTCTAGGCATATCCACTATAACTTTTATCTTCTCTAAATCCGTGGATATTCCGTTTTGTGAGACAATATGTCCCAGAATTCTGCCATGTCGGACCATAAACACACATTTCTCAGGATTGAGACAAATGCGATATGTCCTACATTTCTCATTCACTTTACTACATGCCACTATATTTTGTCCACATCTTTTTCCACCGCCGCTTGGGTGCCACTGCATGTCACATGACTGTCGAGAGGGGTTCTTCTGATTGCTCACATAGCTTCATTGAACTTTCATTCCAAAACACGAAACTTCATCTTCTCTTTGGAATTCTCACTCCCATCTAGTACCCCTGAATCTTTCGTGAAAATGCTCTTTCTTAGCCTTTTTTGTGTTGTGCAATCACGTGTTTCTGCATTGTACTCTGGTCTATGTGTCAATTCATCCTCACATCAATCACAATCAATGGCCCTCGCTTTTTTCTTTGTCTCCTTCAAGAGGGGTGTGAGCCTTATACATGGGTGTTCCAGATGTAACCTCATTTACTACTCTTATGACTTGTGTTGGACTAGAGGAAACTCTTTCCTTGAGTCTCTCTAGAGAAGGTCCCTTTCCAATATATTTACCTTGAGAGTAAGAAACTACCTTTGTGCTTTGTAGTATCGCATTTTCCATATCTGAACTACATGCGTCATACAATGAGATTTTTTTTGAACCCTCACCTGCAAGCCAGCTACCATGCGTGCTCTCGAGCAAGTTGGTTCTTAGAGTGTTTGCCCCATCATCACTTCTCTCTATTACTGTCATGATGCTCCCCCAATGTGCAATACGCACCTCCCACCAACTCAACCAAGAGTCCATTGCATGGATGTTTTTATCTATGCAATTTCCATTTCGTCACCATTGTCGAAGGAGACAAGACTTCATTGCAGTTGCCTCTTTAGAGGGGACTAAACACCACTATTCGTATGTCTTTATGAGTTTGTTGAGATGAAGAGGCAAATTACTTTGTGGTGTGTGCCACCATGCTTTGTCTCCAATGCAAAAGGTAAGATCGCTCTTGATGTTCTAGAACATTGTCTTTACCACCATTGAACATGGTGCAAACTGCATTCTAGTTGGCTTGAGCTTTGTCCCTCTCGTGAATCCAAGGAAATCCGCTCTCACATCCATGACCCTTCATAACTTCATTTGTGTACTACCAGAAAAGAATTTGTGCTTCCATGTCTCCCTCTTTCATCTCACAAGCTGCAATAGTGAGGGGATCTTGCATGCTACAACATAAGACATGCACATTAGTAAACATGTTGTTGGTTGCTTCTTAAGATATGTCAAACTTTAGGAATATGTTCCTAAAGCAACAAACCTTGGATTGTTAATGTGGCATGCCATGGTCACCCAATCCACCACTCGATGAGTGTGATCAAATTGCACCCAAACATGTCGAAGATCTCCAGATCCACTTTGCCGCATTTGATTAACCAAATCCAATCTAAATGTAGGACTAACTGTAGAAATCTTGAACACAAAGCACCACTCCCCTTCCACTCCTTGTCCAAGAAACCTGCTTCTATGAAAAAAATCATATGTGCAATCTCCTTTTAGCCGTAGCAAGTAGTCCACACCGAAGCTCTCCTTTGTTGGCCCATTTCTTGTTGCAGGCACAGACCTTCAAAAATTGTATTTTAGAGTTAAATTACTTTGAAATCATATGCACAAACAAGAGAAACAAGTAAGCATCCTCACCAATTGTCCTCCACTAAGGGACCCATTGCCTCAGCAACATTTAGAAATTTTTGCTCACCAAGTACATGGCTAGAGACCCCTCTTGCATCAAATTTGTTGTCACAATTTCCTTTGCCACACACATATATACCTTTCTTATGCATGCATGTCCATCCACATTGAGAACTTGTGCAACCATTTCTTTAGTTTTATTGGTGAGCCCTTTCGACAAACCATCCCTCATGTCATGTTGGTGAGTTCCTTGATGTACCATCAATCTGTTGATGCTTTCATCCCTTGGCATGACATAATATACGAAGCAATCACATGTACGCAAACAAAATGGGTGGTTGATTGCAATAGTGGCAAGTAAACTTGCCACCAAGTCCATCACAAAACTCGCCCATGCAAGGTAATTTTAGCATGTTGCCATTAAAATGTGTTGTGTTTGACTTGCCAAAATTAACCAATTTGAGATAACTTTCATTGAGACACTTTAGAGCACCTACACAATGACTTTTGCAATACACTCTAGGAAATGTGATGTTTGTTGTTTGGTCCAATGGTATGGATCATACTTATGTTCCATAGCATCCATTGGATGAACCTTTCCTAAGGTCGGTGGAAACTCAAATACCATGTTACTATTGTACACTGTATTTCTGAAACTTGTTTGGTTTCCACTATATTCTTTGAAAGAAGCTTTGTCAAGGTGTTGGGATTCGTCATTGCATTAAAAGATAACAAAATACTATTTGTTCTTCTTACCTAGGTAGAGTTTTGCAATGCTTGCTCTCCAAAGAGTTTCTCCTTGCTTTGACTAGTAAGGTAGATATGTAGGGAATATCCATCGAGGGAGCGGCGACACCACTCAAATTTCAGACTGTATCATCTTCAACTAGCACCACAAACTTTGTAGAGAGAGATTTGTCCACAACATAAAGCTCCTCTCCCAAGTGATTGCTTGTTCTCTCCATTGGCACTGTAAACTCTTCACTCCCAACCATGACAACTGCATGCGCAGAGCAGTAAATGTTTGTGGTGTAACATGCTCTTGTAGATATTTAACGCCAAATATAATCTTCACATTAGTAAAGGGAAAAGCCCTTTTGAAAGAATGGAAGACTATAGTGCATGACATGATAGTAGAGTTGAAAAAACAAGCACTAGATTGAAAAGATGAGAGTGAAAGTGTTTAGTTGTTAATCCTAGTAGTTATTAGTATTATTTAATAATTTTTGAAATTCAAATTAAAATTGATTTTTAAAAGATTACATTCCCTCCCCTCTCTCTCTCTTCCAAGAGCCCCCCGATGGGGGCCGGTCACTCTCTCTCTCTCTCTCTCTCTCTCTCTCTCTCTCTCTCTCTCTCTCTCTCTCTCTCTCTCTCTCTCTCTCTCTCTCTCTCTCTCTCTCTCATCCCTCTCTTTTGTGTGAATCGCTCGAACCCGCCTGTCCCTTCTCTCTCTCTCTCTCTCTCTCTCTCTCTCTCTCTCTCTCTCTCTCCCCCCAAGCCCCTTCCCCCATGGGAATCGGCCCTTAACACCCTCTCTCTCACTGGCCACGTGGGTGTGTGTGTGTGTGCCCCAGGGGCGTCGTCCACATTGCAAGCCACGTGGAATGCGATTGACACGACTGCCACGTGGTCTATAGCGGTCCACATGGCGTGCCATGCAGGCACCGTTTTTATGTGGCATGCGATGCAGTTTGCTATGGACCATGTGGCAGTCCTGGTAGATCATAGTTCACGAGGACGAAAATGAAAATGCGTTCGCAAGCACTAGGGACATCGTGGACTGTTGGGCACCCTGCAGTCCACGCGACAGGTGCCCCCCTTCACATGTGGCACTACCCTCTGACCCCCTTGCACTCACGTGGCACTGACGTGTTGTTCCCTGCAAGTACGTGGCACTGACCCCCTCTTCGCACTGCCCCCGCGTGCACCTGGCACTGACACCCCCCCCCCCTCTTTTCTTTGACCAACCTCCCTCCCCCCTTCCCTTTTGCCTATAAAAGCCCCACCTCTCCACTTTATTTCTTTCACACTCCCACTCTCTCTTTAGCATTAGTAATCTCTATATCTATAAAATAAACTTGCTCGAGGATCCAACCCTCCACTTGATGGCTTAATTCCAGTTGCACCGATCACAACGGACATGACACGGTCTACAGAAATAGTTGCTTGAGATTGATCACTTTCTTGGGTGGTTTGTGGGGGAACTTCTTGCGTGCCACTAGTGGGAATATCATCTATGACACTGACGGGAGCAAAGCGCGAACCCCGAACCCCGACGGCCTCTAAAACGTTGGGGGCCGAATGGCGCGCCTTGAGCCTGTCACGGTAAAGCGAATAGGGGGCACCACCTAGCTTTAAGCGGTTAGGACGCTAACCACGATGATATGAACACCACGAACTTACACACGGAGAGAGAGAGAGAGAGAGAGAGAGAGAGAGAGAGAGAGAGAGAGAGAGAGAGAGAGATTTGCAAATGATGAAAACCCTCGGGGGGTGTGAGGGAGAATTATTTCTGCAGTATTTACAAATGGCACATCGTGGTGGTAGAGAGGTAGGGAGAGGAGGTGGTACAAACTACTTGGTGCGTTCTCTAAGACGACTCAATGATTGTGAAGCTTGCTACCAAGAGCGTGTATACGTGTGTGCATCGACCATTGGAGTCGAGAGATGGACGTGGCTCCCTTTGCATGGTGCAATTCCCAAGGCAAACCCAACACACAAGTGTTAACTCTTCCCACTACACTCTACCAAATGCTGACTTTGCATGGACTGCCCCCCCCCCCCCCCCCCCCCCCCCCTCGATAGTGACCTCTCAGTGCCAATTTATAGGTGTTGGCTGCTTGGATTATGATAATCCCAGTGTGATTAGGGTAAGCTTAATCAGGGAGACAAAGCAAGTGGTGGGCCCGATGTGGTTGACCCTTGCTTTGTTTTGGGAGGTTATTAAAAGATGAGAATCTCTAGGTGGGCCTTTGTGACCATCACCTAGAGAGAGGATATTAAAAAAAAAATGGAAATTTTACAATGGCTCAGGTGAAAACTGAAGAAATGATGAAAATACCCTACAAATTACTGGAAATGGGGTCATCGTTGCGTGTTGCAGGAAAAAGGTGTGTTTCCGGTGCGTCGGTGTAGAGCGTACTTCTTTTCAGGGTCGGCCAGGGCATGCCTTCGACGTATTTTCTCTTTTTGTTGTTGGCGGCGCCTGCTTTGGGTCCTCCTTCTTTCTCGTGGTCGTCGTAGTCGTGGAGTCCTTCGTTTTCTTTGTATTTGTAGTGCGTATATGCGTGTGTGTGGGTGTGTGTGTGTGTGTACGTATGTGCATGTGGGCGGATGTGTATATATATATATATATATATATATGTGTATATGGGTGTGTGTGCGTGAGTGTGTGTGTGTGTGTATTTGTATGTGTGCGCAAGCGTGCGGTGGGAACGGGGGCTTATGTACATAATGTATATATTATATATATGTTCTTATATTTTTTTTCTCTGTGTTTGGCGGCCAGCGGCAGGTACGCGTTCTTGGGGGTGGGGGTGTGTGTGTGTGCGCGCGCATGGGGTGTGTGTGTGTGTGGTGTGTGTATAGAGAGAGAGATATATATATATATATATAGAGAGAGAGAGAGAGGAAAACTCTGCACTGCGCCTTTGGGTCGAGAGGGAGAGAGAGAGAGAGAGAGAGAGAGAGAGAGATGGCGGGCGGAACAGAGCGCGAGAGAGGGAGAGGGGATTGGGGGGTGGTGAGGGAGAGGATGAGGGTGTGAGAGGGTGAGGGTGAGTGAGTGTGTGGTGTGGAGAGCATGGGTCCCGGCTTCCTTGCGCTGCGCCTTCGGGCTGAGAAGAACGAGAGAGAGACAGAGAGAAGGGGGATGAGGGTGTGTGTGTGTGTGTGTGTGTGTGTGTGTGTGTGTGTGTGTGTGAGAGAGAGAGAGAGAGAGAGAGAGAGAGAGAGAGAGAGAGGGAATCCATAGGGCAAGTGCCCACCGTGGGGGGGAAGGAGAGAGTGTGTGAGGGGGGGTTGTCCTATTCTTTGTCTTGCATGGCGTCTCAAGGATGAGAGGAGGGGGAGAAGTCAATGGTGTGGGGAGGGGGAAAGAGGGTGGGGATAGCGGGCCAAGGGGGCGGGGGGTAATGAGGCCGAGGGGAGGGTGAGGCGAGCGGGTGGGGAAGAGGGGGGGGGGGGGGGGGTAATGAGAGGGTGGCGGGGGGTGTGGTTAAGAAAGAGAGAGCGAGGGGTTCACATGCGGCTTGACCCAGAGGGAGCGCGAGAGGGAAAACGAGAGAGGGGTCAAGGTGAGTGCTCGAGGCTTGCACCTGGCCGAGGGTGGCCAGTAAGGAGGGGGGGGGGGGGGGGGGGGGGGGAGAGAGAGAGAGAGAGAGAGAGAGAGAGAGAGAGAGAGAGAGAGAGAGAGAGAGAGAATATTAGAGAGAGGTATGTAGGGAAAATGAGAGAGAGAGAGGGGGGGGGGGGGGGGGGGGGGGGTTATTTCATTCAATGCCCGCCGGGGGGGGGGGAGGAATAAACTACGGGGAAGGGAGAAGGGGTATCGGAAACCGAGGGCGGCCGGCTAGGCTAGTGTATAGACAAGCAGGGGCCTGAGGTGATAAGGCCGGCCAATCGAAGGGGGGGGGGTGTGCCATGCCCGTAGAGGTGTCGTGGGGTTTACCAGGCGTTGTCGAGCCTTCCAACAGTGTCGCCAAGGCTCCAGCAGAGGAAAAATAAGTCTTTTTTTGTTTTTCAAAAATCGGCCATCATTGGCCCTCTCCCTTTGGCTAGAGGCATTCATGCTTCTAGCCCTTCTTCTGCTTCTTCAGCTGTGGAGTTAGAGGGTTCTCCCTCTTCTAGAATGTCTAGCATGAATTCTGGATCAAACCTAAGAAAATATATTTTCAGTTTCCATCCATTGACCCTAGTCTTGTGAATTCTCCCATCTGCTTCCATCAGCTAATAGCTGCTGTTGTCATAGTGTTTCTTGATGATGAATGGCCCTTCCCATCTGGGTTGAAATTTCTTATCCTTCATGGTGTCAAATCTGTTGTCGTATCTCAGCACTAACATACCTTTTTCCAATCCCTTTTCTTTAAGCCCTTGATTGAAAGTGAGCCGGCGTCGTTCTGCCTGCGCTGCATAGTGATTGATTGCTTCTTCCCTATCCAGTTGGAGTCTCTCCAGATCCAAGAGGTGGTTTCGGAGATTTACAATCGGACGATATATCTGGCTAGCCAAAACTCGTAAGCTGGCTATCTGTACCTCAATGGGTAGAATTGCCTCCTTCCCATAAACTAGATGGAAAGGGGTGAAACCTAGTGATGTTCGGAACGTTGTTCTGTAGGCCCAAAGAGCTGCCATGAGATGTTTATCCCAGTCCACTGTGTGATTGTTCACCTGCTTTGTGATGATTTGCAAATCATTCCATTTACCTTCTCTACCAGACCATTGCATTGTGGATAGTATGGTGTGGAATGCCGGCGTGTGATGCCTAACTTCTTCATCAGTTCTCCCACCAAATCACCTTTGAATCCTGGTCCTCTATCTGATATTATCTCAAGAGGAGTGCCAAAACGGCAAACGATATGCTCAAAAATGAACTTTGCCACCTCTTGGGCTGTAATGCAGGTGGTGGTTGTTGCTTCTGCCCATCAAGTCATGTAATCTACACCCACTATGATGTACAGTTTACCTGATTGGGCCCTTGGTAAAGGACCGATTGCATCTATTCCCCATTTCTCAAATGGACCATATGAGATGATAGGAGTTTGTGGCTCGTAGGTTAATGTTCGATCACTGGCCACTTGACAAGCCTTACATGTTTTACACCAATGGTGTACATCTCTGTTCAAACTAGGCCAAGAGTATCCTGCTTGTAGAATCTTCCTACTGTTGATGTCTAGAGCAAAATGACCGCCGCAGACGCCATCATGGAAACTTGAAATTACCTCTGTGATCTCACTGGAAGTTGGCACCCGCCTGAGAATTTGATCCCTGTCCTTACAATACAAGTGGTCGTTTACAAGGCGAAACCTAGTAGCCTTCCTTACCAGCCACTGTTTTTGGCCTTTGGTGTATCCTTCCGGACATTCTCCTGTATCTAGAAAGCTGATGACATCAGGCATAGCATCACTACCTTGAAAGAGTGGTAGCTTCAGTTTGATTGCTCCTACGTAAACGTCTTGTATTCTCTCTTTGGCTACAGCATCTGCCTCCTGATTTTCTGCTCTGGGGACATGAAATAGTTTCACTGCTTCAAACTTCTTTAGAAGGTCCTTAACTTGGCGGAGTTGACCAAGTAAAACCTGATTCTTACAATCCCAGGTGCCATTTATCTGCCTTATCAAAAGCGAAGCATCGCCAAACACATTTGGGCGTTGAATTCCTTGTGAGATATATTGTTCCAACCCAAGAATTAGGGCTGCATATTCTGCTTCATTGTTGGAGTGGGAGTGTAATAATTGCCCGATGGAGAACACTCTTTCTTGCCGTTCATTGAAAATGACTATGCCTGCTGCAGACTGATCCATTGTTCTCTTGTATGCTCCATCAAAGAAAAGAGAGTGAGCTCTTCCTAGCCTAGGACTCTCTACCCTTGGTGTTTCTTCCTTTGCTTCCGTGTTGACTTTCAGCCTCTTCTTATAATGGCAATGAGTGAGAATTCCCGCTAAACTAGCCCTGGTGGAGTTTTCTACTTGCATGGTGTAGTCGAACTCTTGTAATCTAATCAACCACTTTGAGATCCTAGATGAGACATCCATGTGTCGCATTACTTATGGGAAAACCTCTTCCATTGTCAGGATTACAAAGGGTCTAGGCAGGAGATAGGAGCGGAACTTTGTGGTAGCAAACATCAGTGCCAGAACCATGTGTTCTACTTCGGTTAATCCCTTTTCTGACGGGGTCATGACCCGACTAGAGAAGTAAATGGGACGCATGAAAGAAGTTTTGGGATCCTTTTGCATTAGCACGGCTCCGAGTGTATCACTTCCCACACTAGGGTTCACATAAAATGGCTCGTCCCACTTAGGAGGTGAAATAGTGGGAAGCTTAGCTAGGATTTGCTTTACCTTAGTAAACTGCTGCTCGTTCTCTTCACTCCATGAGAAGACATCCCTCTGGGTGAGTTGTTGTAGGGGAAGGACCAATTGAGATAGCAGGTGAATGAACCTGCTTAAGAATCTTACCTTCTGAAGAAAAGAAACCAGCTGCTTGGCGGTGGTGGGTGACGATAAAGATACCAGGGCCTGAATCTGGGTCAGCCTCGATCCCTTTTGCTGAAATTACATGACCAAGGAGAGTGACTTTGCTTTCACCGATGTGGCACTTATCCACGTTGAGCTGGCCACCCAAGGTTTGTAGCCTGGTTAAGACATCATAGACTTTTCTTAAATGAAGGGCTCGCGAACTATAGATGCCAAAATCATCTATGAAAACCCGTATCGATGTTCCAAAGTAGGGTTGGAAAACAAAAGTCACATAGCGCTAAAATGTGGCTGGGGCATTAGTGAGGCCAAACGGCATCACTATGTAGGCAAAACATCCCCAAGGTGTGATGAAGGTTGTCTTCTTCTGATCTTCCTCTGCAATGCTAATCTGGAAGTATCCTGAGTAGCCATCGCACACTTTGTATCGCTCGTGACCTGCCACTTCATTGAGTATTTCATCCTGGAATGGGAGGGGAAAGTGGTCCCTCTTCGTGGCTGCATTGAGAGGTTTATAATCCACACAGACTCTCCACTTACCTCTTTTTTTTGTGACTACTACTGGGGAGACCCATTATGAGTCCTCGACAAGGTAGATGAAACCTACTTGTAGCAAACTTCTCACTTCTTTAAGCAGTGCCTCTTGTTGGATTACTCCAAGTCTTCTGAGCTTTTGTACTACGGGTTTACTGCCTTCCTTGAGTTTTATGTGGTGTTGCACTACTGTAACTCCTGTGATCTTATCACAACCATCAATGAACAAAGTAGTGAAGTTACCTAGCATGGAGACATACTCCTTCCTTTCTTCATTGGTTAACTCATTTGAGAGCATTTTTTGTAACTTACCTGCATCCTCCAAGGACTGCATACCTGATGATCCCTCTTGGTTTGTCAAGGGTGTTTCAGATTGTGTCAATCTGTTTGGGTCTTTAAGAATGACCCCTATCACTTCGATGCTACTGTCACTTCCGTCGGTGGTGGTCGTCTCTTCTCCTAAGGTAGACGAATAGTCACTGGTGGACGCATCTTTTGAAGCCTCCAAGATCATGTTGCGTTGCTTTCCAGTCTTCATGTCGTAGAATATGGACTTCCCTTTAGCGTCCTTCATCTGAATCATCCCGGTGCTCCAGTCTTGTTTAGCTTCCATAGCCATAAGCCAAGGCCTCCCAAGAATGATGGGGTAGCCCTCCCCTTTGTGTGGCATGACGAAGATGTCTACCTCCACTTCTATATTGAATGCTTTTACTTTGACCACATTTACAATGCCCACGCATTTCACTCTTACATTGTTTGCCATCTTGGCTCGGCAGGGTGCCGGCCTACTTACCTCTAGACCTAGATGGTGCATCATCTTTTCACTCATGACGCATATTTGTGCGCCACCATCTATGTATACGTTTGAGATTCGTTGCCCCTTGATGTGAGCGTCCATGGTTGGTAGGATGTCGTCGAGATCCCTTCCAGAGATAGCCCCAGCTATCCTGGGCCTTGATTTTTTGGTACTTACCATTTTTGTCCATTGCCTCCTCATTCTGGGTGCAAGGTGGAGTAATTGGGACCAAGTTATCTTCGGGCCCTGCATTAACACATCCTGAACTAAGTCATAGGGTTTTGCATACTCATCTAGTGAGAAGTCCACGATGTGTATCTTCCGCTGCGGTTTAGCTGCTTGCTTGCTAGACTCGGCCTTCCCTTTCATCTTCTCTTCTCTTTGAGATGCTTCCTCGTGCCTCGCACGCTTCACTCCCATAGCATCCACTTCTTCTACCTTCACTTTTCCTTTGTGCTTCTCTCGAACTGATTCTTCTACCTTTGCCTTCCCTTTAGCCTCCAAGCTAATAACACTCACCGCTTGGTTCACAGCAAGTGGTGGGGGTAGTGGCGGAATGAGAGGTTGGGGTGGTGGTTGCTGTTGTACAGGTGGTCAAAGGATTTGGACCGGTGGGATCGGTCCTGGTTGCCTAGGTGGTGGTGGTCTTGCTCTTGGCAGAGAGATCTGATTCTGTCTCCCCCCTCTATTGAAATTTTGCCTACTTGGGTGTGGGTAGTAGTACATTCCATGGCCATCTTCCCCACATTTGTAACAGTGGTACTCTTGGTTCTGCCTTCGTTGTCCTCTTCCTTGTTCTGGATTCCTGCCAGGTGCATGACCTTGCTGCACCAGATGCACAGATAAACTCTCTAGTTGGGTGGTGATGCGACTCAGCAGGTCTTGCTGCTCTTCTGATGCCTCCTACGGTTGGACTCTATGATTGGCTGTTGCAGTCACTGGGGTTGGTCGGGCCGAGCTTGTTTCCTCTGACTCGTTTACTCTTGCTTGCATGCGCAGCTTCTTGTCTTTAAGGCGGGCTACTTCGACTGCCAACTCATATGTTGCAGGAAACCTTTCCTTCACCTTCTCTCTAAGCGGCGACCATAGACCAGCAATGAAACGGTCCTTCTTTAGGAAATTAGGCGCTCCTTTGCCTTCCTCCAGTGTGGCAACCCATCTCTCCCCTAAGTCCACAAATTTGGACTCGTAGGTGGCATACTCCAGCAGACCTCCCTGCTTTAATTCTGTCAATAGCTGCCATAGCTTTTCCGAGGTTGTGCCTCCACCAAACCTCTTTACAAAAGCAGCCCTTAACACATCCCATGCATTCTTGGTGGCCTGGGGCAATGCATTATACCAGGACTTGGCCTCTACTTTCATCAGTAGAGGAAAAATTCTAAGTTGTGAAGCGTCGTCATCTTTGTTGGAGACGACACAAGCAATGTCGAAATCATCCAAAAAGTCGGTGGTGAAATCCTCTCCCTTCTTTCCACTGAACGTGGGGAAAGAAACACTTGCCATGGTAGTGACTCGGGAAATTACAATCCTTTTTTTTTTCCATTAACAACAGTAGCGACTCATAGCGGCTTTTTATAGGGGTGGGTGGATAGATTAAAATAGGATAAAGATAGATCACAAGGCTAGAATAGAATAAAAATGCTTACATCAAAAGAGTGGTAGTAGTCCAGGAGGGGCAAGATGATGGGACGTGGAGATCTGAGGATTTCATCAAGCATCTCGGATCCGAATAAGAAAACAATCTTTTGCTGTTAAAATATCTTCCTATCAATATACACATTTACATGCATGTGTTGCAAGAAACGGAAAGGAAATACTTCTGGCCTATTGTTATTATCCATGCAGGGTGTAGGGCAAGGATCTTGACCACTAGGGTTGCGTACCCCAGGTGTTGATGGGGTGACACCTTCACCACATGCTCCTACCTCTTGTAGTAGTCCGCACAATCCTCCACATTAGGTTCAAAACAGACTAGGCGAGAAGAGTCTACCTCAATCGGCTTTCCATTCTGCATGCGGCAACAGCGCTTGGGTGGTTGAACTTCATTTGAACTCTCCGGGCCTAGAGAGAGTGTAGGCCCACTTGTGTCCACCAAATGCTTCAGGCTTTCGGACTTAGACTTCGTGGTTGATGCAGTTGATGACTCCTCTCAAAGCATTAGAGAGAAAACACTTGGTGCTATAGAAAATCTAACTCTCGCCGGAGTGCCGCAGTTTTCAAAAGAAAAACTCATCGTTCTTTCTTTGTCGGCACTCATTGACAAAATGTTGTGGTTGACAGCAGTGATGGCATTTCATAGATCTCCTACCTGATGCTCTTGACTTGTGGTTAGAATGAGCAACACTAGATGGAGAATTTACCTCTTGAATACTGACGACACTGCAGCCTGGCAGTAGAACTTCAATGAAGGCGGCTAGTGCCTCCTTCGTCTCCTCTTCTTCCGTCCTCCAGTTAGAAAATTCCTTCAGCCATTCGTCCATGATTGATAGTGGGCGTCGCGTTCAGCATTGTAAACTGAAGGGTTTTAGAAAGACCTCCTCCATGGGGGCACCAAATGACGGGAGCAAAGCGAACATCGAACCCCGACGGCCTCTAAAACACCGGGGGCCAAAAGGCGCGCCTTGAGCCTGTCACGGTAAAGCGAACAGGGGGCACCACCTAGCTTTAAGTGGCTAGGACGCTAACCACGATGATATGAACACCGCGAACTTACACACGAAGAGAGAGAGAGAGAGAGAGAGAGAGAGAGAGAGAGAGAGAGAGAGAGAGAGAGAGAGAGAGAGAGAGAGATTTGCAAATGATGAAAACCCTCGGGGGATGTGAGGGAGAATTATTTCTGCAGTATTTACAAATGGCACGCCGTGGTGGTAGAGAGGTAGGGAGAGGAGGTGGTACAAACTACTTGGTGCGTTCTCTAAGACGACTCAATGATTGTGAAGCTTGCTACCAAGAGCGTGTATAAGTGTGTGCATCGACCATTGGAGTCGAGAGATGGACGTGGCTCCCTTCGCATGGTGCAATTCCCAAGGCAAACCCAACACACAAGTGTCAACTCTTCCCACTACACTCTACCAAATGCTGACTTCTCTTGGACTGCCCCCCCCCCCCCCCCGATAGTGACCTCTCAATGCCAATTTATAGGTGTTGGCTGCTTGGATTATGGTAATCCCAGTGTGATTAGGATAAGCTTAATCAAGGAGACAAAGCAAGTGGTGGGCCCGGTGTGCTTGACCCTTGCTTTGTTTTGGGAGGTTATTAAAAGATGAGAATCTCTAGGTGGGCCTTTGTGACCATCACCTAGAGAGAGGATATTTACAAAAAAATGGGAATTTTACAATGGCACGGGTGAGAACTAAAGAAATAATAAAAATACCCTACAAATTATTGGAAACGGTGTCGTGGTTGTGTGTTGCCGGCAAATGGTGTGTTGCCGTTGCGTCGGTGTAGAGCGTACATCTTTTTATGGTCAGCCGGGGCATGCCTTCGACGCATTTTCTCTTTTTGTTGTTGGCGGCGCGTGCTTTGGGTCCTCCTTCTTTCTCATGGTCATCGTAGTCGTGGAGTCCTTCGTTTTCTTTGTATTTGTAGTGCATATATGCGTGTGTGTGTGTGTGTGTGTGTGTGTGTGTGTGTGTACGTATGTGCATGTGGGCGGATGTGTGTATATATATATATATATATATATATATATATATATATATATATATATATATATATATATATGTATATATATATATATATATATATATGTATGTATATGGGTGTGTATGCGTGAGTGCGTGTGTGTGTATTTGTATGTGTGCGCAACGTGCGGTGGGAACGGGGGCTTATGTACATAATGTATATATTATATATATATATATATGTTTTTATATTCTGTTTCTCTGTGTTTGGCGGCCAGCGCGGCAGCTACGCGTGCTTGGGGGTGGGGGGGGGGGTGTAGAGAGAGAGAGAGAGAGAGAGAGAGGAAAACTCTGCACTGCGCCTTCGGACCGAGAGGGAGAGAGAGAGATGGCGGGCGGGCTGCTGCCGAAACAGAGCGCGAGAGAGGGAGAGGGGATTGGGGGGTGGTGAGGGAGAGGATGAGGGTGCGAGAGGGTGAGGGTGAGTGAGTGTGTGGTGTGGAGAGCATGGGTCCCGGCTTCCTTGCGCTGCGCCTTCGGGCTGAGAAGAACGAGAGAGAGAGAGAGAGAGAGAGAGAGAGAGAGAGAGAGAGAGAGAGAGAGAGAGAGAGAGAGAGAGAGAGAGAGAGAGAGAGAGAGAGAGGGGATGAGGGTGTGAGAGGGGAGAGAGAGAGGGAATCCATAGGGCGGGTGCCCACCGTGGGTGGGGAGGAGAGAGTGTGTGAGGGGGCGTTGTCCTATTCTCTGTCTTGCATGGCATCTCAAGGATGAGAGGAGGGGGAGAAGTCAATGGTGTGTGTGTGTGGGGGGGGGGAAGGGGGTGGGGATAGCGGGCCAAGGGGGGGGTAATGAGGCCGAGGGGAGGGTGCGGGTGGGGAAGAGGGGGGGGAGAATATTAGCGGGTCAAGGGGGGGGGGGGGGGGGGGGGGTAATGAGAGGGTGGCGGGGGGTGTGGTTAAGAAAGAGAGAGCGAGGGGTTCACATGCGGCTCGACGCGGAGGGAGAGCGAGAGGGAAAACGAGAGAGGGGTCGAGGTGAGTGCTTGAGGCTTGCGCCTGGCCGAGGGTGGCCAATAAGGGGGGGGGGGGGGGGGGGAGAGAGAGAGAGAGAGAGAGAGAGAGAGAGAGAGAGAGAGAGAGAGAGAGAGAGAGAGAGAGAGAGAGTATTAGAGAGAGATATGTAGGGAAAATGAGAGAGAGAGAGAGAGAGAGAGAGAGGGGGGGGGGTTATTTCATTCAATGCGCACCGGGGGGGGGGGAATAAACTACGGGGAAGGGAGAAGGGGTATCTGAAACCGAGGGTGGCCGGCTAGGCTGGTGTATAGACAAGCGGGGGCCTGAGGTGATAAGGCCGGCCAATCGAAAGGGGGGGGGGGTGTGCCATGCCCGTAGAGGTGTCGTGGGATTTACCAGGCGTTGTCGAGCCTTCAACAGTGTCGCCAAGGCTCCAGCAGAGGAAAAATAAGTTTTTTTTTTCCTTTGATTTTCAAAAATCGGCCATCGACACCACTACTTTTGGATTGCTATCGAGTCCTCATAATTTGAGAGAGAAAGAGCTTGATAGATAAAGACAGAGAGAAAAAGAGGGCTTGAGAGAAAGATGGAAAGATAGAGAGCTTATATGCACTAAATATATAAAGAAAGAGGGAGAGATGGAGCTTGACAGAAAATGGAGAGGAGGGAGAGATGGAGCTTAAGCATAAATTGAGAGATAGAGAGAGATGCAGCTTGAGTGGGGAGCTCCATGTCAATCAGTTCTAAGGGTGGATTCAGATTGCCGAAAGGTGCTAGTCTTTTTTACGAATCTTCCCATACCAGGTACCTAAAGTAATAATTTTAAAAGACACATTAACAAGTAGCAAGTAGGAAATGGATTTGTGGTTACATAAGATATGTCTGCTATGGAGGGTCCAGAGATCAATTCTTCACCGTGTTTTGTGCAGCTAAAGGGCTCTTATAAACATTACAAGGGATGCCCCAAAGTAAGCAAAAGTGTGCTTCATCTGGGGGGGGGGAGGGGGGCATTTGTTGGGTCTGGACGCACTTTCCTCGTGGACCTTGTAAGGCATCCATGGGGCAATTTGAACCCTGCCTAAGGGAACTCCATGATCCTATTTACAACATGAGGGTAACCTAGGGTTGGAGCTTATAATAAAAGAGAGGTGAAATCAATTGTCGAGCATGCTCAAGAGAGAGCCAGAGGGACAAGCCAAGGGATGATGACAAAGAAGGCTTGTTTCTCAAAAACATTTACAGTGGCCACCTAAGAGTTCTCGCCCTTCGCGGGGCTTGAGAGATACTGCTATTATTTCTTCCTTGGATATCTGATGGCTTCTCTTTGCAAAGCGCTTCTAAACGACCCCCTTCTGCTTTGAATGAAGATAGCGATCTTGATGTTTTTTGGTTGTGGTGAACTTGCGTAGAAGTTGTGTTGCCTCATCTTCTCTAAGTTATGATCTGAGCTTCTGAGCTATAGCTTCGGTGATCTAGAGAAAAGCAGGCTCATGTGTACAGCTCTACAATCCATAGGCTTCGTAACACATTGAGTGGAAAGCTTGCGACATGTAGTGAAAGAGGTGTTGAGTATCCAGCAAGTTGGGCCACTTTCTTGGCCCCTCACAAACTTCTAGGCTTACATTTTCATAACATACATGCATGAAGGGGCTCATCTTGCGTGATGCTTGAGAGCTAGTGCATTTGAGATGGACAATGAAGATGAAATCTTTTTTTTCTCTTGCCTTTATGTAAGAAAGAGAGATCTTTAAAGAGATGGAGACAAATCGTTATAGAGAGAGAGAGAGAGAGAGAGAGAGAGAGAGATAGAGAGAGAGAGAGAGAATGTGGCCCATGGCATGTGCGCCACACGTCGACGATACACATGGCGGCCTACATGGCCATTATGTTGGCCACATAGACCACAGCCATGTGGTAGGGGGCCTATGGCCACCCACCCACTGGCCATGCCGGTGGTCCCGTCGGTGCAGCCAAAGCTGATCGACCATAGAAGATAACACAAGCAAGTATATGCAGGCTAGTAGGTGCATGGCAAAGAGACGGAGGAGGTATAAAGAGCCTGGGAAGGCAAGTAGTGGCTAATATATATGCATGATGTGGTTTCTTAGACCAAAAGGGCTCCAGAAAAAGGGTCAGGTAGGATGGCACGTGAAGGATGTTCAAAGTGCAGTATTCTAGCTTGGATGTGTAGAGCTTGAAGTGCTGAGTCAGTTGATCCAAATAGCTTGTCAAAGGGAGCCATGTTGTGCAAGATACGGAGCTTTGAAGTCAAAGGTGTTTTTAGATTTAGGATGGACATGACTGGTGATGCCAAGTAGTCAGAGCCATGTTGGAGCTATGGTCGTGTAGTGCTTGATTTATGGAGCCTGTTGGTCTTTTTACATTGGCAACAATCGGAGCCAAGATGAGAGAGTTATTGCCAAATAAAGTTTCATCGGGGGTCGGTTTTGAGCCAGTTTGACCACCATTGGAAAAGTGCTTGATTTATGGAGCCTGCTGGTCTTTTTAGATCGGCAATCGGAGCCAGGATGAGAGAGTTATTGCCAAATAAAGTTTCATCGGGGGTCGGTTTTGAGCCGGTTTGACCACCATGGGAAGAGTGTCTATGGGAATTTTTTTTGGAGCCCGATAAGGTTTTTAGAGCTAGTGCTAAACATGAGGAGTGAGCTGGAATCGACTGTGCGTTAATCGGAGTCCAGATCAGAGAGATATTGTAGAATGAAGTTGGCAGGTGGTGGCAAATGCAGGGTGCTAGATGAAATTTTTTAAAATTTTGAACGGCTCGGTTGACAGGCTCGGTAAAGCCTAAATGCATCAGGGCTTGTACGAGTTGTAGAGGAAAACCAGCTCTACAAGCATGACTTTATGACTCAGTATTCGGACCCTCTAGCACCAAATTGTAGGGTTTTGAAACGGGAGGAAAAAAGAATAGTTTTTTTGAAGTCTTGTAAGGAAGTTTGGAAACCTCAAGGGGGAGATTTCCCACGACCTGCCACATGGCATGGTGTTTACCCCATATACCATGTGAGGATCCAGGCTTGCCGGGTACATGACCTACATGAGGCGTCCTTTGTGGTCAATGAGGTGGAGAAAGAGTTCATGAGCTCGTTGGCTATGGAGTTGGCCCTGCGCGACGACACGTGTGAGGGTATGGCGGCATGGGCGCACACAGGTGATGCTATGGTGGTTATCTATTGTTGACGACGTCGAGGCCAGTGATGACGTGGTTGTGTAGTGGGGGTCATGTACCCACGCTCCTAAACGACCGCCAACCTTTTATATTGAGGGGTTGCCCATAGTCAGATGCCACGACAGGAAGGGTTGAGGCCATAAGGAAGGGGCGGCTCACATGCAGTTGTGTGGGGACCAAGCATACCAAGATTAGTAGGGGTGGTTCATGCAAAGAGGAAATCAAAAAATAGCAGGAGATCGACTCAAGGGAGAGGGGCAGTTGCACATGCCCAAGGGGGGGCCATCTTTTGCCTGGGGGGCTTCTCGTTTTGAGAGAGAGGGGAGGAGAGCTTTTTTGGCAGTGGAAAAAAAGAAGCTTGGGGTCAGATTTTTGCAAGCCCAAAGAGCGTTGAGTTGGGGGGATATTGCTTCAGTGCCGATGATGAGCCAAGGGGCTGCAGATTGATTGTGTTTTTGCTAGCGAAGGATGCACCGGCTTGGAGTTATCATGTATATGGTGTTTTTCACAAGCTAAGCCATCATTGTTGCGCAGTTGGTGTTGATTTTCCCCTTCCCCCTTCTCTTCTCTTACTTGTGTGTGTGTGTGTGTTTCTGGGTGTGTCTCGACAGTTGTGTCCTCCCAATGATCTATTGTGCACAGAGGGATTGAGAGAGGTTGTGTGTGTGGTGAAGGCAAGGAATCGGGCTGCACAGGGTGATTGATAGTGTTTGTGATCTCACAACATGTGCGGGTGTGTGTAGTTGGGTGCAAACGGTGGTTTTCTTGTGAGATTATTAAGTTTTAAAGGTGAACTCTAGTGGTTAGGGGTGCAGTGATTATCCTGGGCTATGGAGAGGCGAGCTATTTGTATGTCGAGTGTGTTCCCCTTTCCCCATATCCATCTTCTAGTGCCCCCACGGAGGAGCTATCTGATGCTCCTATTGGAAGTTTGAAGCATTGTTTGAAAGCTAACAAGCGGTTGGCGGTGGTCGTGAAGTGTTTGTTGGCCGAGTTTGAAGCTGGCAGAGATGGTGGAGCCAAGTTTTGACCCCATATTTACAGGTGTTGAAGACCCTCAAGATTGGTTAGCAAATTTCAAGCTATGGATTTTGTTGATGCGTATGTCAATGGATGCGGAGAAGCTGCATACGTTGCCACTGCTGATGCGCGGAAAGGCCAAGATTTGGTTCGATGGTTTGAAGAGCAGTGATCGGGGTTCGGGGCAGGAGCTTTAAGGCCAATTTTTAAAGCAGTTTAGAAAGGTGGTTACTCTAGAGGAGGCTAGTACAGAGTTGAAGGCAGTACGCCAGGATGTAAGTAGAGATTTTTTTTTTTTGGATCGAGTTGAAGCCTTCTAGGGGCAATTGAAGATTGTTACTGGGGTAAAATGCAATTAGTACTTAAAGACAAAGTTGTTAGAGTGCTTGCATCCGAGGATTAGGGAAAAGGTTGAGTACAGTGCAGATACCTATGATGACATAGTTTATTTGGCCAAGATAAAGAGCAGGAAGGTAAAGCAAAAGATAGAGCTAGGGTTGCTAAACCATACGGATTATGTGCCTATGGCGGTGGTAGTAGAGTGTTTATGGTTCAGTCGAAGGTAGTACCGGTTGTCCGAAGTGCAAAGCCTATGGAGGTAAGGTCTAAGATTAATTATAATCCTTGGAGGTTTCCAGTTGGTTGAGTTCCTTTGCCGATGGTAAACGAGCTTGTCAAAGAGGATAGGTCCCTTGTCGAAGTGAACCAATGTGCAAAAGCCGTAGAAAATGTTGAGATTCCGGAGCACATTGAAGAGGTAAACCTTGTTCTTGTGAAAAGCTTGTATGAAAGGGTAGTAGAGTGCAATCATGTTACACATGCCAAGAGCTTGGAAGGAGATGAAGAAAGTGAGCAAAGCCTAGATGAAGGTCAAGCATTTGTGGAGCAGCAAGCGGATGAATATGCTGATATCGAGTCAATGTATGATGATGATGAAGATGGAGAGGCAGGCTCGAGTTGCTGGGAGACAAGTAAGGAGGATAGGGCGAATGAGCCCACATCTTACGACAAGGAAACATAGTCTGATTAACGTGAGTCGGTAAAGGTAAAGCTGCCTTATTATGTGTTTGATGATATGGGGATAGCCAATGTTCAAGAAGAGAAGGGAGTAGTGCAAGCCGGAATGCCTAATGAGGATCAAGTGGAGGAGTCTATGCCCATCGATGAGGGTATGCAGGTAGAAAGGATACGGGCTTTTCCCAAAAGGAATGAGGTGGACTTGCCAAATGAGGACCAGGATGATGAAGTATGTGGGGAGTTTCTCTCCACTTTGGCAGAGCATGATGCAGCGGTAGAGGAGGTGGTCGAAGAACATGCAATTGAAGATGACAAAAGGGAAGAGAAGATAACCTTTGAAAAGCCGATAGTTGAAGGAAAAAAGCTTGATGATGCTTACATGGAGGACATTGTTGGCAAAAAGGAGAGTACAAATTCAGAGGAGGTGGAGAGTCCAGTGCAACAAACATGTCCTATGGAGAAGGAAAGAGATGTCCAAAGTGGGTCCAATTTGTCTAAAGAGGTATGCAATTCATGGATGAGGTATATGATTGTAAGTGTAGCGGTGCATGTTGTTATTTGCCGGATATAGGGTTCCATCGAGAGGAGCTATGCTTTGCATGATAGAGAAGGATGGCCAAAAGTGTTGGTTACTGCAGATGATGTGGTTGCAAAGCCAGATGCATTGGTTGGTTTAGGTAATATGCTTGCAAGGCCAGGTAAGTTGATGAGGCAGAGGAGTGCTAAAGTGCTTTGGGCATATTGTGTGCATGGATGGATGCAGACATGGGTGAGCACTTTTGGAGGCTGCTATAGATGGATAAAGGGAATCGCTGCCAGGTTTTTGACCCAGGTGGATGCTATGTGATGCAAGGGGTGGGGCAGCCCCCATGAGGTTTGGAAGTAGGTATGAATAAAACTGGATTTATGGTTTAGTTTTCAAACAGTGTTTGCCAATGTGTGCAGTTTCTAGAAGAATAAAGCTCTTTTTTGGTTGAACATAAATGTTCAACAAGGGGGTTGGAAAATGATGGTGTAGCCAAAGCTGGTCGACCATAGAAGATGGCACAAGTAGGTACATGCTAGCTAGCAAGTGCATGGCAAAGAGATGGAGTAGGTATAAAGAGCTTGGGCAGGCAAGTAGCAACTGATATGTATGCATGATGTGGTTTTTAGACCAAAAGAGCTCCAAAAAAGGACCAGGTAGAACGGCAAGTGAAGGATGTTTAAAGTGCGGTATTTTGGCCTAGATATGTAAAGCTTGAAGTGTTGAGTCGGTTCATCTAGACAGCTCATCGACAAACGAAGCCACGATGTACAAGTTACGGAGCTTTGAAGTTAGAGATGTTTGCAGATCTGGAATGGACCTGATAGGTGATGCCAACTAGTCTGAGCCAGGTTGGAGCTATGATAATGTAGTGCTTGATTTATGGATCCTACTAGTCTTTTCAACTCTGCAATCGGAGCCAAGATGAGAGAGTTATTGCCAAATAAAGTTTCATCGGGGGTCGGTTCTAAGCCAGTTTGACCACCCTGGGAAAAGTGTCTCTGGAAATTTTTTGAAGCCCCATAAGGTTTTCAGAGCTAATGCTAAACACGAGGAGTGAGCTATAAGTGAATGTGTGTTAATTGGAGTCCAAATCAAGGAGATAATGTAGTATGAAGTTGGCAGGTGGTGGCGATTGCAGGGTGCCATATGACTTTTTTTATATTTTGAACGGCTCGATTGACAGGCCTGGGAAAGCCTAAATGCATTGGGGCTTGTACGAGCTGCGGAGGAGAACCAGGGCTGCAAGCACGACTTTATGGCTCAGTGTTTGGACCCTCTGGCACCAAATTGTAGGGTTTTGAAACAGGAGGGAAAAAGAAGACTTTTTTTGAAGTCTTGTAAGGAAGTTTGAAAGCCTCAAGGGAGAGATTCCCATGAGCTGCCACGTGGCATGGTGTTTACCCCATATACCATGTGAGGAGCCGGCCTTGTAGGGTACATGACCTACATGAGGCGTCCTTTGTGGTCAATGAGGTGGAGAAAGAGCTCATAAGCTCATTGGCTATGGAGTCGGCCCTGCGCGGCAACGCGTGTGAGGGTGATGGCGGCATGGGCGCACACGGGCGCTACTGTGGTGGTTATCTGTTGTTGACGATGTCGATGCTAGTGATGACGTGGTTGTGTAGTGGGGCCGTGTACCCACACGCCTAAACAACCGCCAACCTTTTATATTGAGGGGGTGCCCACAGTCACGACACCGTGACTGTGAGGCTTGAGGCCATAAGGAAGGGGTGGCTCACATGCAGCTATGTGGGGACCAAGCATACTGAGACTAGCAAGGGCGGTTCATGCAAAGAGGCAGTCAAAAAATAGTAGGAGGTCGACTCAAGAGAGAGGGGCAGTTGCACACGCCCAAGGGGGACCCATCTTTTGCATGGGGGGCTTCTGGTTTTGAGGAGCTCGAAGAAGAGCTTTTTCGGCAGTGGGAAAAAAAGAAGCTTGGGGTCATATTTTTGCGGCCCCAGAGAGCGTCGAGCTGGGGAGATACGGCTTCATTGCTGATGCAGAGCCAGGGGGCTGCAGATTGATTGTTTTTTGCTAGCGAAGGATGCACCGACTTGGAGTTATCATGTATATGGTGTTTTTCACAAGCTAAGCCATCATTGCTACGCAGTTGGTGTTGATTTTTTGCTTCCCCCTTCTCTTCTCTTACTTGTGTGCGTGTGTTTCTGGTTGTGTCAGCAAATGTGCCCCCTCGATGATCTATTGTGCACAGAGGGATTGAGAGAGGTTGCATGTGCAGTGAAGGCAGGGATTCGGGCTGCACAAGGTGATTGATAGTGTTTGTGATCTCACAACGTGTGCAGGTGTGTGTAGTTGGGTGCAAACGGTGGTTTGCTTGCAAGATTATCGAGTTTTGAAGGTGGAACTCTAGTGGTTAGGGGTGCAGTGATTATCTTGGGCTATAGAGAGGCGAGCTATTTGTATCTCGGCTGTGTTCCCCTTATCCAACACTACGAGAGCCCTGGTGGCTACAAGGCCCAGGGCCCCTTTTTTGGGCCACGTGGCATGTGCAACATGGACCGTCGACGGCTAATGGTACACGTGGCACACGCCACGTGGCCCAAGCATGCTGCGTGTCCATGGTCTATGGCCACGTGTCACAGCCACAATGGCCAATGGCACGTGCCATGCATGGATGTTTGTTTGTGTGTTTGTGCGTTTGTGTGATTGTGTGTGTATATGGACGTGTGTGTGTGTATATGTGTGGATCAATGTTTTTTTTTAAAATGGCATCCACGTAGGTTATGGCCATAAGTTATTATGGATTACGTAAAAATTGAGACAAATCAATTTCAAAATGATACAAGGGTTTACTAGGAATTATAATAATTTTTAGGGTATTTTGGAAAATTTTACAATTTTTTCAAAAAAATGATATTTTTCAAATTTTATTTAAAATTTATTTTTTACAAAATATTAATTCAAAATTTCGACGGCTACTTTATTATACGTGGGTATATAAACAAGTTTAAAGTGATGATAATACATTCTTTTACCTAATTTAATCTTGAGTTTTACTAATCTTCTTGTTTAACTTCTTTCTTTGGCTTTCTTTCTAATACTTCTTGATAAAGAGCTTACCGTTCCTTTTTACAATGGTAAATGTATAATATCTGAATCTTTCATAATGGAGAAACTCATCCAATGCAATTTACAGCAATAGAGAATGTGATCGAAGTGGGAGATGTGGAAATGATTGTGCCTCTTGAGAGGACATTGAATCATCTAGGTGAACGGACTTACGTATTAGATGAAATGCTCTCACGTAAATACAAGGCCAACGTAAGGTATGTTGAGCACTCTACAAGCTCAATCACTACAACTCCCATTGCAATAATAGATAGTCCCCCCACCAGGCAAGCTAAGGAAAAGGAGGTCAAAGATTTGAATAGCTCGCCTCAAGTTTCACTCAGTAATAGCTTCAAGAGGAGTCGTGGCAAAAACACCTCCAACTAGAGAGAACAGGCACATTGACAGAGCTTTTAATGCAAATACAATGGGTGGAGTAGGTTTCAGAGATTCCAAGAACCTACAATGGAGATCTTGTTCTAGAATTTTCACCTACTATGGGGAAGGTCCAATATATGGATGTAATGGAGCATAAGTATGATCCTCATCTTTGGTCAAAGCCTCACAACATCCAATATAGTTTTCCTTGGAGTGGTACGCCTCAGTCATTGTATGGGGTCTTTGAAGTGCATGAATGAACAATGTGCCCGCTTGATTAATTATCATATTGCCAATACAAGTCATTTCAATGGCTAACTACGAAAGGCCCCTACACCTGGGCAATATTGTGAGATAGGAGATAAGAGCCTTACATTCCACTTCTGTAAGTCAATTGCTTTCCACATTGCATCATGTGAGTGTGTAGTTTACTATGTCATGCCAACGGATGAGATGGCCACTCGACTCATGATTCATCGGGGCACACATAGGCATGATGTTCGTAGCGGCACATCCAAGACATTGACGAATAGCACCAAACTAATGGTGCAAAGGATTTTGACCGTTGACCCACAAGCACGAGCCAGGAAGGTTCAAATGAGCTTAGCAGTTCTTTGCAACAACACTGAGGACGAAAGTCTAGGTGAACAACAACTATTTGCAATTGCAAAAGAGTTGGGACCCTTGGTGCAAGATAATTGGTACGTTTATTTTCCATTATCATGTTTCAATGTAAAACTCGATTCTTGTGTATATTTAGTCCTAACACTGTGAGCTTGATAGGTTTTGAAGGTCAGTGTCTACTTCACGGGGAGGTGGTGGCAAAGAGCCTTTTGGCATTGATGCACTCCTTTAAACTCAAGCAAGACTGCACATATGAAATTTTTCCATAGTAGCAAGTTTCCTGGTCAAGGAAAGGAAGGAGAGAAATGTTTTGTCTTCAAAATGTCCATAGTAAGTCTAGCATCTGGTGTGGACCTAGTGAAGTGAATGAGACAAGATGGGGACAGTGATCTCCGACGTGCGTGGATTCAATTTGATCACACTACATGCATGAATGATTGGGTCACATGGTCTATCATGTCTATGATCCAAGGTATGTGGGCAACCTTGGCAGCATTGTAGGTCGCACATGACACATCCTCTAATAGTTTTTTTGTAATATGCAAGACCTTCTCACTATTGCAACTTATGAAATGAAGGAGGAAGCTATGGAATCTCAATGTTTGTTTTTGGAGTGCGTCAATGAGTTATAAATATCACATGGGTGTGAAAGAGATAAGTTCTTTGGATTCATACGGACGAAGCTCAAACAAATTGGAATGCAATCCGATTTTTTTTCAATAGAGGTGACAAGAATAACGTATTGAGCAGACGAGAGAAATCTTGCCTTTTGCATTGGAAGCAAAGCTTGAATCAACATACAACAAAGTATGTGGCGCAAGCTTCTCAACACATACACAAAAAAATGTGTGAAGAATGGAGGCAAGTGCCAACAAAGGAGGCTACAGCAGCAGAGGCTTGCCTGATATGCCAATGGTAGCGCAATGGTCATTGCATGGACTTCAACATTCCATACATGGATTCATGGCTGAGTTGGTGGAAAATTCATATTGCAAATTGTGATGGCATTATGACATGTATAGAAAAAAGCTTTGAAATTCATATTGCACATTGAGGTGGGATTATGACATGTATATAAAGAAGCTCCAACGGACCAGACACTCCACACACAAACCTCGCAGAGAGCAAGCATGGTAGCTGACTGGTAGGGGAGGGTTTTCATAGATGCATCTCGTTGTACAATGCGTGTACAACCGAGCTAGAAAATTATATTCCATAGAGCACAAAGGCCATTTTGTATAGCTGTGGAAAACACATTGGGAAGGGTCCATTGATACAAAAGCTTGTCGAACACCACGGAAGTTGTCCTAGTCAAGTAATATGCATTGCCACATAATAGACCAAAACATAGAGCCACAACCTCAACGTCCACTACACATTTGGCCCATGCATGTGGGCACCAACCTAACTAGTGTTGTGCAAACATTTTTTGAAGGGGGGTATCAAGCGGAGTTTAGCAATGAAGGAAACACTCATGTAACACCAATTGCTCCTGCTCAAAACCAGGGAAACACTCCTATCAAGTGAGATGATACAAGCACTCCTCAAGATAGTGCACGAGGCACAATGCAGGATGGTGTGCTTGTATGATATCGGTCTTCCATTTTTGGAGATGTATGCAAGATCAACCTAGCACTAGCACTGAAGGCAAAGGTGGTGGTAGAGGAGATATGTGGGGTAGATGGTGTCCATGAGGTCTTCAAAGTAGAGACCCATAGCGAAGATGGTCATGTCGGGTTGTTGTATAGTGATTGATTTGCAAGGAGCCATCATGCATATGAACAAAATTCATAGATCGGGGGACAAAGCAAAATCCATATCTTGCATGCGAACACCTGTATTTTAATTTTTTGCATGTATTAGGGCTAAGCCAAAATGAGAACATGTTTATCCATCAGCGTGTTCTAACTGATGCTGATATATTTAGGGCACTTAGCCACGGAAAAACTATCCAATCATCGATGTGTAGCATTTCTCGTTTCCAATTTTTTGTAAGTAGGATTACGAAGTGGACCCTAGTACCAATTTTTGATATGATCTTATAATGAACACATTATGGCACATTGGTTTGCAATTATTTTGTTGATTGTGTGAAAGGTTATTCGGATTTTGAGGTATTACATTAGTAATAAAGTAATGAATAATAAAATAATAGTCTCCCAAATGCTATAAAATTAGTATTGGCTTCAGTTTTTTTGTGTAACCATTCAATAGCTATCATAGAGCACTTGCCTATCACTCAACAATGTCCAACAATCTTGAGAATGGCATCAAGTCTGCTTGGGATTCCATGAAGGCCATCCTCAATGGAGGGGAAACATATGGAGCCAAATGGTTTTGGGAGGCTCTCATGGCAACAACAGATGTGTATCGACTTTATCAATGCCGCATGGAGATCAACATGCGCTTGTTGCTAAGCTTGAATGAGAGGGGGGAATTTTCTTTCTCCTGTTGGAAGAAAGTTGGAATCATCACAAAGGAGGATGAGGGGAGACTCAAGGAGCAGCTAGGGTGCATGGTGAATCATCTCTGCCTATAGAGAGTAGCACTCCTACAAACCTCGGGGCTTCCAAAAAATGAATGTGGCCGCACCGTATAAAGCGTTGCCTTATGTACTGCAAGCACTATAAAATGTAATGTTTTCTAACATTAATGGATGCTCGTCTTTTAAGTAGCTTTGTTTATGTTGTCTTTGAAGCATTTTGGGAGATGCATATCATTGTCTATGTCTCACAATTGATCTCCTCTATGTGTGTGTGTGTGTGTGTGTGTCACGTGTGTTTCTTTGTCACCCTAAATTGTGCTCTCTCATCTTCTCTCTCACTCTGGTTTTCTATCCGGGTTGCGACAATGTTTGTTGCATTTGTCGACCCACGTTGAATTGTCACGAGAGAGAGAGAGAGAGAGAGAGAGAGAGAGAGAGAGAGAGAGAGAGAGAGAGAGAGAGAGAGAGAGAGAGAGAGATTATGCCTCAATAAGGGAAAGGTGGGAGGCATATTATCCCTTATGGAGGCTCAATCGTGTTGTTCGGGTTGTCACGATGTATGGTACGTGTTGGAAGATTCCAACAACAGATGCTTTTTCAAGAGAAGGAAATGCTTGAGAGGTTTTTGGAGCCCTTGTAACAGAAAGTGATTGTAATTTTTTCTGCTAGAAAATTAATAGATCTTTGTTCACTTTTTATTTATGTGGAATTTGGGACTATGAGCTTCCAAGCTATATCAAATGATTAGACAAGTTTCTCGGATAGGTCACTTATTTTTGAAGCAGTTTAGCCCTTGTACATATAAGACACTTAGCCAAGGTATAAAAGGAAAACTTTGTAAGGTTTTGAAAAAAAAGTTCTATTATCGTTAATAAGAAGATAAGGTTTTCTATGTACGTCGTGAGCTCCCTATTGCTATCAAGATTTCATCTCTTTGCACCGCACCGCACGGTTACCGTATTGACAAGCCGAGAGCATCATTGCATTAGCCTTGAGGAGCTCTACACGTCAATGTCTACATTGCAAGCATTTTGCAAGATACGAGTATCGACTCCCACAACCTTCCAGTTGACATATCTCATTATAGGAGCATCATTTTGAGATTTTGTCAGTTGCATATGATTCCCAACACTTAGCAACATCTAGTAGATGTGTTCAGCACCAGATTCAACGACCTATAATTCCAATATTGGAGAAAATTGTAATTTTTACAAGTGTACTGATCCTTTGATTTGATACTAGTTTTGCATGTGGATGTGTGATTGGATTGGAGAGGTAGAAATCAGGTTTCCCACAGTTTGAGAGATCATACATTGTTCCCAAGGAGTATAATGTGTTCAAACAAGATATTGACAACCTCTTGGCATGCCTCCATGCCCTAGTCAAGTCACTTGCTTCCTCGGATTGATATTTTAGTCTTGGAATCATCTCTTGTGAGATGTGATAGAGCTGTAAAAGTCCCCCCCTCAGACATTGGCATTGTTGCCAGGGATCAAGTCCCTAGACTAGTGTGAACACATTCTAGTCCGATAGAGTTACCTTAGATAGACTAATTGGATAGAGTAGTGTAGAAGTGGCGATCGGGGCTTCCTTGGTCATTACATTTTCAATGGTGGGTTTCTTGCCATAAAAGTAGTGAGAAGATAGAGTAAAGTGTTGATAGAAGAAATAGAGCTTGGTGTGTGGCTTTGTTGGCTGTTAGAGCAATGAAGTTTGTATTAAGGTGAAAAACACAAAAAACGCAATTTTTTGAGTTTTTGTAGCGAGTCATTGTTTTTTAGTGTTCTTTTCTCTTCTTTTAGAAGTAGGGTAAGTAGATGCATCTCTAGATGAGGTTTTATCCGCATTTTGATTGAGACTTGTGTTAGAATGTACGTCATGTGAAAATTAGCCAAAAGGAGTGAGGGGTGAGGAAAATTCACCCAAGGAGTTCACTTTTTATGAAAAATTTGATATCTAGCACCTATTACAAAAGTTGATTTTGACAAGGGCATGAGGGATGTTGAGATGCAATCCATGTATGGTGACCAAGGAACGGAAAGATCAAAGGATAATCGAGAGGAAACCCTTAAGGAGTTGCCTTCCTACTTGGGATCATATGAGGAAGTCTTGCCATCTTAGAGAAGCTCATAAACCCGTCATAGATTCTCAAGGATTGCAAGAACTTATGTCAATGTCGTTGACATGCACAATGACTATAGTTGACGTGTTAAAAGTTAGACCTCATATGTGGAGAGATGTCGGTAGATGTCTTGAGAAAATGAGAATCAAAAATCCTGTTGAGACAATAGGTCGAGTAATGGAGGAATGTATCCAACCCAAAAAGGATACAATGACAGTTCCTATAAACAAAGTTGGTAATTATTTGTGAAGGTGAAGAGGGGAACACCACATTGCATATAGAGCATCAAGGAATAGAAACAATTGCTATTCTAGATAGTGGTGCAAGAGTTGTTGTTGCCACTAAAGTAATTTGGGAGAAATGGAAAAAACCTTCCCTTAGAAAACATGGATGAAATTGTAGTTAGTTGATGGCTACATTGCAAAGCCTTTTGGTATACTAGAGCAGGTGCTGATGATTTCTTGTGGAATTGAGTATGAACATACATTTGCAGTATAGATTTTGGTACTGAGAATAACTATGATGCTATTCTAGGAAGACCATTCATGCGTTAGTTAAAGATGGTTCAAGACTGGGGTTGTGATTAAATCTACTTGCACCACATGGAAATCATTGCTCGCATCCATTTAAGAGACCACAACTACATAGATGTACAGATAACACCCATAGAGGATTTTGATTCAGCTCTACTGCTGCTGCAGAGTCTGAAGTACCTACCTAAGAATCGACAAAAGTTGTTTCAAAGAAGTCGACTCCAAAAAAAGTGCAATTAAAAGCAGATGAAGGAGCAAAGTTTTCAAGTTCCACATAAGGTGTTCAATGAACTCAAGATCAAGGGAAGGACAAGGATACGGCAATAGATCCATTGTCTCCAACAATGATCAAATTCAACATATGTGGAGAAACAAGACTCAAAATTACATGTTCAGCTATAATAGATCCTTATGCAACAAAGAATCTAATGTCTTGTGATACGTGGATAATCATGGGAAAGCCGCCAATCAAAAAGCTAGAAGAAATAGTGTACACCAGTTCCAAAACACCGATTCTTAGCTTTGGCATGACAAAAGCTGTGCTCAAGTTGAGTAATGGGGAGTTCAAAGACACTTTCTACATAATTGACTCCCATCACATCAGAGAGAGTCTAGTCCTAACAAAAAGCTGGATGGACATCTTCTTTTGACAACAACCAAAAGCTTCAACAACAACAACAACAACACCAAAAGCCCCAGGAGCACCTCAAGTACATGGAAGATAGAAAATACCAACCATCATGGAGAAAGGTAATGCAAAATCCAACGCATGACAATGCAATGGAAACCTAAGCAAAAAGTTTATCAACCAAAGTTTCCATCATAAAAAGGCTCCAAAAGAAGCTAAAGAGAACTAACTAAGTGTTAGTATCCAAAGAGCTCATCCAAGTCAAAGATCCAATTTGGATACACTAGTCTCAAAGTCACTCTCAACAACCACAAGTAATACGGTGGGTAGCATCACATGAGTCAATCATTGCTCAAGGCTACTTTCAACAAATTACGAGTGTTTGGGACAAAAAGCCTACGGTTATAGCATGGACCTACTCACCTCAAGAGAACTGTTCTACAAAGAGAAAGTCAAGCTATTGACAAAAGACAAGCACCTCAACTAGGAGAGTGAGCGACAACAAAAGGCAGAAGAAAAAGTCAGCCTTCTACCAAGCTACCCAACAAACACAGGTGAAGCATCAAATGATTCCAGAAAAGCTACTCGAAGCACAAGGATTTTATGAAGGTAATAGTCAAATCTGGTTACCCAAAGTAGTAGCTCAACTTGGAACAACAATGATCAGTAGGTAGCACAAGGCTCCACCCAATGGCAAGCAGTCACAACCAATGAGCGTGCTACAATCTCTAGATGGATACGTCATCATCTACTACAAAAGCAAGGCTTTTACAACGGTAATAGGAAGATATGAGTACCCAATTCTAGTGTCCATCAAGTCAGAACAAAAGGGCAAATGCAAAAGACTGTCACACAGGGACCAAAGACAAGGTGGGTTTCAAAATCGCTATTGGAAACTCCATCACAGAGAACCCACACACATCTACACCCACTTCTCATAAGAGATAATTGAAGGCTTCATCAAACCCTACTACAACCGTAGAGCCTGTTTCACAAAGCGAGATCAACATACAACAAACAAATCAAGAGGAGCAAAAGTATACCAACCTATTGGACAAAATGGTGGCATCCAAAGACCAACACAATAAAAAAGGCCTAAAACTCAAGAACCTATGGAATTGGGTTTCTGACCTTGAATAGATACGCCCAAGTCGCCATTAAAAATACATGGCATAAGAGTCAGAGTTAGGTAGTTAACCTACTAAATGAGTGAGGCGTTAATCCCAAAGTTTCATGTAATATTCTCTATGGTCTAAGAGTCTTAGCTATTCATATTGCTCAAGCCAGAAGAGTTGATCATATTTATGTTGTGTTGCACGTACTAGTATAGGTGGGCATTAGAGTCAAAGTCTATGTATTTGAAGTCTGGTGAAGTGAAGAAGAAGTCCAAAAGACACTCACACCCCTGAGAGCACAGTGAGTATGAGTGGAGAAGCTTCTACATCAAAGACCCTTTTTGGAAACGTGGAAGCTATGAAGAGTCCTTTGATGTCACATGTGCTACATTTGTTCCTTGAAGCACCCATCAACTCCATCTTTTACACTGCATGTTTTTGTTTGATAAATTTCTCATATGCATATAGAGTGTCTCATAATTGACACTTGCATTAGGCACTCTTCCTTTCTTTCTCCCAAGCACTCACCTTGCATGAACAGGTACTTCAAGTCCAACTACTGAACTCCAATAAGAGTGTATACCAAAGACACTTTTTTCCCATTGGGTTTTTCCCCTTTGGCTAATCTAGCAGCACTCATCGCTATTTTCTCTTGTATATATTTATCTACATTAGCAATAAAGAGATTACTACCCATATCAATCATTAAGGAATCACTTTCACAACAACACTTGCAGGTCTTCACATGCTTGTCGACAGCAACTCTTCTCTTCAAAGACAACAACACAACGGCTATAAATCAATCAAGGAGGGGGGAGGCATGCTAACTACGAATCTATTGATCAATGAAAACAAGGGCATTGTTTTATCGATATTGGCGTTATAATTTGCATTATATTTTTCTTTTGACAAATATATTTTATTTTATGTTGTGAGAAGATATGGTATATCAAGAATAAGGGACGAACGCCAGATATGAGCCCTTAGGTGTGCGTACTTATGTACACATTTAAGAAAACTTTCACTTATTTTTGCTATTTTTCTCTATTTTCTATTGTGTTTTTTATTTTATATAACAAAAAAAAAACCAAAAAGCAAGAAAAATTGCAAGTAAAGCACAATACAGGTACGAAGAGTCTATGAAGTAACAGGAACTTAATTCGAGGTCGGTTGCTCAAGATTCAAAAGAGCATAACTTGACCAAATGAAGACCAAACTGGACTTATAGATTACGGGCATCCAAGCTACCAAATTCTGCGAAGGAGTCTCACCAGAAACTTTACATACAGAGTGATGCAAGCAAAGAGGCTCTTAAACGTCCAAAGCATCAGAATCGCTAAAGGTCATCCAAATGACATTGGAATAAGGAGCTAACTAGAACAACATGTAAGGAATGCCCAAGAAGTGGAGCCACAAGCAAATGCTGGAACAACTGCCGACCTTTGCTTTCCTCAAGGAGACAAAGAGAGCTTGACTGTAGATTCTTTAGTACTAGACCTTCACTCATGTCAGGGATGACATGAAGTAGGAGGGGGAGTGTTGGAAGATTCCAACAACATATGCTTTGTCAAGAGAAGGAGATGCTGAGAGGTTTTTGGAGCCCTTTAATAAAAAGTGATTGTAATTTTTCCCACTAGAAAACCATAAGATTGTTGTTCACTTTTTATTTATACGGAATCCGGGGCTATAAGCTTCCAAGTTGTATCATAAGATTAGACAAGTTTCCCAAATATGTCACTTATTTTTGAAGCAGCTTAGCCCTTGTACATATAAGACCCTTAGCCAGGGTATAAAAGGCAAACTTTGTAAGGTTTTGAAAAACAAGTTCTATTATCGTTAATAAGAAGATAAGGTTTTTTGTGTACGTCTTGAGCTCCCTCTTGCTGTCAAGATTTCATCTCTTTGCACCGCACGGTTATTGTATTGATAAGCCAAGAGCATCAACACATTAGCCTCAAGGAGCTCTATACGTCAATATCTACATTGCAAGCATTTTGTGAGATACAAGCGTCAACTCCCACAACCTTTCAAGTGACATATCTCACTGTCTGAGCATCATTTTGAGATTCTCTTAGTTGTATATGATTCCCAATGCTTAGGATCATCTAGTAGGAGAGTAAGACGTAAATTGCCAAAGACCCACTTGCTCAGAATATTAGACAACTACAAGGATAAGAGGTTAATGAGGACTTTCAAGAAATTGATGGACTAATTTACTATAAGGGTCTTCTCTATATTCCGCCATGACCAACACGCTTGGAGGTACTTCAACAACGGCATGATCTTCCATCAACAGGGCATTTTGGGGTTAATAAGACAATTGAGCTTCTCTCCCGTGACTTTTGGTGGCCTCAAATGTGGAAGCTTGTCAAGGAGTATGTAGGCACTTGTGATACTTGCAATAGATCAAAGGCCCCTCGTCATCGTACTCATGGGTTACTCCATCCCTTGCCCATTCCACGCAAACCATGGCCATCCTTCTCCATGGATTTCATTGTAGAGCTACCCTTGTCACAAGGATTTGACTCCATTTTAGTAGTCGTGGATCAGTTTACAAAAATGGCACACTTCATTCCAACCACTAAAACCATCACCGGCAAAGGTACGACCAAACTCTTTCGACATCATATCTATCGTTATCACGGATTACTAGATGACATAGTTTCTCATCGAGGCCCACAATTCATCTCTAGCTTTTGGAAAAGCTTATTCAAGCTACTCAGAGTACAAATCAACCTCTCCTGAGCCAATCACCCACAAAGTGATGGACAAACAAAGAGAGTTAATCAAGTTTTGGAACAATATCTCCATTGTACTATCAGTTATCACCGAGATAATTGGGTCGAGCTCCTACCGCTAGCAAAATTCTCCTATAATAACAGATTCCATGCCTCCACCTGTCACACTCCATTCTTTGCTAATTATGGTCAACATCCCAAACATGATATCCACAGACACCATCAAGTCAAGAATCCAGCTCTATTCATCTTGAAGGGGGATCAGGGAACACCACAGACGGAGAGTGAGAGAGAGAGAAGGAGACACACACACAATGTGGGTGGGGAGACTGTGAAGTGGCAGCTCCCCCTATACAGTATACTCACTATAAGTATAGGGTAATAGTGGGCGGGCGCCCATGACCTGGGCAACCGGTCAAGGCACATAGGCCTTAACCCCAACAACCTCCCACTTAAAGGCCAATGTGCCTTTAAGCAAGATCTACTAGTGTACAACTAATAGAAGGTGAGATATTCTCTCAACCTATGCCCACTGACTCTCGATGAGCTAGTGCATCCAGCTCTACTGATAGACAAACATCCTGCTGCGGAAGCCACACAGAGCTAGCTCCGAGCTCTGCAAAGAGTCTACAAGAGCTCATGCACTCCTGCAAGTATCGGTCCAATACCTGCAAACCTCCCCTATGCTCTATGCCGAGATCAGTCATCGAACAACTAATCAACCCTGCTGCAAATGCTCCCACTGCAGTTGCTATGTCGGGCCTCCAGATCAGCATCTCGTACATGAGGACACCGAACGTTGATGCAACCCTGGCAACCTCTACCACCTCCAACTTACAACTCAACTCATGGTAATCCTGTCCCCTATCATAGAGACCATGGCACTCTGACTCCGAGCTCTGGAGTGACTCCTCGTGCCCACCACATATCACATGTGTACCAAGAGTATCCATCTGTCCTGAATCTGCATCAAGCTCTGGCATGAGCATATCAAGAAATGACTCCACAATAGTCGACATCTCAGCATCCATGCGAATCATCTCTGTCATCACCTTTGATGACTCATCCTACTGTGACTCACTAGAGCTGTCCCGCTCTACCTGTGCATCCGTAGACGCAACCTGCACAACAAAGTCACTCATCTGCACTCCATGCAAAGCATCCTGCAACCCACAAGCAAAAGAGACTCGCTTGCTCTTTCGCTCTCTACTTGGCTGCATGATCACAGAGACAACACCGTCTCTCCCGTGATCCACATGCAATGGGTAACCTGTACCACTCCTGGCACCTCTCGCAATCACTAGCGAACCCAAACGCATCACAAAATCTCGCTCTCGTAGCGAAATTTGACATCCACAATCTCTAAGCTGACCAATCGAGATCAAACTCACTGTCAAATCTGGTACATAGCGCACATGTCGTAACAAGTAAGACGCACCACTCGGTAATGACAGTCTCACATCTCCTGCACCTGCTATCGCATGCACCGATCCATCGGTCAAACGTACACTGCCAAGCATCCCGCTAGAATAGCTACAAAACCATGCATGATGCGGCGTGACATGAAACATAGCATCTGCGTCTAGCAACCACTGCGAAGGGAGTGCACTATCCACATGTATAGCATCTCGTGCATAGCTCGAGGTAAAAGTGACATCCCCGTCACTAGTATACTCCGACACTACATGTGCCTCAATTGTCAAAGCAACTGATTCCATGGCATCACTACATACATGTCTGAGACTGCCATGTCTCCTACGATGTCGCATACGACGAAAACAACGCCGTCTAACGTGTCCAGAATGACCACAATACCAACATATCACCTGTCGGCATACTCATGAATGTACATGTCTCACACGAGTCCTTGATGACTCAGATCTATCATACATATCATGTAATCTGTGCCAAAGTGCTCTCGAAGTAGTCTCATACATAACAAGAGCATATACAGATTCCGCAAGGTGCAAAGAGAGTGTAGATAGTGCCATCTCCTCTAGCTCCTGCCACTGATCGTCAAACATGTTTGAAGGTCTACCTGCATCACCACTCAATGGTCGATGCAACCCTCGCTGTGTCAATGCATCAAGCATACACTCTCTCCATGCCGCAAAGTCTGACCCATCAAACACGCGCATCTGTGAGAGGTCACAATCTGATCGATCACCTGTCTCTGCCATGAGCACAAGTAGCAAGCTAGATAGCAAAACCACCTCACCAACAACACCTGGAAACTGTCTACAAATATGGCCAGAAACACAATGTAAAACCTGTGAGACACACTCCAAAATAGAGCTCCCGCAATGTCAACCAAATCAGCCCTAAACTGGCTTGAATCGCATCAACAAAAGTCTGCAAATATGGCTACAAATCAGCCCCAAAATTCAGCTCTTAAACAACTGCATAAACAAGTCACAAACGTGTCCCAAATCAGCCTACAACTGAGTCATACATGGACACCTGCAAAGAGGAAACAATGGCTGAAAATGCCCAAATAAGCCCTTAAACCTGCCTGTAAACTTGTAAACCTGTAGCTGAAACCTGCTGAAAAACCTCAAGCCATTAGTGCTCGAATCCGGCTACCTAGCTCGTAGCCACACAAGCATACATCACAATACTCACTCCTGTGAGTGTGCCAAGATAACTGTACGCATGTCAAACCCGTGAGCTAATCACCAAGCCCACAATGTGCGGTATCGATGCATACACACGCACAAATCTCCCACCTGCAGAGAACACCGCATGCAAATGCTGAGTGCAACCCGCAATCTCTACCTAGATCGCATAAATGATGCGCATAAAACTCATGGGAAAATTTCGCAAGAGTTTCGTCAGTAAAACGGCCACAAAACCAATAACCAAACTGATTGCACACTCAAAACCATGAGCAACCAAAGCACATCAAACCGCACTCCAAATGCATGCACCAATCTCCACACTTTGCATACATCATTGCAAACACCTGCAAATCTAGTACACAAATATCTGCTCTACCTGTGACTGCCAAAAAACATGCTCGAGGCATACATTGCCGAGCTCAAAATGCAATCACATTAGTCTCCCTGAGCATCAAACCACATAAGGCATACATTGTATCCTCCCACCTGTGAGGAAACTTGCAGCAAATATCACTCTCACATATGAGAGCAAACCATGTGTGGAATCCTCGACACACAATTAACAATTGCTACTGCAGAAAATTCAGCGTTCAGAATTTTAAAATTCTGATATGACGAGCGCGTCCGGAGCATGCCAAAACCCCAAGGTAGACTCCTGGATCACATGTATCCGAGTCCGGGTGTGAAAGCTAAGCCAAAAACCTCGGTTTCGACCCAAAAACGCAGCATAAACTGCCCAAAGAGGACTGAAAAATGCAGCTCCTCAACCGTAGCTCGAATGAGGTTTCTGATGGCTCGAATGGCTTCGAAAGGGGGGTAAAATGCCAGGCTGCTTGCTGGAAACGCTCTCGAAAAGCTGAATTTGCCGATGCCGAAGTCGAAACCCTGTTTGCACTCTTGAAAGTGCGCGCGCGCGGACACGATTTTGGGAATGAAACTGGCTCTCCGCTGTCGTCGTGACTGTGCACACACGCGCTCCCTCCGCACCTACGCTCTGATACCAATTGAAGGGGGATCAGGGAACACCACAGACGGAGAGTGAGAGAGAGAGAAGGAGACACACACACAATGTGGGTGGGGAAACTGTGAAGTGGCAGCTCCCCCTATACAGTATACTCACTATAAGTATAGGGTAACAGTGGGCGGGCGCCCATGACCTGGGCAACCGGTCAAGGCACATAGGCCTTAATCCCAACACATCTTACACAACAATTATCTGCAATTCAAAAAGAACTTACAATTCATATCAAAGAAGCTCAATCCAAGTATAAGGAAAGTGCAGATCTCCATCGCATGCAACATCCAAAATACAAAGAAGGGGATAAAGTGTGGCTCCTCCGGTGTGATCTGCGTTCATCTCATCCCTGTCAAAAGCTTGATTATTGAAGGCTTGGACCGTTTAAAATTATCCGTCAAGTCAATCCATTCACTTATCGACTCCAGTTCCCCTCATCCATGAAAATCCATCCGGTCTTTCATGTCTAAGTCCTAGAACCTTGTCACACATCTAAGATCCCTGGTAGAGCCCTACAACCACCTCCTTCGGTTGAGATTCAAGGACATGACGAATATGAGGTCGAGAAAGTCCTAGATTCTCGAGTTTCCGTGGCAAGTTATTGTACTTGGTGCATTGGAAAGGCTATGATGTCAGTGAACGAACCTGGGAACCAACACACAATCTTCAACATGCATCTCTCAAAGTCCAAGAGTTCCATCAACAGCATCCATGGAAGCCCTAGTCAAGGAACACCAATGCTCCTCGTGGAACTCGTCGCTAGAGGAGGGGGTAATGTCATGGATGCTTGAGAGTCAGTCATTGCCTGCATCATCGCTTGTGTCATCATCTACATCATCACTAGAAGGGTCTAGAAGGATCAAGAAGATTCTAGAAGGTTCTAAAAGTATCAAGGAGATTCGAGAAGTTTCTAGAAGCTTGGAGAAGATTTCGAAAGAATTTAGAAGTTTCTGGAAAGCTCTAGAAAGTTGAAGAAGATTCTAGAAGAACTAAAAGGATCAAAAAGTTTCTAAAAGCTTGGAGAAGATTCCGACGGAAGAATCTAAAAGTTTTTAGAAAGCTCTAGAAAGTTGAAGAAAGATCCAGAAGGTTCTAGAAGGATCAAGAAGGTTCTAGAAGATTCTAACCTCCTCCAGAAGAACCTAGAAAGTTCTAACCTCCTCAAGTAACCTCCTCAAGCACTAATATAAATAGGGGTTTTGGGCCACAAGCCCCTCGTGGCGCACACCCATTGAGCCGAAAAAGAGAAGAACATCTCTGGACCCACCATGAAATTGGTGATCCCCCCCCGGGAAGAGAGGACCTTCCAAGCACCTTTTCGGCGTGAATTGCGGACAGTGGGACTAAAACCCACGCAAGTAGGCTTGGACGCCTATGCTCATTGGATGTCTTGAAAATTTATCATATTAATGAAAAACGTTCCTTCGTCTCGTGTGAAAAGAGGGGCTGGAGGCAAAAGGGGAAGACGTAAACTACCGCTGGGCTCGTTTGAACCCGGCCTTATAAACATTACAAGGGATGCCCAAAAGCGAGCGGAAGTGTGGTTCGTCCAGGCCTGCGATTTGTTGGGTCCGGACACACTTTCCCCGTGGACAGGCGTCCATGGTGCAGTCTGAATCCTGCCTAAGGCAGAACTTGAGGGTGACCTAGGGTTGGAGCCCGCAACAATATAAGAAAGGTAAAAACAGCTGTTTTATGGAAGTGAGAAGGAGAAGCCAAGGGATGATGACGAAGAAGGCTTGTTTCTCAAAACATTCGCAGTGGCCGCCTAAGAGTTCTCGCCCCTCGCGGGGCTTGAGAGCTACTGCTGTTGTTTCTTCCTTGGATATCTGATGGCTTCTCTTCGCAAAGCTCTCTGCTGAGCGACCCCCTCCTGCTGCTTTGTCCTCCTGAAGGTAGCGATCTTGATGTTTTTGGTTATGGTGAACTTGCGTTGCCGTATCTGCCTGTTGTTGTCTCCTCTTCTCTATGCTATGATCTAAGCTTCTGAGCTGTATAAGCTTTATTTCCCAGTGGTTTTGAGAAAAGCAGGCTCGTGTGTACAGCTCTACGATCCATTGGCTTCGTAGCACGCTGAATGGAAAACCTGCGACATGCAGTGAAAGAGGTATTGCGTATCCGGCGAGTCGGGCCTCTTTCCTGGCCCGCCTTGCAAACTTCCAGGCCTTACATTTTCATAACTTACAGGCATGAAGGGTCTCGTCCTGCGCGAGGCTTGAGAGCTTCTGCCTTTGTCCTCCTTGGACATCTGATGGCATTTCTCTGCGTTTTAATCTTCTTTCATGGAAAGAAATAGGTCATTGCGTGCACATTCCTTCTGTATAGAAAGTAATTTCTTCTGTATTTTCTCCTTCTTGACTCTGCCCTCAATGGAGCACTTTGATTTTGCAAATGGCCTAGTATTTCACACGTTGAGAAGAAAATTGGGTTTTGATTGGATGTGTAGTGGCTACTAATGTAGGAATGTTTTCTTGCCTTCAGATTATCTTTTGCATCTCGCAATGTTAGGTTTAGAGGATTCTTGTGCGGGTGGACTTTTCTGCGTAGCATTTAGTCGTGGTCACATTTCTTCAATTACCGTCCCTAGAAAGGACTTATTTTAATGAGATGATGATTAGTACTGCAATCGCTTTAAAGAACATGGCGCTTGGTATTGGAAGAACATGCGGGAAAATTGAGCCTTTTTGAACAGTGGGTGGACGGGTAAATTATACGATGGTAGCTTTGCTCAAGTCCTGAATAATCAGTATTTTGTGTAACACTATTGGCAAAAATGTGAAATGGCATAGAGATAATGAATGTGCACAATAAGTAAACGATAGTAATGGAAAGATGTTGAACATTGGTGGGGTGTTGCAGGTGTGAGTGGTACCTCGCCTCGACAAGAGAAACTACCTAGAGTGGCGAACGAAGGCACATATAGTACTGAAGCTGAAGTGACGAAGAATGGCACATCTCAAGATGCATTGGCTAGTAGCCGGTCTCATTGAATCCGTCATAATCCATTCAATCGGGCTTAGGTATCCCACACCGCAGAAGGTAATTTGTAATTGCAAACAATCTAACATCCTGTTGGGATCCAACTCAAAAGTAAAAGTTATTGCAATTTGAAAAAGATGGGTAGAGCAATTGATACTCAAAAGGTATTTGATCCGTTTCACACGGGAGCTTTAAAGTTGCAATTGCAAGAAATCTAACATGATGTAGAGCTTTTATTTTCACATTTTCAAAATATGAAAAGTTTAGGAATAAATTTGTTTTTTATTCTTTAAATTAAGCATTCTATTTCACTTGCAATTGAAAACTTGGAACTGACTTATTTATTTTATGAAAATATCATTTTTTAATGCTTAAATTTTATTTTTTTCAATGTACTAGTGATCTAGTTTCTAGTTTCAGTATCCTTTTATTAATTATTTATTCAAAACAACATACGTGTATTTGCTTAATCTTTCAATTGGTAAGTTTAATTGACAGCATCGTCAGTTGGAAAGAGTAAATAAATGAAGTATTTGTATTTGCTTAATCTTTCTACTGGTAAGATTAATTGACACCATCGTCAGTTGGAAAGGATAATTAAATTACAGGTAATTAAATTACAGGTGCTTTCTTTTGTGGAGAAGTTTTTAAGTCTTCAAGTTGAAGGGGAAATCGGATTACAGTTACCCTCTTCAAATGTAATTCAATCGCCTCTTCAAATGTACGATGGTGATAAATTTTACTAAAAAATTATATAACCATATGTATACTCTGTTTAATAGAAAATTAAAATAATTGTTACAGAAATGGATCGTCGATGCATTGAAAGAAAGTTGTAAGCTCTAGAGAAGTTAATATCAAAAATATTAAAAATTAAAAGCTTGCAGTTTTAAAATTGTAAGCTTACGAGTGTTTATAAAACACATTTATTGAGACGCTTACAACTAGAGAAGTTGATATCAAAAATATTAAAAATTTAAAGCTTGCAGTTTTAAAATTGTAAGCGTACGAGTGTTTATAAAACACATTTATTGAGACGCTTAATGCTTTGGAGAAGGTGGAATTAAAAGCTCCACCTAGGAGATAGGTTTACATCTCTTCTAGTTCAGAAATTAGAAATAGTATGAAGCATTGAAGAAGGTGCAAATAAAAGCTCCGCATAGAGATAGGTCTACGTCTTCGAGTTCAGAAAGTACAAATAGTTCACAATCTGCTATTTACTTACGATTAATTCCAAGCAAACTATTAATTTCTTAGAGGTTGAGTGTACCTCTTTGAGGTCTGGTTACTCTCCCCAGGAGTATTACTTTTTTATAAAGGCCGGGCAACTTAGGTTGGGGTGATGAAAAATTGGTAAGGTATCCTAAGTTGCCCACCTGACAAACTCAAGTGATCGGCTTTCACTTTTTTCGCCAAATAGATGCACAGCAACCTACAAGCATCGATCTTCCAACCTTTACACAAGAAGCATGCAACGTTCCAATCAAGCTACACAAGAAGCATGCAATGTTCTAATCAAGCTACAAGCACGCATGCCTCATGAATGCTGATGAATGTAGCTAAAAACAACTCGTGCTCAACATAAGCGACTATAACCGACAGAGTATTGATGTACATATTTGGTGCGACAAATGTTCGTTGGCCAGTCGACATGGTTTTTATTGAAAGAGACGGAAGTCATCCTTGATGTAGTCGATTAACTTGTTTAACAGCAATTGTTGATACTAATTTATCCCATCGGCTCCTTCACTTGTCCTCCTCCTGCTTGATATGAAAGTGATTCTTGTCTCAAAGGTTGATCAAACGAGCGTGTCATCTAACTATAGCTGCCATACATGTATAGCCTACTTTTGATGCTCTGCTATCTAGCATTAACAACAATTGATGACACTAATTGGGTGGCGGAGCGACAAGTATAGGTCAATATTTGAGCTATTTCTATTGTCTAGCATTGACATCAATTTGTGACACTAATTGGGCCAACAAGTTTCGCTCAATATTTGTACTTATCCACTCGAATGACATAGTGATGCAATTACGATGTCTATACGACTACCTTACATACAGAAGGTAGTATTTGAATGAGGTCTCTTCCAAATAAAAGAAATTTGTCACCAAACAAAGTGTCTTTGGCAAAATATTCCTTAAATTTTTCCAATGCCTTTTCAATATGCAAATATGTGGTCATTAAAACTAATATCTGATACTCTCAAATGATTTTCTCATGTTAAAGCTAAAATATTGGTAAGGTTATTAGATCGGTCTTTGCTAGGGATCCAAAGAAAGAAAAATAGGGATTCAAAGGGGCAAAGTATTCAAAAGAACAATGTGCTTCACTGGGGATTAAAAGACCTAAGGTTAAGCTCCATTAAGACTTCTATAGGCTAAAGTTCCAAAAATTATTTCATTTATGCAATGTCTAAAGCAAAGGGAAAATTGCATCGTCATGGGAAAGACTAAAAGGTCTTTCCACATCAGAAGAATGGGGGCAAATTTTAGTTGGGAATGAGAGAGAAATATACACATACACTCTACGGTTCCCCCTTTACACAAAGGGATATTTGGCACATTTCAAGCTCTTAGGCTCTGACCTCGGTCTCCCCTCAAATTATATCGGATATCATAGAGGTGGATCAATGAGAATTAGGTTGGAGTAAAGCTAGTCTAATCAATTTAAAAATGCTTTATAAAAGAACCAATAGAGATTAGGGGGTCAATGAGCATTCAATAGCTCAATGGCTTGCATGATTCCTTTTGGCCAAAAGATCAAGAGATTCAATGAGAGTTTAATTAAATTGTTTAATTACTTAGTTCTCACAAAAGGGGAAAGGGAGACATTTGTCAAAAGCCTATCAAGTATGCTTTTAATTTGTGATTGGTTAAGCTTGACATGAGCTACTGGGAGTCTAGAAAGAGCAAATAGCAAGAGCTCTCGTCCAAGATGAAAGAATGCTTTTAATTTGTGATTGGCTAAGCTTGACATGACCTATTGGGAGTCTAGAATGAGCAAATAGCAAGAGCAGTTCTCCAAGATGAGAGAAGGTTGCATTTTACTTGAACTCATTGCCATACACACACAACTCATGTGTGCAAGAAGAACTCCATTTTCTCCAAGCATTGAGAAGTAGAGGTTTACACAAACAACTCTTGGTTATGGAATGTAAATCCAACCAAGAACCAAGTTTCAATGGCATGCTCATTTCCGTTACCATGCTAATTACTATGCTACACAAATGCAATTAGAGTGATTATGTGAGGATAATACATCTTTCTCTTAAGCTTCATCTTCTTCCTTTTAATCTTTTCTCATTGCTTACTAGCTCTCTCCATTTTTGAAGGTGTGTGAGGTCTTGGGATTGAAGCTAGGGACATTAGGTGTGTTTTTCAAGCATAATTTGGTGCATGAAGCTTCCATCTTCATTGTTCACCAATGTTAGTAGTGCAAGAGAAAGATGACACATATCGTATGTGTGTTGACTATAGAGCACTAAATAGGATCACTATCAAGAATAGGTTTCTCGCTCCACGGGTAAAAGACCTATTTGATAAGCTACAGAGATCGACCTACTTCAGTAGGAGTGTCCTAAAAAGTAGCTACCATCAAATAAGGATAGTTGATCAAGACATTGTAAAGACCACATTTCACATTGTTTAGTCTTTAGGAGTACATTGTCATGCCTTTTGGCTTGACCAATGCACTAGACACATTTAATCGCTTGATAGATAAAGTTTCCAGGTCTCATCGAACCCTTATTGAAGTGTTCTTTGATGATACCATTTTCTACTCTAATTTCATTAGACGAACATAAGCAACATCTCCAGGTAATATTTCATGTTTTACGAGAGAATAAGCTTTATATAAACTTAAAGAAAAGTAAATTCTTCTTACAAAAGATTCAATATTTAGGTCACATTATCTCTCAAGATGGTACAAATGGATCCAGTTAGAGGTAATCAAAGAATGTTTAATCCAAGGAATCTGTATAAACTAAGAAGTTTTAAAGGTATGTGTGCATACTATAACCGCTTCATAGAAAAGTTTTCACAAATTGCGGACCATTACATGAACTAACAAAGAAAAACGTTAGGTATACATGGTCCACCAAGGAGAATAATGCTTTCGAAAAGCTTAAAGAGAAGCTTATCTCTCAACCTATGCTTACATTACTGGATCTCTTAAAACCATTTGAGGTCCAATACGACGCTTGTGGTGATTGCTTTCGAGTTGTTTTGTTCCAAGAAGGGCACACCATAGCCTATGAAAGTCAAAGGTTCGACTTTGTTGAGCAAGCTCTAGGCATATATGAAAAGGAACTCTTAGCAGCTCTACATGCTCTAGATTTGTGGAAGCATTATTTATTGGGGACTCCTATCATTTTACGAATGGATTACCAAAGCCTTAAGTACTTCATAACGCAGACCAAGCTCTCCGACAAACAAATGAGGTGGATAAATTTCCTTTCACAATTTCATTTTCATATTGCTCACATTGGTGGCAAGCATAATCAAGTAGCCGGTGCACTCTCAAGACGATTGAGAGTGAATGTATATCCATGGCAATTCACAATGATCTATCTTCTATGATAGATGAGTACGCTATCGATCGATTTAGATGTGATTTCAACCCTTGCACTAGGGAAGAAGGAAGAACCATTTATCCTACAAGATGGTTACCTTCTCTATGGCTTTAGACTATGCGTTATTAACTCACTACGTGAGAAAGTAATGTATGAATCTCATTTTCCTTATGCATCAAGGCGTAGAGGGATTCAATCTATTCTAAAAGGGATGGAACCATATTTCTTTTGGCCTGCCATGAAAACAAACATACAAGAGTACGTCTCAAAATGTGTGGTATGCCAACAGACAAAGCTTGATAGAGGGAAGCAACTTGGATTTCTTCAACCTTTGCCAATTCCTAATTCACTATTTTATCTTTGGATTGCCCAAGTCTATCCATGGGAATACATGAATATGGACAATAGTAGATAGGTTTAGCAAACAAGCACATTTTATACCTGTCAAAAAGATTGTCAAGGCCCATCAATGGCAACTCTCTTTATATCACAAATCTTCAAGTACCACAGCTTGCGAATGTCCATAGTGTCGGATAGAGATTTTAGAATGATCAATAATTTTGGAAGGGTCTTTTTGAGAATTTAGGTACAAGGCTAAACTTCTCTTTGGCCTATCATCCCCAAACGTATGGCCAAAGTGAAATAGCTAACCTAACCATTCTTGATCTCCTAAAAGTTTATGTCACAAAAGTAGATCAAACGTCCCAATGATAGAAGTACTTACCCTTAGTGGAGTACAATAATATTGTACATACTTCCACGGGAAAAGCACCTTTTAAGGTCATAGAGGGAAGGTCAAAAATTCCCGTGCTACTCAAGGTACATGGCAAGATCTTCACTGCAAATGAATATAGTCGAGACTTGCAAGAATTTTTCCAAAAGATTAAGGATGCTATATCCATCTCTCAACAAAGGCAAAAGGCTACTACTGATAAGCACATAAGAGCACTAGCCTTTAAACAAAATGATTGGGTCTTGCTTAAGTTTCCCATGGTTTGATTAAGGCACACAACGGGCAAGAATCCTATGGGACAGCAAAAGTACTATGCTAAATTAGCAAAAAGGTACTATGGATTTTTAGGTCAATCAATGAGATGGCCTATCAAGTCAAGTTTCCCAGCCATTAGCTCATACACAATGCTTTCCACGTGAGCCTACTTAAGCTTTACAAAGGAGAGCCACCTCAAGAAGAAATCATGGAAGACCCATCGGAGATCGAGGACTAAGAAGAGGTGCTACAGCTCGAGTCCATTCTCCAACACGAAGACAAAGTATTATGAGGCGGTAAGACTATCCGATGATATCTTGTCAATTTTAAAAATTATCATTTTGAAGATGCTAGATGGATGCAAGGCATACAATCAAAGGATAACCTAAATCTTGTCAATGCTTACAATGGTTTCCTAGAGTAAGCAAATATAAATATGTATAAATGAACAAAGTTTTTGTCTGTAAGACTATTTTTCTTTATTGTGGGCACATGTTAATAAGTATGCATGCTTAGGATCATGTTTGTGGAGAGGACGTCTTCCAAACACCAAGTAGAGCTTGTCACTCTACTATGGAACATTGATATGGACTAATGTGCAGACATGCTTGCGGAAGCTAAGGCTCTCAAGCACCAAATGGACTAGTCATCCATTTCGAAACGGTGTGGTAGGGTAAAATAGGGATCCTCTAACCGCTAGCAAACGCTCTAATGACTAGGCTTTATCTTCTCTATCTCATAGTCGAGGACGACTATGATTTCAAGAGAGAGGCAATGTCATAAAAACTAATATCTAATACTCCCAAATGATTTTCTGTCACGGGAACGGAATAATAGAGATCGACAAAAAAAGAGATCTTTGTATTGATGAAATTTTGTAGAGTTTTGATACAACAGAGGAGCAATTGAATATGGACGCACTCCGTTGTACGGAGCTCGAACCTCCCGACCACCCCTGAGCTTCAGTCCGCTTGCATGCAGCGTCTCACTCTCACTCGCACTCACACTCGCACTCACACTCTCACTCGCACTCGCACTCGCACTCGCAGAAGAGGAGATCTGTGTATGATCCCCGAATGCACCACCCGTCGTGCTTTTATCCTTCTTTTCCTCGAAAATCCTGTACGATTTTCGCACCAAGTATACCTGCGAGAATAATATAAGAACGTGATCGCTAAGCCATCCGTAAAGGTTAGATTTTTATCATGACACTTTGCACAGATCCGGTTTCACAAACTGATTTCTGCATCGCCTACAAAAGAGTCAAAAGAACATACTCGTGCAACCAATTCAACATGATAATCAAAGTAAAAAAACATAATTATATACCTTGATAATCTCAATTGCAATACTCTACCATGAAGAAACAATCCACTTCTTGGTTGATAGCAGGGAGAGCTGGATGATGTTGTATGTCTGTCTGTCCCTGTGTATACTACACTGCTGTTGCCTTCTATTTGTTTTCATCATAACTTCTACAAACGAACTCAGAACAGAGCAATCCAGGTGCTCAAAACGACGGGAATAGGTCTGGTCTACAAGGCTTCGCGGACAGAATTGAAAAAAAACGTCTCCGTTTGGTTAAAAACGCAACTTTTAGGTCGCGACTCATAAAACCTCTATTTTTGGGTCTCCACTACTTTAACAACTTATTTTAAGCCTACCCATGCATTTTAAGCTAAAACACATAAATATAAAACATTGATATTAATAAAAATCTCAATTTTACTGTTCATAGACAGACTATCTGTTATTCATTAATCTTTATCAAATACGTCTTTAGTGTATTATTTAAAAAAAAGAATATATGTTCTCTCTTAATATCTCAACTCATTCGTATAAGCTCTATTTAATAGACTATTCAACAATCTTTCAAATCGTGCTAACGAAAGATATGCCCTGCTACATTCTTTTCGACTTTAAGAACTTCAAAGACTAGTCCTATTACATTTTCTCATGTTAAATTGATTATTTAATATTGGAAAGTACCAAGGGAGTAAAAGCTAATTGCTGGTAAGGCTGTCGGTCTCTGTCAGGGATCCAAAGGAGGGAAAATAGGTATCCAAAGGGGGAGAGTCTGCAAATGAGCAATGTGCTTCAATGGGGCTTAAAGACCTAAGGTTCAAATCCATTAAGACTTCCATAGGTTAAGGTTCCAAAAATTAACTCAATTTATCGAATGTTCAAAGCAAGGAAAAAACTGGATGGTCGTAGGAAGACTAAAAAGTCTTTCCACATCCCTAGGAAGGAGGGGCTGAGCCCTTTTAGTAGGGGATGAGGGAGAAACACACACACACACACACACACACACACACACACTCCAAGGCTCCCCCTTTACACAAAGGGAATAATGGACACATGTCAGGCTCCTAGGCTAGTTGTCCCCAATCTCCCCTCAAATCCTATTCGATGGCCATAGAGGCGGACCAATGAGAATTAGGCTAGAGTAAAGTTAGCCTAATTAATTTAAAAATGCTTGATAAAAGAACCAATAGAAATTTAGCTCCCTAGAAGACTATTGGATAGTCCCAATGAGCATTCAACAGCCCAATGGCTTGGTTGATTCCTATTGGCTAGAAGACCAATAAGAGTTTAATTGAATTATTTAATTACCTAAAGCTCTCACAAAAGGAGAAAGGGGGGCACTTGTCAAAAGGCTATCAACTATGCTTCTAATTTGTGATTGGCTAAGCTTGACATGAGCCAATGGGAGGCCAGTATGAGCAAATAGCAAGAGGGGTCGACCAAGATGAGAGAGAAGGCTGCATTTAACTTGAACTCATTGCCACACACACACACACAACTCATGTGTGCAAGAAGAACTCCATCTCCTTCTCCAAGCATTGAGAAGTAGAGGCCTACACCAACAACTCTTGGCTATGGAATGCAAATCCAACCAAGAACCAAGCTTCAATGGCATACTCATCTCCTCTACCATGCTAATTACTAATATAAGCAAATGATATTAGAGTGATTATGTGAGGAGAATACTTCTGTCTCGTAAGATGCATCTTCTTCCTCTCAATCTTTCCTCATTCCCTGCTAGCTCTCACCATTTTTGAAGGTGTGTGAGGTCTTGGAACCAAGGCTAGGGACACTAGGTGTGTTTTTCAAGCATAATTTGGTGCATGAAGCTTCCATCTTCATTGAATCAACTAGTTTTGTCAAGGAACACAAAGATTGTATTGTACAAAAACCTCCTTGATGGGAGAAACTATAACACAAAGCGTTTTTGGAGGGGGGACCGGCTCCAAGTAAATTCGATCCTCAAATGTTGTCAATTGTTTTATTTATCTCTCTTTTCAAGTATTGTCAATGCCAAATTAGCTAGGTGTAAATTGCTATGTTGCTTATTAAATTAAGTACTCTCTCCATGCTCATTAGGAACTTATTCTTAATGAAATGCTCACTATGTTGTCAATTTCCGCTACACACAAGTTACTAGTGCATTAAATGTTACATGTGTGATGGGAGCCTAATCCTCTATAAGCAAAGCTGTTTTCCTTAGAAGTTTTTAAAGAAGAATGCTACAATTTTCATTACTTGTGCCATAAAACCTTGAAGAAGCTCTAGATAGCTCTGCAAAGATACCCCCTTCCATGAATGTGGACATGAATCCCATTTGCCTCTTGCATGTGTACGGTCTTGATATTATGTATATAATGATCACTCTCTTGATGTGCTTGAAATAGCTTGACTATGGGTCTCCAATTCTCTTTTGCTCTCGTCTCTAACCTGATAGATACCAAAGCTTTCCATAGCCATCCCGAGTGGATGCTGTTGATATCAAAGAGCTCTTTTGTGTGCTATGTTTGCTGTCTGCCCTGCATCCATGTATTTTTAGTCACATGCACGTGTCTTGTCTCACATGCATGTATTTCCTTATGCATGTCAAACATCCATAGCACAAATGGTAGTGCTCTTGTGTTGCATTGGGTGACATGAGTTCAAATCTTATTGGAATTGATGATTTGTAATCTTTTGCAATAACACACAATTATACCCAATAATTTTCTACAATACAAATAATGATCAAGTAAGGATTAATCACAACACAATGATCAAAATTCACATGTGCACTTAGCTTTGCGTGCGTAGCCTCCATACTGTCAAAATTGATAGGAGCATCACCATCCGTTGTGAGACATTGAATCTAGATCCATGATCTAACGTTGGAATCATACTACTACGCATAAATTTACTCTACATACAATACAAGAGGTCCTTCATGAGCCATCATCTCTCTATCCATAACACCCACAGTCACACACACACACACACATACACACACACACACACGCACACATACAAACACACACATACACATACACATACACACTTAGAGTCGCGCACGCGCACGCGCACGCACACACACACACACACACACACACACACACACACACACACACACACTCTTTTTCATTTTACTTGGTCGTGATTGCTTGATCTGGCTACAATCTTCTGGTTGCCATTGCATGATTTCTTTGTAAAGGAACACACAATCTTCGGTCATTTTATGTTTGTTGGTAGCTTCAGCTTGCTAACCTTCAACTATTTATATTAGTTGTCTTAGAGTATGCATGATCGAGTTGATGGCTGATCGACCATAAGTATTTACCTTGCACTTTCCTCAAGGGGTGAATGAAGCTTATACTATGCATGATGGAGTTGATGGTTATACAATCTTATCGATGATTACAATGAGTCTTTACCTTGCACTTTCCTCAATGAGTGAATGTTGGCTTTTCCTAGAATCATCTATGTATATCTTATAGTCTTCCTCCACTTGGGGCTTGGTGGTGTGGGAGGTTCCTACACATTTCTATCATTTTAATATTGAGTTATACTCCACCTAGCAATCTTTACATTGGGGCCTTGATACTGAATCAGATGATTTTTGTTTGTGTTTGGCTCTCATTTCCAGACCTTGACTGCTAGTGATTATTCCTTCCTATGATGAGTTCTCCTATGGGAATTCTTAGTACTCTCTCAGTGGCATTCATAACAAACTCTGAGTGGCGCAAGTTAATGGGATATTCCCCTTAAAATAGAAAATGATGATGGGTCCATAGGGGATGGTTGCCTTAATGTGGCCCAAAATTTTCTCTCCCTTGGCTCCTTGACCTACATCTTTTGTGCTGCTTATATGGATTTTTTGCTCATAGATTTGTGCTTCCCTTGCTGCTCGATGCTACACTTCATGGCTTATTACCCTTTTCCCCTCAGTATGGTGTTTTGACAACACTCTTAGAGTACCCAAATGTATCCCTTTCCTTGTGATGGGCAGACAGGCTTGACCTCATAGTGCACCAATTGATCCTCTTCCCTGTAATGACAATAGTGCTACAGTGGCTGAGACTTGGCTTGGTGGACACTGGATGGTACTACACATGCTCGTTCTTCTCAATTCAAGGTAAGGCAATGGCCTCTGATTGCATTCCTCACTTTAGTGATATTAAATCACCTCTGTAAGGATGTTGGGCATCCATATTTTCTTCTCATGGTGATGAACATGTGTGGAAGGACACTTATAAATGTGCTTGCCTTTGATCATGCACGCATATACCTTTGTTACTTATACCTAGGGCTGGATTGCTTGTGATCTCTCTCTCTCTCTCTCTCTCTCTCTCTCTCTCACACACACACACACACACACACACACACACACACACACACACACACACACACACACACACACACACACAGATAGGAAGTATGTTGAATATCCCGTCTCTTAACACTGCATGTGGATGACCTCCAAAGAACTTTGATTATGTAGTTTTACATTCATGGATCCTCTGCCATAAAATATAATATCTAACTTTACCAATTGATTTTCTCATATTAAACTGATCATTTAATATAGGAAGATAAAAGGGGAGCAAGAGTTAGGATATAGATATGTGCTTCTAGACCTACCTCAACAGGGGACCAAAAGGAGGAATGGTTGCATCTCAATAGGGGTCCAAAAGGAGACGGTCTACCAAAGAGCAATGTGCAATAAGTGCTTCTAGATTTACCTCAACAAGGGACCAAGAGGAGAGATGGTTACATCTCAATAGGGGTACAAAAAGAGGTAGTCTATCAAAGAGAAACGTGGATCTAATGGAGCTTAAAAGACCTTAGGGTTAGCTTCATTAAAGACCTCCAAAAGTTAGTGTTAAAAAGTCCTTTGACCTTACGCAAGCTAGGGCTAACCTCGAGGTGGGAATCCTATCCAAGCATGAGGTGCTAAGATGCTTAAAGTGGTTGTGGGAACCTTGCCCAAAGCTTGAGGTGATTTTTATGCCTAAAATGACTAAGGTTCTTGAAATGTTAAAATCAAAGAATTAACATCAAAGATAAATTCTGGCATGAACTTTTTTATGCTTGATTGACTCAGTGCTTGGAGTATTCAATATAAACCAAATGACTTAAGAAGCATAAAAGATACATGCTTGATTGACTAAGTGCTTAAAGTATTTAAATCAAACCAAATGACTTAAGAAGCATAAAAGAGACACGTTTAAAAAATTCTCCACATGTGGACCTCATGATGTGCTTGAATCCTACTAGATAGGCTTTAAAAGGGTCCAATGAGAATTTAGATACATAAAAATAAATGATCAAGTTCTCTCTCTCAAAGAGGAAAAAGAGGATACATGTCCCAAATGATATAATTAAATATTACTAGAGAGAGAGAGAGAGAGAGAGAGAGAGAGAGAGAGAGAGGGAGAGAGACAAAAAGAGAGAGAGAGAGAGAGGTGTGGACCAAGCATGAGAGGGGAGTATACTCTCCCCCACACACACACATATTCTCTCATTGTGTGGAGTGCAAAGTGAAAGAGCTCCATCTCCTTCTCCAAGCTTGGTGAGAAGTGGAGAGCCTACACCAACACTCTTGACAATGGAATGCGAATCCAACCAAGAGCCATGCTTCAATGCTTAAGCTTGCCATCTTCTTCATCTTCATTACTATGCTATTATGCTATGCTAAGCAAGAAGAGTGATGATAAGTGAGAAACTATTTCTTTCTCCTATGAGTGATTCTTCCTACTCTTCCCTACCCTCATTCCCCGCTAGCTCTCTCCACCTTCGAAGGTGTTTGATGCCTTGGGATAGTTAATCCTTTTTGCAAATTTTATGTTATGCTCGTGATGCATGAATCTTTCCATCTTCATAGCATCACCTAGGTCACAAGGAACACCAAAGATTGTATTGTACCAAGTCTCTCTTGATGGGAGAATCTATACTACAAACGTCTTTTGGAGGGGGGACCGGCTCCTAGTAAATCCGGTCTTCAACTATTGTCATGTTATTTAATACTCTCTCTCTATTGTGGATGCCAAGTTAATTAAGTACTATGTTCATGTTGCTACAATCAATTAAGTTCACCCTCTATGTTCTCAAAGTGATATCACAAAAATGCTCACTTTAATTCTTTGAATTTCGCTATTCTCAAAGTTCATAGGCCATTTAACATTACATTGATATCAAAGCGTTTGGTTTCTCTTTTCTTGCTTAAGAAGAGAGGTCTTTAAGTAGCCTATTAATGATTGATTTTGTTAATTATATTATGATAAGTGGGATTGGGATCTTTTATCGATTTTGTTGAGCCCACTATATGGGATATGGTGCACACCTCGAGAGCTTTGGTCTTAATAATGGGTTCTTTTTAGACTTGCCTACGGCTTTACCATTATTCAACCGTAAGAAGTCCAAACGGATCTATTTCTTGGCAATTCTGCTATGTTAGACTCACTCCTTTACTCTCTATAATTAACCAATTTGAGCCCTGGGTGTAGATACTTAAGTGCTTATTTTCAAAGGCTAAGAGGAGTAGCAACTAAGGTTTTGAATTGCCAAAGGATACACTAAGTAAACACATAAGTATAATTAGCATGGATGGCAATAACCAAGAGAGTAGAATGAACATTGATAACTTTGGTTTTTCACATGAAGGTGCTAACGATGATCCCCCAATGTTTATCAATTATCTTGTTACTAGGTTGCATCAAGCTATGGGCAACCCTACTTTGCAAGTGGAAGTTACCCAACAACTTTGTGCTTATGGGATTTCCCTTCCTCTCCAAGAGGAGAGAGAGTTTAGGAGGCCTCTTGATGAGACTCCCAAAAGAAGACTCTCTCCCATAAGACAGGAGGAATCCAAAGAACAAGAAAGAAGCAAGTCCCTAAGTTCCTCTAAAGATGTGGCTCCATGAAGATGGCGGTCTAGACTATCGCCAACTCCTCCCAAGAGGAAACGGTCATCCCATAGTCCTTCTCCTTGTCATTCCGAAAGGGAAGAGAGGAAACAAAGGAAGAAAAAGGCAAGAAAGAGGTCACCCTCTTCTCCTTCTTCTTCACCTTCCTTCTCTTTTGACAAAAGCTATGGTTATTATCCTAGAGGATACAAGAGGAGAGGACATCGCAAGACTTACTCTGCATGGCACCTTTGATTATCTCTTTTCTTACCTATGATGGCACCTTTGGTGCCATCATCCTTCATCCAACAATTTGATGCGGCCTTTGGAGATGAGGGCTTCACGGAGTCCTCCAAGCTATGCCATGTAGCTATGCACTTCCAAAAATTTGCTCGTCAATGGTGGGCTAGCCTTCGTGGTGGCAACGGCGAGGTCCCAAAGACATGGAAACTCTACGAGATTCCATCATGAAGCAATTCTTTGCAAGCGATGGAAAGGACAGATTACTTACTGAATGGCATAGTTTGAAGCTTCTCTCACATGAGTCTATTCACAAATATGTGGACAAGTTTTGGGATTTACATCTCAAGGCTATTGTCTTCCAAAATATAGACTTTGTTGAGAAAGAGCAACCATTTTGTGCGGTATTACCTGAAGAAATGGCCGAGTATGTCAACTCACAATGGCTTAGCATTAACATTGAAGCCATCCACCACGCTGTGGTTGCTTCAAGGATCAATTTCCAACAAGGGGTGAGAAGAAATTTCAAGCCCAAACACCAACACCAACAACAACAAGGCCAAGAACAACGGAGCTGATAAAGGTAAAAATAATCTCTCTCCCAAAGAATTAGAGGCCTTTCATAAGACCATAAATGCTTTAAGTGTGGAGATCAAGGACATGGTTATCGTTCTTGCCCCAAAAGAAATGTACTCAATGACACTCCTAGAGCTTCTATGGTTGAAGCTCCAAAAGAGGATACTCATTGCAAAGGCTCATCTCTCTCCTATGCTTGCGGAAAAGTAAGGGAGCATGATGCCTTCATCTTGTTTGACCTTGGCTCTACTCACAACTTCATATCAACGGAGTTGGCCACCAAGTTGGGCATTCAAGCTTTTGGATGGAAGATACTGTAACTGCTGACACAACTTTCAAGGGATAGAAAGCCTTCCTTACTCCCTTGATTGGGAAGTTGAGGCTTCGTGTCCAAAGCTACGTCGACAAAGAAGAATTTTTTTTAATCTCTCCTCTCCAACATGAGGATGTTATCCTAGGGGCACCATGGTTCAACCGCATTACTGCCAACATGAAGTTCCCTCAAAGGAGAATGTATTTCACCTACAGGGAAAAGAGCATGTACATAGATGCTAATGATTTGGGGAACACCATATCCCTGGTAAATACGCTTGCTTATGCAAAGTAGTATCTATTCTCTTAACCTCAAAATCATCCGATACAGAAACCTCTTTATATTCCATCAATATTTCAAAAAAATCTTGCAAGGACTCTCCATCCACATGGATACTAACCCTGACTATCTTTGGATCTTCTTTAGTGCCCAAATTGAGGTCCTTTAACTCATCTTGATTAACTTTGTTTGATCCTCCAAATCTTTTGTTATATATATTCTCAACCATATCTCTTACTTCATTTTCCTCATCCCGTAAAGATTCCTTTAAGGTAGAAGCCAGATTTTGATTCACCATCTATGCCAGCTTGGATCCTTGAATTTCCTTTCTAGGACATAGGTCTAAATCTTGCTCTTCTACTTCATCTTCCTTATGTAAATGCCTTCTGTATTGTTGGCGGATACACCGCCACGGACGTCAGCACAGCGAGAACTCACCTAACAAGATTTGTCAGCTAGGACGAAGCTCGACCCACAGCCGCGTGGAAGCAAGCATAGGGTGTCAATCTACACTCGACCGACTCTTGACTAATTCCTACAGAAGTCTCTACCCAATGTCTAAGCTACAGCCTTCAGGAGTGCATAAGAGGAGATTTCCTACAACGCTTTGAAGAGCCAAACACCCATCAAACGGTCTCGAAACGCCACAGAACTTGAAGGAGACCCAACTAACACCAATCGGTCGCTCTCCCTAAGGTCTATGAACCAATATCCCAACCCTAAACACCTGGTGCAAAATCACGTAGGATGTCTGGCTGAAATTTATAGGTCGTCGTTTCCAAAATCTAAAGTGCCTAATGTGTAGCTCTACTCAATGCGAACGCGTGGATATGCTGAAATGCAAAAATGGATAACGTATGCTCACCGAATCACCAGATGAAGCTCGTAGGTTGAGCTCGTAAAACCGGACCGTACGCGCACAATGTAAGTATTGGCACATAGCTCTCGTCGGGGGCAACACGCTGCACTTCTCCACACTCGATTCCGACCACCGGTGCGCGCGTAGCGTCAAGATGAAGCTCTCACTCCCTCTCATACACAGTACGTTCACTCACAGACTTAACTTTTTTAAAATGACAAAGGTTCTTCATTAAGATCAAAAAGTGGTATAAATACCTTACAATCTCAAACCCTAATGTTCCAATTTAACCATCTACTCAATCTAAATGTCAAAATTGGGATACAATCTGGAAACTTCTGTAAGCCCCAATATTTACAAAGGTGAAATGTCGAGTTTTCTCAATAAATGAATAATTATAAAAAATAATAATTTACCGAGCAGTCATTTTCCGTAGGGTGTGTCCAACCACTAACACTCCCCCCCTCCTTGTTCATGTCGTCCCCGACATGGCTGTTGAGCTGCTTCTTCAGCGTAGGCTTTCTCTCATCTTGAGAAGTGACTCGTATCTCGCATGTTGAGCTAGTAGCATCGGGCCGAATATATATGTGCTGATTGTGAAGAAGCCGGTGTAGAAGGCTTCTTCAAAGGCCTGTAGGTGATAAGATGGTAAAAACATAATCCTTTGATACAACACATGTATCACCTTGTGAGAAGGCTGACCAGACAGATCCTATGCACATCTGTATACATCTTGAAAGAAGAAGATACTGTTTGTCACCTGGCCTGGTTTGAAGGTCTCGAAGACTGCCAAAAGGGTTTTACAAATCTTTCTCATCATGATGCAAGATAGGTCAGGCGAGCCAGTGAACAATGTGATGGCGCCCGTTAGGGTTTTCACCATGTATTGCTCACTTATTCTCTCGCCTGCCTTCGAGCCTGGCAGCTTCAGGTAATTTAGCCAAGTAGGTTGGCTTCTCTGTAGTAACTCGTGGGATTTCCACGTCCTCATCCTTGGTAGGGGGTAGAAACTGAGGTTGTCTCTGATCACTTTAGGTGCCTCTACCAGATGGATTAGATACTGTGGATACTTTGTTAGCCATGCCTTTCTCCACCTGGGCTGAGAGTCTACTATCAGCTTGACCCCTTCAGGTTTGGAGATGTCTACTTTGTACATTGGCACTGTTGGCTCCTCTCTGATTCGCTTGTTGATCGTGGCAGCTTCATATTTAAACAGAGGATATGGGAGAGAAGGCTGTAGCCATTCACGCCGAAGGTTGCTGGTATCTATCTTTTGAATAGTCATTGATTTAAAGACCCTTTGCTCCCATTCCAAGGCTTCTTTGGCTGTGTCTTTGACTGCCGCTTCTATGGCCTTTTGAAGCTTCTCTTCTTCTTCTTGGGTCAGATCTTGTGGCTCTTGTGAGGGTCCCACAAGGATTTCCTCTTGCATGGTGGTGTCCACTGGATGTGCCACATTATCTATATCTATTCCCTCCATGGCTGCTGGCCCAATGCTAAACTGCTGCTCTTCAGTTTGCTACTGGCCTCTCAACTCTTTTATCTGCTTTTGAAATGTTTTCTTCTCCTCTTCCGCTTGCTCTCCCATGTTCACAAGGAGGTCGTTCAGATTTGCATTTATTTTCTCCGCCTCCTCGAGCTTTCTCTTGATGGCTTCTAGCTCATTCTTCACGGCCTGATTTTCTTTCTCTAGGTGGTTTTCCATGACCAATGACCCCTCGGCCAACATCAGCCTTTGCCGCTTCTCCAATGTTAACTCTTTTTGAAGCTCCTTCATTTGTTCTTCATAAAGATCAGTCTCTGAAGTAGTGTGAGTCGAGCTAGTAGCTCTGACTTTGGTAGGAGATGTCCGCAGTCTTTGGATGGTTTGATCTTTGATTGTAATCTGGTCTTTTAGCTTGATGACCTCATCTTGGCTCGCTTCATACTCTATCTCTGCCTTTTCTTGGGCATTTCTGAGTGTTTGCACTTCTTTGGATTCTTCAACAAGTTGCAGGGTTAGGTTGTCCCTTTCTCTCTCTGCATCTGTCAAGGACTTGCTGATTTTCTTGTATTCTTCTTCAGCTCTTTGAAGATTGTTTTCTGATGCTTGATTCTCTCGTTCCATCTCCTGGCATCTTTGTAATGCCGTGGCCAGACTGGCTTGCAACTCTGCTTCTTTCTCTACATGCTCTTGGCTTTGTTTTTGTAGTGTGTCGACTTCAGATTTGATAAGAATTTCATTGGCTTTGAGATTGTCAATCTCACTGTCCATGGCCATTGATTTTTCCCTGAGCCCGGTTAGCTTGTGCATCACCACATCCCAGTCATTGGTAGGTGGCTGTAGGTCCACTGTATCAGTGGCCATCTCTTTCAGTTCTACTAACCGCAGGCTTTGCATCTGTTCTTTGGGCCTTGTGCTTGCCAACTCAAATGCCACAGTGGTTGCCTCTTCTCTTGAGTAACCCGTAGCTAATAGATCAAGAAATGTGCTAAATTTTCTTTCCTCTGGCTATGGCTGCTCATCTTTGGGCTTAGCTTCTTCTTTCTGCTCTTGCTCTTGACTCTTTTCTTGCTTTGAATCTTCTTGTTCATCAGATGTGTCTAGCTCCTCCTTTTGTTGGGTTTGTGGAGGGCTAAGAGGAGGTGGTGATGGCGGTGGGTTGGACGCCCTGCTTGACGGTGGGGTTGCTGGCTTTCTTTTGAAGTCCCTGTCCACCTTTGTCTTTCTCTCTCTCTCTCTTGGCCTTCCTGCTCTTCTAGAATTTGTTGTCGTACTTCATCCACTTCTTCTTCTGTGAAAGGGACATTTGGGATATTCTCTGTTGTAGCATCCAGGATCTTGAAGTTTTGGATGTAATCTTCAAACCGATCTCTGTGCACCCTTCGGGATGATCCCAACATGGCTTCTAGTGAGGGCTTCCACAGCTCGCTCAAATCTCCTTTCAGTGCTCTTTCGGCTCTGAAGTTTTCAATCAATCTTTTGAGCCGTGCCGCTTTCTGTGACTTGGTCTCCTTGATCGGCACTTGTACAGTTTCTTTCTTTCCTTTCTTCGGCTCTGGCGGCTCTTCTAGCACGGTCTCTAGCCACCGCTTCAACCTTGTGGCTACTCCGGGTGCCTTGGGCGATTCTTCTTCTTTATCTTCTTTCAACCTTGGGCCAATCATTCTGTGATGGAGGGTCAGGCCAGTTTCCCTTGGCGTGCAATGCCTCATAAACAACTTTTGTTATCAGTTCTCCTGGCACAATGTAGGTCGGATTTTTGTTGCCCATCTTCACCAGATTGTCATGGATATAATAATTTATCACCTTTGGCTTGCTTTTCTGCATTGCCCAGGTGAAGGTGGTAGTAATGGCTCCAAGCGGCATTCTGTACTTCTGTGGCCACTTTGTACACATATGGAATTACTGGCTGTAGAGCTGGCTCATAATGACCACTTTTGGGTTTGCAATGTCTTCAAAAGTGTGGTTGTTCTTCTTTTCGGAGTACACCTTGACTTCATCTCTTCTCTTGGTCACACTATCCCCTTTGTTGGAGATGTCTAGTGCGGCTTCCACCACTCTCTCTGTGATTACAATCATAGTATCTGGCTTGCCCTGCAGATCAGTGACTCTGGCCACTCCATCTTCTTTGATAGTGGTTACAAACTCCCACACTGTTTTGATGTCGATTCCCGCTGGTAGAGCTTCAATGTAGTTATGGAGATCTATCTTCTCTAGGTATTATCCCATCTTGCTTCTGACGAACTCATTGAGCTCCCGAGGTAGCATGGGTAGCTCTATTGCATTTCCTTTAGTATCTTTGAACACGCCTTGGTAGATCTTCAAATCATTAGACTCTAGCAAATCCTCCTGAATCCATGTGCTGGTTGGCTTCAGAGTTCCATCTGGGATGACAAATGGCTCTACTTCTTCCAAGTAGTCTTTTATTGTCATTCTCTTCTTCTTTGCCGGTGATTTTGCGGCTGCGATGGATCCTGTTGCACTCAGTAGTCCAAAGTTAGTGTTTTTTCCATATCAGCTGAGAAACTGAGTTTTAACTATCCAAATGACTTGAAAATTGAAAAAAACACTTAAAAGGAACTTGGGAAACCCTGCATGTGCTCACAGTATCATTCTGGTCAAAATTTATCATAGACATCCTACTCGTAGAATGTCTATTTCATCAGTTTTTGGTGAAATTTGGCAGGCTGGTGGCCCTTGGCCTGTGCAACATGGCTATGTGATTGGAATTGGGTTTGGGCATCAAAAAGTGCATTTCTGGGCAGATTCAGGCTTTAGGCTCACAAATTCGTAGGATGTCCACAACAGGTGGCAAATGATATTCACATGGGTTGAAATTTGATATATGCTCTTCTTGCACCATGGTAATGGCTCCCATGATGTCATTTCTTGCACAGTAAGTCAAAATCATGCTGGAGACATCCTACACGTAGGATGTCTATTTCATCAAAATGGCTTGAAATTGGTTCTGTAGGTAGCTCTTGGCATGTGGAACATGGCCCTGCTCTTGGATTTTGATTTGGACAAGAATTGGTGTTTGTAAGAGCATGTGTAGTGTTTTTGGGCTCAAAAAGTGCATCTTTGAGGTGTTGGGGGCCAAAAGTGATGTGAATGGCTTGAAACTTGATATATGAGTTCATGAAGGGATAATAAAGAGATCTGGAGTTGAAAAATACCATCTGGGGGACCAAAAATGTCATTTAGACATCCTACGTGTAGGATGTCTATTTCATCATTTTTAACCTCTGACCACACAGATAGGTTGGCAATTTGCTCATGAATGTATTGTGCAAGTTTCATGTGGTTTGGACAAGTTTTGGTAGGTCTATGGTCCATTATTGCCTCTATGCCGTGACTTTGCGTTTTTTGGTGCACATGAGGTCAATTTTTGTCCAAATGTGATGAAACTTGGTGGCTAGCTTGTACATGCTATTTAGAAGTAGTGTGTGATGAGAAATGTTGGGGTTGGTGCCCAAAAATGGCCTTCAAACATCCTATGCGTAGGAGTCTCCTGATGAAATTTTTATGGTGAGTGCTACTGTTGCCTGCATTGAGCCCCCCTGAGTCCCTTTTAAGCATTATTTCAACAAAAAAGTCAAATTGATAGAAAGAAACTCCCTGTATGGATTTCAGAGCCTCCGAGCCGTTTTCTGACTTTTGGAGTGCTTTTCGGCGATGAAATTTCTTGATGTTGGTCTCCATAGCTTCCCGATCCCTTGGGGATCCTTGCCACATGGTTTTTGTCGACTTTGGCTTCACCGGAGCTCCGTTTGGCAATTTGTTGCTCTGGAAGCACCCGTGGTTGCGTTTTCATGTCTTTTGATGACTTGTGGTGGTCTACCACCATAGGACTTGGTTGTTGATGGTCTAGGAAAGCCGCTCATGAAGTTTGGTGGCAAACGGACATGCGGTTTGGCCGCGAGAGCTATTTGACACTTTGTGTGTATGATGCCGTTTCTGAATTTTAGTGCCGCTTTGGATCACCATATAGCCATGTGGGCTATATACACTTGTCGAGCATGTCGAGATGCTCCTACCCATGAGTTTTGGTAGCATTTGGGCGTCTTTCCGCCGATTTTCCATTTGGTGGCCTCTTGCGGGGCTCTAGGAATTAGGGTTTTTCCCGATGGTTTTCTACTGCCTTTGATCATCCAAAAGTGGTCTCCTATGCTAGGGTAAGCCGCCGATGAAGTCTCATTGCTTTTGGGTTAGTCGTTAGGTGGTCACTTCTACTTGTAGGTCTCTACCGCTTGCTTTCTGTGTGAAACCTACGCTAGTTTTCGCGACAAAACAACAAACATGCACGAAAAGCTCAAGGTGGTGAGCCTACCTCTCATGTCTGGAGCCTGTCGGGTAGTCCCGCTTGTCGTAGAAGCTGCTAGAAGTCCCGTTCGCTCTAGGTGGTAGAAGCTCTCTCTCAAAAGTCAATAGTAGAAATGAGCTTAAAATGAAGTGAAAATTTCTTATAATAGGGGTCCCTGAACCACTTTCCATGAAATTTGACATGTGCTCCCAACTTCTTGCGAGATGCGGTTTAGGCTCAAAAATTTCATGATTTGGACTCCATTTGCCCCGTTTTCGAGAAATTTGACGTTTCGGTCAAAATCTGGCCAAAACACGCTTTTCGCTCCATTCTCATAATTGCACCCCCATTGTACCATAGGTTTTCCTATAGTCACTGATCACCCCATATTTTTTGTTTTTCATTACGACCGTTTTTCACCTGCTTTTTGTATTTTTGAAGTTTTTCTACCGAAAATTAGTAAAATTAAAAGGAAAATAGCAAATTAAACCCAAAAAATTCCCAAAAATTATAATAAATCAAAAACATCACTGCAAAACACTATATACACTCATATGCAATTTTTATGGCCGGATTTTTCCGTTTTACCAATATTTTGCCCAAAAAATGGCTATTTTCACTTATATACATACACCTAGGGACTTGATTTGGCGTTTGTCCCCATATACTTGTCTATTCATGCTGTATAAGGGCATATGTACTTGGTTTAGTCCAGATAATTTTGCAATCAAATGACAACCCCTAAAAATAGTTGAAAAACATGTCCTTTTTTGCTCTTTCTGCCGTTGGGTCCGCATTTGAGAATGCCTCCCCCCCTCCTAGCCGGAGTCCTCCCGGATGACAAGATATCACCTCGGTGTTTGCCGTGCCTGGGTTAAAAAATCGTGCTAATGCTCGGCCGTGTAATGTGGCCCTACATGATGTATTCTCGATCAATGCATGGAAAAAATTAATGCTGTGTAAGAGGAGGGTATAAGCAATATGCTTATTGGCATTCGCCGTCGAGGTTTCCTGTTTGTTGTTGATTTGGTTGGCAGATTTTCTTTGCAAGTAAAAGTTGTAACTCTACCGCTCTCTGTTTGATCGTCGTTCTTGCAAAAGTCGTGTGGTTTGCCGCTACTGTCGATATGGCCGTAATTGTCTCCTTGGAGAGAATTGTCATGGCGGAAGTGGCCAAAGACTTTGTCTCTTTCGCGTTCCATTTGTAGCTTTGCTTTGGAGATTTTTGTAGGTTTATTGCTACTTCCTCGGTTGTCATTGTTTTGTTGCTGATTGGTACCCACATAAATCGGTTTGCCGGTTTCATATGTTGTGTGTCTCTGCCTTCCGATGTTGCTTGTACTGAAGGGAGTTCCTTTTTCTTCGGTTTCGGGATCCAAATGCGAGTCGCATTTAAGTTGTTGCTGAGCTTTTTCTTTGGGATCCATATCTGCTTTATTCCCTTGTTTTTTGGTTGAACTATTTGCTTCGGTTGACTTCTTCTGTCGTATTGTGGTTTGTCTGCCATGTCACCTCTATCCTTCCGCACCCATACTTGTTTTTCTCTTGTTTGTAACCTTTTTTTTTCATTGCGGTCGGTGTCTTTTTATGCTTGTAGTGAACATGCTTGGCAGTTCCCTGTTTGTTCACCTTGGGTATCGTGTTGTTCTTTAGTGGCACCCATTCTTTTGGTTCTTTGTCCAGTGATTGCATTGCTAGCAGCTGATTCTTCCGGGGTTTCCTAGCAAAGGCTACCACCTGTTGTTCTTGTGCATGCTGAATTTTTACTGCATTCGCATTCCAATCTATCTGCACATTATACTCTTTTTGCCAAGGTTGTCCCAACAATATGGGGTGTTGTGTGCTCTCATCCTCGACCACATAAAACTTGTGTGGATAAATATATTGATGTACTTGTACATGCAATATAATCCATCCCACTGTTTTTAGCGAATGTGATGTACTACTTTCCAGCACTTGTGGAGTAGGATGTAGTTGACCTGTGAGCTTGAGCTGTTTGTATAACCGGTAAGAGATCATATTTGCTTGAGCTCCAGAATCAAGCAATGCCGTAAATTCAACTTGATTGCTACCCACTTTGATTGCAATTATTGGCTCCACTGTGTCTTCATCAAAATTAGTTAGTCGAATGGCATTGATTCGCAACGGTGATCCACATTGTTGTTGTTGTTGTAGAAGCCATGTTTTTGCAATGCGTTCTTTTGCTTCTGCTTGGGCTTCTTTCCGTACCCTCTGTTTCTCCTTCATCCGTTGTTTTTCTTGATGGATTTGTTGAGGCATATCCTGTGTTAGTAGTAAATGATATTTTTTTATTCGACATCCACTAATCCAATTTGGCATTTCTTCACCTGCTAATGTAGCAAGCTTGACAGCTCCACTTTGTGATAGGTCACTAATCACAAAGGGTCCCATCTCTCGCTTTTTAAGTTTTTTGGCATGTTGCTTCAAGGTATAAACAAGTACATAATCACTTGTTTTGAACTCTTTCGCACGCACATGCTTGTCAAAAAATTCTTTTTGTCTTCTCTTTTTAGCATAGATCGAAGCCACAGCTCTTAAGTGAAGTTCATCTAGCTTTTCAAGATCATCTATTCTCGAAGAGAGCTCATGCCCTGTTCATTCTAAGCTTTTTGCTACTCGTAGAGTTGGAATTAAAAACTCTATGGGTAATATAGCATTTAGGCCAACCAAACACCATGTTGTACGGTGTCGTTCCTATTGATGTTCTGTCTGCTACCCTGTATGCCCATAGTGTTGAGTGTAGCTGCTGATCCCAGTCTGTTCTTGACTCTGATACAATTTTAGTCAAAACAGTGCATAGTGTTTTATTTGTGGCCTCAACTTGTCCATTTGCCTGTGGATGATATGGAGCAGGTTTGTTATGTATGACCATGAATTCCTCTAATAGATATTCAATGACTTCATTAAGAAAATGTGTTCCTCGATCACTGACAATTTCTATTGGTAATCCGTATCGTACAAAGACATTCTCATACAAAAATTGTGCAATGGTTCGTGCGTCTGCTTTTTGTGTTGCCTTGGCTTCTGTCCATTTTGTGAGATAGTCTGTAGCCACAATGATATATTGGGTATGGGTGCAATATGCAAGGGGCCCCACAAAATCAACGTCCCATTTTGCAAGTTCCCTTGCTCCCATCATTGGCCATAGTGGCATCTCATTTCTCTTTATCGGCACCTTGGTGCGCTGACATGCGTCACAACTCTTTACAACTCCTTAACCTCCATATGCAATGTAGGCCACCATATTCCTGCGGTTAAGACAATTTTTGCCGTCTTATCGCCTGAAAAATAGTCTCCACTTATGCCTGCATGTGCGTGTTCTAGAATCAGCAGGTATTCACTTTCCTTGCACAGATTCGAAGTTGATTGTCCTTTCCTCGCTTATAGAGTTGGTTTCCAATTAAACTAAAGTCACGAGCCTCTAGCTCTATAGCCCTTTTCCGTGCTTTTGTTATGTTTTTAGGAAACGTCCTTGTGGTTAAGAAATCAATGATATATTGACTCCATGCAGGTGTAATGTTTACTTGAAACAATGTCGCGTGATCCACTGGTCATTTAGAACTACATATAATACAATTGTTAACATAAGCATGTGTGTCAGCATACATAGTTGGCCAATAAACCCTTAATTGTTTCAGTCTCTGGTGTGTTTTCATCGTTGAATAATGAAATGCACAATCCTGGATATGTGCTTCTTCAAGATAACACTCGAATTCCTCTAGATTTATACACAATCGTAGAATCTGGTCCGAGCCTAGAGATACAGCCGTCCTGCAATCAACTGGAAATTTTTTGTTTGTCGAATTGTTTGTTGTTTGGATCTGTCTTCCTTGTCATCAAATTTACCTCCAAAGGAAAGAATGCTAACGATTTCCTGAGACCATTTGGGTATCATTTCAATATTGAAAAGATACGCATCAGGTATGTCATCATCTACTCCTTCAGGAGCTTCCCCGTTGTGTAGCCTTGAAAGATGGTCCGCTTGTAGATGAGTTTTACGCTTTTTGACCACCACTGTGAAGTCAAACTCTAGCAATATAATAAACCAGCATACAATTCTCTCGGTATTGCATGGTTTATTTACCAGATACAAAAGAGCTTGATGATCTGTGAAGAACACAAATTTGTTTGCGAGCAAATAATACCAAATTTTTTTTACAGCATAAATCATTCCTAACCCCTCTCTTTCAGTGGTTGTGTAGTTCTTTTCTGCACTATTTAACTGTCGACTTGCATAACAAACTGGAAAATCCATTGTTCCGTCTCCAGGTTGAGCCAGAATACTCCCGATTGCATATGCAGATGCACCAATGTGAACATGGAATATCTTCTCCCAGTCTGGTGCTTTAAGTACAGATGCTGATACAAGGTTTTCCTTCAGCTTTTGGAATGAATTTTCACACTCCTCAGTCCAATCGAAACTGACTAACAAATGATACAGAGGTTGTGCGATGACTGCATACATATATATGAATCTTCGATAATATCCGCAGTGTCCCATGAAGGATTGCACTTGTTTCGCATTAGTAGGCCTGGGCATGTCTACTATGACTTTGATTTTGTCTAGGTCAGTTGTTATGCCATTTCTTGAGACAATGTATCCTAAGATGTGGCCTTGCCTAACCATAAAAATACACTTTTTCGTGTTAAGACAGATTCGATATGTTATGCACTTCTCAAATACCTTTTGTAAATGGTCTATATGTTCTTCTCGTAGAAGAGAGTGTACACAAAGATCATCCGTGTATATTTCTAAGAATATTCTCACGTATTCTTTGAACGCATGCATCATTAACCTCTGAAAGGTAGTTGGGTATTAGTTAAGCCAAAAGGCATAACTCTATACGCATAGATTCCCCATTCTGTAGCAAACGTTGTTTTGTGTTGATCCTCTATCGCAATTGCCAGTTGGTTATACCCTGAAAACCCATCTAGAAAGGAATAAGCCCGTTTCCCGGCCACCCTCTCAAGTACATGTTCTGTGATCGGCAAGGGATAATTATCCCTTATGGTTGCTGCATTTACCTTTTTGAGGTTCACACACACTCGTAGCTTTCCGTTCTTTTTGGGGACAACCACAATGGGTGACACCCAATCTCTATGCTCGATTTCATAGATGAATTCAACATCCATCAGCTTATGAATCTCCTCTTTGATTCGTTTAGCAAATGTGTCATTATATGTATGAGGACGCTGTTTGCTAGGTTTGGCATTTGATTTCAAAGGAATTGTATTTTGACATATCGATGGATCAACTCCTTTGAGGTCTTTGTAGGACCTTGCAAACACATCTTTATACTTCTTGAAAAGTTGTGTTAGCCGTTCTTCTTCTTCAGGCTCTAAATTAGTTGCGATATAGACCGGTTGAAGATTTTCACTTGGTTCAGCGAGGTCTATCCGTTTTGCATTTTCCGGTCCATCGTAAGATTCTTGATTTATTCTTTCCCTGACTGGTGGTGTCATTATGATTTTTTTGTCCTGGATGGTGAATTTTCGATAGTGTGATGGTACATTCATGTTTCCTTTTTCTGACTCCTCCTTACCATCACTTTCTCCCTCAGTAGTCCATACCGCTCGTAAAGACTGTTTTAGTTCTTGGTATTTCTTTTTACGCTCCAATTTGGTCACTCTGGGCCTTTTGTTGTTTCTTGTTTTGATTTGTGAGATTTTTGTGATTTTGTTTCTGTTTTAGCTTTCCGTACTTGTTTTATTTCCTCTTGTGTTCTTTCCCTTCAAACTTTTGAGAATCTTCCTGATATTTGGTCTTTTACACCATCCTCTACTTTGACAAGCATTAGATAGTGGGTTTTATTCTTTTATTTTGGGCATCAGATTCTCTCTCATTATTTTTTTTGCTCGTTTTTTCCTATAGCGTTCCTGGCGTCTAGGGTGCTGATTGGCAAAATCATAAAACTTTATATTCTCTGTTTTCTCCCCACGCTCGCTTGAGTTGTCTGAACACTTATTATCTGCATCGTCATTTACCTCCAGATGCTCAGAGGAGTTATAAAACTCTTCTTGTTCTGGTGGTTCGACAATCTCATCTCCTCTTGGTATAAGGCTTACCATGTAATATGGTAGCACATCATAGCCATCCTTATCGCAAAATTTTGTCGTTGGGCTATTTGTAATGGTACAGACATCCAATGTTGCTAGTATGTGTTCCCATCCCAGAGGTTCCAAGGCATCTTCAGGAAAAGGCTTCGAAATATAATCCTTGTCCTCAATAGCTCTTTCTAAGACGCATTCCTCTCTTTTAAATCTCCCACAATGTGAAGCTCCGCACATCCATAGCTCTTTTTGTTGCTCTAACCATGCTGGGAGTTCCGACTTTGCTAATGTAGCTGAATCAAACTCTTCCACTGGTGTACGGTTCACATCTTTGTAACTATGGTCTTTTAGGTGTATTTTGGTTGTAGTCTCGCCATGTCTGAGGTATATGTGGTCGTAATCCCAATCCTGGACCATCTTTAATTGTCTCATGAATGGTCTTCCCAAGATGATCTCGTAATTGTTCTTTTTATCGAAATCGACTATTGTAAACGTATGCTCATACTCGAATCCGCACGAAGTGACAATTACTTTTTCTAAGAGTCTTAGAGGCTTTTCCATGAACCCATCTGCCAATTGCAATTTCATTATGGTAGCTCTCAAAGCTGGTTTTCCCCATTTTTTCCAGATTTCCTTAGTGGCTATAGTGACTCCTGCTCCACTGTCAAGAATAGCTTTGGAAACTACTCCTTGGAATTCTATTGGTAGCGTGGTGTTTCTATCTTCTCCCTCACAATACTCTCCAACCTTGTTTAAAGGTACTAGCCTAGTGTTTAGTTGAGGCCTGTCTAATTCTCTGATCCCTTCTTGAAGCTTTGAGGTGGGGTCTTTCACTCCAAATTTTTCTAAGCATTTACCTACGGTGGTCCACATGTTTGGTCGTAACCTCAGGAGTTCGGCTAATGTGATTGTACATGCCACAGGAGTGGACAATAACTCAATCAACCCTTGTGAATCCATCACTCTATTAGAAGAAAGTCTTTGAGATGGGATTGCTCTCACCTCAGACTTGGCTTCATACTCTCCTAGGTAAGAGGGTAGAGTTTTTAGTGAGGCTGGTTGGTTGTGCCCCAAACAAATTGATCCCTGGTCTCCCCCTTGCGAATGTATATCAAAGTTCATTTGTGATCTTGCCTCAAATTCTTCAATAGGAAGTAAGATCTCATTTTTCTCTTTTCTTTTGCTATTCATGTGGTAACTCACCCTGTTAGCTTCGTTGGCATCACGAATTTGCTTCCATAGGTCATCTAGACCGTTACAATCCCTACCCATTTCTACCAATGTTTTAGGCTGGAATCCATCACTTGCCTCATCTGTTGTGTTTGGCACTATGATAGGCTCTCCCCTAGACTCAGAGGCATTCGTGAGTCTTTCCTTTGTTTCTACTTGTTTCTCTAAAGTTGGTTTGATAGGGGTTGGAGCTGGTATTTCATGCCAACTTGCAGGTTTACCAAGCGGGTTTTCTATCAAGGATTGAGTTGTTTCAATCATCTTTCTACACATTTCCAACCTCTGTTTTTCTATTTCAGCATATGGATAAGTCATCCATCTTTGCTCTTGGGTTTGGTTGTTTTTGAGTCTGGCTTCGTAAGCTTTTAAAAGTGCGTCTAACTGCTCATTTACCTTTTCTGCCAACACTGATCCTCCTGATCCTGCACTTTTGGGTTCTGCTATTTCCTTGGGTGCTATGGTTGCGGCAATGTGTGAGCTTAGACTAGCTAGATCCTCTAACCGCTCTAATCTATCCTTTGTGTGTTTTAACTCCTCGGATAGAGCCGTTTGCTCTCGTTCTCTCCTGGCTTTCATACGCGCCTTTATAGCTTTCCAAGTGCTTCTATGATTCGTCACTTCTGAACTTGGGGCATCGGTTTTTGGCTCTTTAATTATGGGTTCGTTCGTCATTCTTTGAGCTTGGGCTCGTGTCACTGCCTGAATAGGTATTATTGTCTCGTTTTCTGACCCCCCACTGGAAGGCACTGCTTCTAGCATGTTCAAGGTAGTTTTTTCTCCTTTGCTTGGGTTCTTAGGGCAATCTGAAATCAAATGAGTAACTCCGCATTCTGTGCAATATGCGTTGACTCTAATGATTTCATCATGAGGACAGTCTCTTAGCCAATGGTCTCCACCACACTTGTAGCAGGGTCCCTTAGGTTGTTGAGGTGCTCCTTGAGCTCCTCTTTGTTGGTATGCATGTCTCTGCCTGCCCATGCCTCCGTTGGCTATGAACAACAATGTTCGTTCATCCAAGCTATATCTTCCTTCTCCTGCTGCCTGTGCAGCTATTGGTGGTCCTGTACTTCCCATCATGCTCCATGGTTCTGGAATTGAGGGTTCTTCCGGTGGATAATAGGCAGGATTTGCAGCATATCCATTGGGATCTTCATAATATGCATGCATAGGCACCAAGGCCTTCTCTTCTGGTTCGGTTACTGTTAGTGTGTATCTTATGCCGACTGGTCGTAATCCTGGTAGGGGTGGTTGTTGCCCCAACACTGGTTGTGGTCTTTCTACACCTATAGTGCCTGGTAGGTTACCTGCTTGATACCTAGGCATCGGTGGAAGTTGAGGAGATGCTGCCTTAGCCTGGGGAGCATAAGGTCTCTCTCTAACATATCGCTTGTTATAATAACATTGCTCTATCCCATGGTTTGTCCATTTTTGTTCAATAGCACACCACGTGGGCTGTTTAGCTTGAGGTTTGGCGTACAAGTCAATCTTTTTTAGCACTTCCTCTACAAGCTGCTCCTGGCTTACATCTACTTTTCCTTTCGGTGCTGTCTTAGAAGACTTGCTTCCACTTTGTTGTGAGGATGAATCGTCATCAAGATCCTTGAATTCACCCTCTTTGTAGACCTCACAATTGTCTACAAGGTAAAGAGCCTCCTTAGTTAACTCATTTAACGTCGTGCTCCTCTTCATATGTAAGTCCTTCTGGAGATCTGCATTCCTTGGTCCTTGAATAAATATAAGCATAAGTCTGGACTGAGTTGGCAGTTCTTCCACAGGGCAGAACTTAACATATCTTTTTAGTCGTAGGACTGCCTTTTGCACAGATTCCCCATCTTTCTGTTTGAATTTATGGATTTGTGAGATTGTATTATGAGCTATCCCCCTTTGTGAGAATTCCTCAATAAACTCGTCAAACACCTCCTCCATAGACTCAAAGTCTCTACGCTCTACAGAGTCAAACCAAGTAGCAGCATCATCCTCTAGGGTTAGTCCAAACCCTGCAAATTGTGTAGGGAAGTCTAACACCTCTTCGGCTCTAATTATACGCACAAAGGCTGCTACATGATCTCTGTTTTCCGTGTATGTCTTGTTTACCCATTTTTGCACTTGAGAAGGTCTAATTCTACGACGGTCTCCAAATCTCATCATTGGATCTCCTCATCCCAATCAATATACCTCCTCTGGTCTTCGGTAGTGGGCAGGTTCCTCTCCCAATGGTGCTCCTAAGCCGTAATTTCTGACGGTTCTTGCAAGAGATGGTTCATCTCTTCGAACTCATTCTATGGGTGGTCTTCCAGGCTCTGTTGACCCTTGAGTTTTTGGCTTACTCTCGCCTTGATACCGTGAATAGAGAGGTGGTTCTTGTAAATCCCTTAGCCCTCGTGTGGCTTGATAACCATCTCGGTTTTGGTCTTGTTCCAATGTTGCACTCTGTCAAAGCCATGCCTGCAATGATGGCTGGGTTGCTGGTTGGTTTTGGTAGTTGAATGTTTGCTGTCGGGTAGAATATGAGGTTGTGTCATAATCTTCTGAAAAGGGATTTGTCAACTTGCTAGGGTGTAGGTGGCTCTTGGCACTTCTTCTGGGGTATATGTTGATGCTCCTGGAACTGTTGCCTTTTCTACCTCTTCTGGGAGAATACGTGTATATTCTCGCCCGTACCTATCAACAAAAACAATATCCTTTCCCATAGCAATTTCATAGGAGAATAAGTAAAGAACCTTGTCTTTACTTAATTCGTTTGGGTAGGGTTCCTTGCAATGGAAGTAAGAGACTATTCCCTCGCTCTCATGCTTGTAAATCCCCACATTCTCATTATAGGTTGAGACCCTGGTTGTTTTCTTATCATACATAAAAAGCGCTCCAGGTCGATCAATGTTTGGTGGCGGTTCTTGAGTTTTTAAAACCATTTTTCCTTTCACCACGTTATCTCCACATCTGTTGTAATCCTCAGGGTTACTAACTATCAGATAGTGGTTCCCCTTTTCGTCTCGGAATCTATCTCCATCATCATAGACTCGAATTATCTCCAGTCTCTGAGCCGGCCTTTCTTCAATACAAATACACTTGCATCCTCGATAGTCATAATAAACTAGGGCTCCCCTCAAGTTTGTTCCTTCTAAGAAGATTACAGTGAACTTGGAATATTTCAAAGGATTTAGGGAGGTGCTTCCTCCTCACATTGGTCCATCATAGGTGAAACCTCATGGCTGTTGACTAGCCATCATGAAGAAGGACTTGTCTGATGAAGTGTCATTATCACTACCCTCCTCAATAATCGGTGCTAGTGGATCTACCCTTGCCTGAGTTACACTCTCCTAGGTGGACACTAAGCTACCTTGATCACCTGCCACCTTTTGGTCTCTAAAAATGTGTCTTCCTGATCTTAAATTCATTAAACTTAGCAATGCAACTTAACACAAATCCAACCACTCACCTGGCAAAGGATCAATTTCCACACAACTTCTTGCTTTGCCGCTGAATATACCTGTACACAAGCGTTTAATTTCGGAAATCGAATCAAAGCATTTAACTTCTAGAGGTGGTTTTAGTAATGATTGGTATAACTGGAGAGTTAACCTCAACCACTACTGTATTTTATACACTTTTGATGTTTTGGATTAGGTCTGCTAATCTGGAACTGTACTTCCCTCGGATGTTGGTCAATTTACATGAAAAGTCTTAATTCAGTCTTTGCTCCGTCAAAAGGTCAAACAAGGTCCAAATTCACTTCTAAAAGAAGTTCTGGAATCTTCAAGTCAAATGGAACATCATTGTATGTCCTCAGTCAAATTTCCTCTTCACTAAGCCCCTGTAGACATCCTACATGTAGGATGTCTCATGCTCTGTTTTGCTTGGCTTTTTGCACTATAGACTCCCCTTGTTGTGCTGAGTCCACAACTGTTTTTACTTTTTGATTTGGACACCTAGAAGCTAGTCAATGGATCAGAAATCTGTTCCGGCAGCCTGATGTTGGTATGGCCAGTCAAATCAACTCCAATTTGGACCAAAATTCTAGAAGGCTTGCCTCAGGCTATACAACACCCTGCTATGCCTACAATCAGTTTCTTGCTTCAATTTCATGCATTAGACATTCTACACGTAGCATGTCTAATTGCTCAAAATGACTTCAAATGCAAAGCACAGACTCCTCTTGAGGTGCTGATCACTTTGGTATGCTCAAAGCTGGATTTGGAGTGCCAAATCACACAAAACACATACTACGCGTAGGATGTCTTTTTGGCCTGTTTGACCCCAGACTTGATCCACAGCTTCCCCTTGATGTCAGTAACTCAATGCTATGCTTAGATTTTGGTTTGGATTTCAAAACACCCCAATTTTAGATGTTCCAGTCTTTTTCAGTCAAAAATGCTAAAGTCTGCTTAGAACCCAATTTACTCACCCAATTGAGATGAAAAATTTCTCAGTCACCTAATATATCATGCAGATCATGCCCATGCAGCCATCCTATGGTTTTGGTCTTAAAATAATGCATTGGCACAATTTGGGTAGGATGTCTGGCAATTTTTGTCTATCTAGCCTTATCCTGTCAAGATATGGTCAAATTCCCACTTTCCAAGTGAAAATAGGGTAAAATCTACCTTCTAAACACACTGGTCAACTCAAAATTTCAAGATTTCCACTAGATCACCCTGTAGACATCCTACACGTAGGATGTCTCCTGGCGTAAAATGTAAATTTTTCATGACAAAAATGCTCCTGATGCTCTCCAGCTCCCTCAGAAACACTCACAACAACTTTTGAACTTCACTTCAGCTTTCAAACACTCTTTTGCGTCTTTTACAACCTTGTGATGAACCTAACAGCAAGTATAACATGCATGAAGTGCTCTAGATCATAAATCATGATGTCCTACTTACCCTACTCCTACTCATCATGTGAAATGGTGATAATGGTGTTACGATTGCTTCCTGGCCTCTTCGGACTCTCAAGCTCTCCTTTCACCGCTTCTACCACTCCAACTCCTACTCTCTACACCCAACTAATACCTAAAACTATCTAAGCCTACCTAAGTTTACCTAAGTCGAAGGATCTAGGCCAAACACACACTCCCTAGACTCCCTCTAAGACCTAGAGAGTCCTCCACCCTCTGATCCTATCTAAATGTAAAATGAGACTCTAGCAAGCCAGAGAATCCCTATCCTCAAGGACTAGTTTCGGTCACCTACCTAGGATTTCGTCCCCGACAATGGTACCAATGTTGGCGGATACGCCGCGACGGACGTCAGCACAGCGAGAACTCACCTAACAAGATTTGTGAGCTAAGGACGAAGCTCGACCCGCAGGCACGCGGAAGCAAGCATAGGGTGTCAATCTACACTTGATCGACTCTCGACTAATTCCTACAGAGGTCTCTACCCAATGTGTAAGCTTCAGCCTTCAGGAGTGCATAAGAGGAGATTTCCTACAATGCTTCCAAGAGCCAAACACCCATCAAATGGTCTCGAAACACCACAGAACTTGAAGGAGACCCTACTAACACCAATCGGTCACTCTCCCTAAGGTCTATGAACCAAAATCCCAACCCTAAACACCTGGTACAAAATCACGTAGGATGTCTGGCCGAAATTAATAGCTCGTCATTTTCGAAATCTAAAGTGCCCAACATGTAGCTCTACTCAATGCGAATGCGTGGATATGCTGAAATGCAAAAATGGATAACGTATGCTCACCGAATCACCAGATGAAGCTCGTAGGTCGAGCTCGCAAAACCGGACCGTACGTGTGCAATGTAGGTATTGGTGCGTAACTCTCATCGAGGGCAACACGCTGCACTTCTCCGCGCTCGATTCCGACCATTGGTGCACGCTAGCGTCAAGATGAAGCTCTCACTCTCTCTCGTACACAGTACGCTCACTCACAGACTTAACTTTTTTAAAATGACAAAGGTTCTTCATTAAGGTAAAAAAGTGGTATAAATACCTAACAATCTCAAACCCCAATGTTCCAATTTAACCATCTACTCAATCTAAATGTCAAAACTGGGATACAATCTGGAAACTTCTGTAAGCCCCAATATTTACAAAGGTGAAATGTCGGGTTTTCTCAATAAATGAATAATTACAAAAAATAATAATCCGCCGAGCAGTCATTTTCCATAGGGTGTGGCCAGCCGCTAACATGTATCAACTGCAAATACAATTACAATGGTTGGGTTAGCCCTCAAAAAGGCTTCCTCTTTATCATCTTCCACTTTCTCTACCCGATTAATAGTTTGAGCATACAATGGTCTCTCCTTAAAAGGACTGTTCCTTCTACCCAACATAGGAATTGTAATTACATGTTTCCATTTCCTTGGACAACCTTATTCTCACCCAATCTTGTTTGACTTTAGCTACTCTGAACCAAGGTCTTCCCAATAACATGTCATAGGAGGTATTATCTTTCTCCATCTTCAAGACAACAAAATTCATCTAAAATTTTATACCTGCAATTTGAATACGCTGCTGCCTCAGAATTCATGAAGGTTGTACTCTTCTCTAATATGCCATCTTCACCTAAAATGGTGTTGGTTCCAATTTCCCAACTTCCTTTTCTCTTGCATGGCCACTCCTAGTGGGCTCTTGGCATAGCAGCTCCTTTACTCTTCATGGTCTTTTGCTACACCTTGCAGGCTTTAGCATGTTGACACAATGACAAGTTTCCCAGTTGTGGAGTGCTTACCCGTGCAAAAGCTCGTTGGATCAAAGCTGGCCAACTTTGGTTGTGGACTAAAGCCCTTAACTAGGGAGGTGCCCAAATTAGGGCTCCCACCATAAAAACTTGAGGGGAAGAAACATGGTAGTGATGCACAAATTGATGTAATGGAGTAAAGGAGATATAATCATCTATAGTCTCCAAATCCAATCACTACAAAGCCAAAAATCTATCCTCTTGCCATTGCGGACCCATTGAGCCCACCAACACACCCCTTCATGCTGGCTGATTCCACCACACCTTGTGTGAAGGAGGTCGCTCCCACACGAAAGAATGAGAGAGAGAGAGAGAGAGAGAGAGAGAGAGAGAGAGAGAGAGAGAGAGAGAGAGAGAGAGAGAGAGAGAGAGAGAGAGAGAGAGAGAGCGAGAGAGAAGAAGGAAAGCATGCTCTGATGGCTCCTTTACCATGAGTTACCAAGAGAGAGAGAAATCAAGAGAGAAACCACACCAAGAAAGGCCATGCCTCCATGTATCTTCACCCTCCTCCATGGTTGGCTCTAATACCAATATGAGAGACTCCATACATCCATGCCATATATAGGCCCTTGGCCTAGTAAATATAGTCCCTTGAAGTGCATGTGCGTCTTGGTCCTTGGCCTACTACCTAATCCTACCTTAGACGTGACATTAGGCTTTTCAAGTCTTGCAAGCATTGTGTTGTTAGACAAGGGGAACTAGAACCTTGTAGTCCACCTCCCAACCACCCACTATATAGCATGGATCCTAGCCCTTTTCCCTAGTTGGACTCCCTTTCCACATTGCCTAGCCCGGCCTTGCCCTTGTCTAGTCCGGCCTTGCCGTTGTCTTGACATTACTCCCCCCTTAAAGAAGAGTTTTCGTCCTCGAAAACAAAACTGGGGAACTTCTTCTTAAGAATATTAATGTTTTCCCAAGTGACACCTTCCTCAGGTCAATCTTTCCACTTGATTAAGGCTTGTTGATGTACATGATGATGCGTACGTAAATCATGGTAGTCGAGAATGCGTTCAAGTTCATGCGGTAAAGTAGGAGGTTCAATGAAATCAACCAAAATCTGTTGGTCAATGACATTGCCATCCCCATGTAACCGCTTACATAAACGGATTACATGAAACACCCGATGAATACGAGAATGTGTAGGTAGCAATAATTTGTAGGCATGATCACCTACTCGCTTGAGTATTTTGAAGGGCCCACAATATCGTGGAGATAATTTAGGTGTTGGCCCAGTTTTCAGACTTTCTGAATGTTTTGGCACACATAAATATACTTCCTCCCATTACTCAAAGGTAACTTACCGACGTTTTTCATCAGCGTACTTCTTATACCGATCCTGCGCTTGTCGGGCATTCTGACGAGCGAGTTTCAACATAACCATGTGGTCTAGTCCGGCCTTGCCGTTGTCCTGACAGTACTCCCCCCTTAAAGAAGAGTTTTCGTCCTTGAAAACAAAAGTGGGGAACTTCTTCTTAAGAACACTAATGTTTTCCCAAGTGGCACCTTCCTAAAGTCGATCTTTCCACTTGATTAAGGCTTGTTGACGTACATGATGACGCGTATGTAAATCATGGTAGTCGAGAATGCGTTCAGGTTCATGCGGTAAGGTAGGAGGTTCAACAAAATCAACCAAAATCTGTTGGTCAATGACATTGTCGTCCCCTTGTAACCGCTTACATAAATGGCTTACATGAAACACTGAATGAATACGAGAATGTGTAGGTAGCAATAATTTGTAGGCACAATCACCTACTCGCTTGAGTATTTTGAAAGGCCCACAATATCATGGAGATAATTTAGGTGGTGGCCCAGTTTTCACACTTTCTGAATGTTCTGGCACAAAATACTTCCTCCCCTTCCTCAAAGGTAACTTGTCGACGTTTCTCATCAGTGTACTTGTTATACCGATCCTGCGCTTGTCGGACATTCTAACGAGCGAGTTTCAGCATATCCATGTGGTCTTGGAGAAAATCCTTAACCTGTTGGAGCTTTTCGGTTGCCAACCCCACCGTAACTGATGACCTAGGTTGAAAACCATACATGAGCATGAAAGGACTAAATCTAGTTGTGACATGCTTAGCACTGTTGTAGGCAAACTCGAGAATAGGTAAATATTCTTCCTAGTCTGTTTGTTTCTTGCTGACGTATGCTATTAGCATATCCTCTAACACTTGGTTAACTCGTTCAGTCTGACCATCTGTTTCTGGATGATCGGCAGTACTGAGGTTTTTTTGTGTACCCAATCGTTTGAACACAGCCCACCAAAAATTTCTGTTAAACTTGGGATCACAATCACTGACAATGCTACTTGGCGAACCATACAACTTGTATAGGTTGTCCACAAATAACTTGGCTAGTTCTGGAGTCTTAATTGTTGATTTGGTTGGAATCAACTTACATAGTTTAGTCAACCGGACTACGACCACCCATACTGAGTCATGACCTCGTATAGTGGTTGGTAAACCCACAATAAAGTCCATAGAGATACTTTCCCATTTACCATTGGGATCTCCAAAAGATGTAAGAGTCCTCCTGCTTTCAGGCGCTCTGCTTTGCTAACTTGACATTTTTGGCAATGCAAGACATAAGCTTGAACAAAGCCATGTAAACCTAGCCAGTAAAACTGTCATCCTACGAGAGCATAAGTCTTTCTAACATCCGGGTGCCCTGCACTTGGACTATCATGACATTCATAAAGAATTTGGCGCCAAATGTCTGTGTCCGTTGGTACACAAACTCTCCCCTTATGGAGTAGGTACCCATTGTCGATGGTGAAATGCTTCCATCACTGTGGTGGCTTACGCTCTAAGTCGTATGCCAAAGATCAATTCTCTCTTGTTCATAGAACTTTGTAGTGAATTTCTGGATTCTCTAAAGGGCAAATATGAGCATGATGAAGCATATTCCAAAATGTGGAGACATGTACAAATGAGGGATCCTTCTCACTCCAATGATGGTAGTGTAATGTTAACCTCCAGACATAGTTCTCCTCTATTGAGTGATGAACTACAGCGATGGAAGCATTCCACCATGGACGACGGGTACCTACCCCATAAGGGGAGAGTTTGCGTACCGATAGACATAGACATTCAACGCCAAATTCTTTATGAATGTCATGATAGTCTAAGTGCAGGGCACCCGGGTATTAGAAAGACTTATGCTCTCGTACAATGTCAGTTTTATTGGCCAGGTTTACATGGCTTTGTTCAAGTTTATGTATTGCATTGCCAAAAATGTCAAGTAAACAAAGCAGAGCGCCTGAAAGCAGGAGGACTCTTACATCCTTTTGAGATTCCCAATGGTAAACGAGAAAGTATCTCTATGGACTTTATTGTGGGTTTACCAACCACTATACGAGGTCATGACTCAGTATGGGTGGTCGTAGTCCGGTTGACTAAACTATGTAAGTTGATTCCAACCAAATCAACAATTAAGACTCCAGAACTAGCCAAGTTATTTGTGGACAACCTATATAAGTTGTATGGTTCGCCAAGTAGCATTGTCAGTGATTGTGATCCCAAGTTTAACAGACATTTTTGGAGGGCTGTGTTCAAACGATTGGGTACACAACTAAACCTCAGTACTGCCGATCATCCAGAAACAGATGGTCAGACTGAATGAGTTAACCAAGTGTTAGAGGATATGCTAATAGCATACGTCAGCAAGAAACAAACAGACTAGGAAGAATATTTACCTATTCTTGAGTTTGCCTACAACAGTGCTAAGCATGTCACAACTGGATTTAGTCCTTTCATGCTCATGTATGGTTTTCAACCTAGGTCACCGGTTACGGTGGGGTTGGCAACCGAAAAGCTCCAACAGGTTAAGGATTTTCTCCAAGACCACATGGATATGATGAAACGCGCTCGTTAGAATGTCCGACAAGTGCAGGATCGGTATAAGAAGTACAGTGATGAGAAACGTCGACAAGTTACCTTTGAGGAAGGGGAGGAAGTATTTTTACGTGTGCCAGAACATTCAGAAAGTGTGAAAACTGGGCCACCTCCTAAATTATCTCCATGATATTGTGGGCCTTTCAAAATACTCAAGCGAGTAGGTGATTGTGCCTACAAATTATTGCTACCTACACATTCTCGTATTCATTCAGTGTTTCATGTAAGCCATTTATGTAAGCGGTTACAAGGGGACGACAATGTCATTGACCAACAGATTTTGGTTGATTTTGTTGAACCTCCTACCTTACCGCATGAACCTGAACTCATTCTCGACTACCATGATTTACATACGCGTCATCATGTACGTCAACAAGCCTTAATCAAGTGGAAAGATCGACTTTAGGAAGGTGCCACTTGGGAAAACATTAGTGTTCTTAAGAAGAAGTTCCCCACTTTTGTTTTCAAGGACGAAAAATCTTCTTTAAGGGGGGAGTAATGTTAGGACAACGGCAAGGCCGGACTAGACAAGGGCAAGGCCGGGCTAGGCAGTGTGGAAAGGGAGTCCAACTAGGGCAAAGGGCTAGGAGGCATGCTATATAGTGGGTGGTTGGGAGGTGGAATCCAAGGTTCTAGTTCCCCATGTCTAACATTGGGTATTGGCGCATGGAACACGTGTCCCAAGCCGTCCAATTTCGATCTACCTCATTTGTAGGCAAAAATTCTTTGCGAAACATAGCTTCAAAAGCTGCTCAACTCTGTGGTATGATATTCTTATCCTTGAGAGACATTCACCATTTGTAGGCCTTGCCTTCCAGAGTTAAGCTTGTTTGCAATGCTCTGACTGCGTCAGGGGTACGCCGTAAGGCATGAATTCCATCCCACTTGCTGAGAAAGATATTCACTAGATCCTTATTGTGATCGCGGTCCTCTCCCTTAAAAGTCGGTGCTTTGGTGTTTTTGAACAACTCATCCACCTCTTTTGCAGTGAGAGTGTGCAAAGTATCAACAGATGTACCTTGTCCCTGATTAGAAGAACCTTGCCCCTATGTAGCAATGTGCTCATGCATGTGTGTGCAAAGTATCAACAGATGTACCTTGTCCCTGATTAGAAGAACCTTGCCCCTATGTAGCAACGTGCTCATGCATGTGTGTGTCAGCAGGACCTTTGGACTGCTGTTGCAATAATTGTATCATTAATGTTAATAATTTAGTGATGTTTTCATTTAAAGATTTAAAATTTCCTTCCATGACTGATATGCGTGTCTAAAGTGCACGAAATTCTTGAATATCAAGCAGTTCATAAGTGTCATCACCTGCCGTAGCATTGCGGGCACTCTCCTTGAGAGCATCCGGCCCTGAGCCATTATGAACATGATCGGGTGTGTTTTGCTCAAAATCAAAAGTCATATTGATATCGAAATCCATGGCGACACAGTGTAGTGGAAGGAATAGTAAAAAAAAAAAAACGATGATGTTGAGAGCATTGCAAATGTTAATTAGCCTTGCTAATCACTTCGAAATTGATATTGTCCAAGTTGAAATCGATCCGAAATGTCAGCCGTGTAGGGACTTGCTTTGATCCCGTTGTAGCCGAATTGAGTATGAGTGGTATTGCTTTCAACCGCAATCAATTTTGAGAAATAATGTCTCTTATGAATCCCCTTGAGACACTTTCTCAATTTTTTCATTTTCTGCAGATAGTACACAAAAAATTTGTGTGTGTGTGTGTGTACTCGCCGGACCTGCCTTCGATCCCTTCAGATCTATGCTTACGAACTCCGGAGGTCGGAGCTCTTTGCTTGATGCGGGGTGTGTATCACCTCTAGTACCAAATTGAAAGTCCTAAGGCCAAGGGCCTTAGGCGTTTTAAGTATGAACTCAAAGCTCCAAAAATGCCATGGCCTGAGCAGTAGCGCGCGAGAGCGTGGGGAGGGAGATGGTGGTTGATGTGTTGCGAAGCGGGCTTCGGCCCTGGGTCGTGAATTGCTCAGTAGCCCGGTGCGATGCCGTAGAGCCCCTGCGCGCTCAGTTTGAGCTCTCTTCACCCGGCGACTCTCCTTGCCAAAGGCGCTTGCCCACGCAGTCCCGACTTCGTCTTCCCCTTCACAGGAGATGAGCTCCACGGTGCTCTTGACCCCGACATGCAACTCATGCAACGCTTTTTTGTGGCTCTAAAACACCACGCTTGTCCTTTCCCAAAAATAGGAACTTGGCTCTTGATACCAATGTTAGACAAGGGGAACTAGAACCTTGTAGTCCACCTCCCAACCACCCACTATATAGCATGGCTGCTAGCCCTTTGCCCTAATTGGACTCCCTTTCCACACTGCGTAGCCCGACCTTGCCGTTGTCCTGACATATGCTAAATTGAAGGGCATCTCTCTCTCTCTCTCTCTCTCTCTCTCTCTCTCTCTCTCTAAAAGTATCCTTGGGAGAGGAGATCATATTCATTTCTCGGGAGGAACACTATAATAAAGAAATGCCTATCACATTGGTTCAATAGTAGGATTTAAGAAAAATATTTTCTCACATTTTCACATTCAAAAGGTCACTAAAAAATTTATCTTGAAAATAGAATTACAGATTGAATAGGTAGGCTTCCCCAATCTCAAAAAAATAAAAATCTTCTAAAATGTATCATATACATAAGTCAAGGGTCGTTTAAGGATAGATGGGTAGAAAAACAAAATGTTCTTGGGAGAATTTCAAAAGTTGAAAGTCACTTTAGAAATATAAATGAATCATCTCTGTAACGCTATGGCTCCATGTGTAGCCGAGATTAGTTTTATTGCTTAGTAAGTCTCTCTCTCTCTCTCTCTATGTGTGTGTCTGTGTAAGATTTAAAGGCACAATGTCTCTCTCTCTCTCTACCATAGTACCATCTCTATCAGCATCACTCCCCCCCCCCCCCCAAATGTTGCACTTGTTTCTGCTAGTGCTTTGCACTCTAAATAAGTAAGTAGGTAGGCCATGAAGAGCACTTCAAATTTTAGTTAATGTAGAAATCCTCTGTCTCAAGTCTCAACAACGACGCCGAGGGGGATGAGTGGAGGGATATTTTCCCTTGCCATCAATCTTGCTCCTTGCTTTTCCCATCCGTGGTTTCACTGGTGCAGGTAGCACTCATGCGTTGTCCATGTTTTGTGATTAAGCCCTTGAGATTGGTGGTTCTTGGCCATGTTGTCATCCATGTCCTATGATTAAGCGTGCGGCAACACTTGCTTGGTAATGCCTTCATCTCTCTCTCCACATCTCTATGGTTGCCTTTCTCTTGACTCTCAAAGCACTTCACTTGATTTGTCACTGTAAGGCCTACACCTTTCTAGCTGTCAGGAATAAACTCAAGCTTTATGAGAAAGCATCGATCAGGCGTTCAGGTAAGAACACTATCTCAAAAGCAATAAAAAATGGTATTTTTGGAATCTTAAGCACAACAAACCCCCGGCTAGAAATTTTTAGAATTGAATTCCAATAAAAATTAGCATAGTTATGACCCCTGGAAGTTTACACTGTGAATTGAGTAAATTAAATAAAATTGTAAGGTTTAGTAATCATTACTGCAAAAGACTTTTATCCTAAAGTTCCTAGATGTTTACAGATATTTGCAGATATTTCCAAAATTAATCATTAAAAGTAAAAAAAAGCAGAGAATCGATTTTCTGTGTCTGGGGGGGCTGTGTGGGGCAGTAATGAACTTGCCCAAGTTGGAATTAGCAGTAGGGGGTGCTTGTGGAGCTGTAGGGCTGCCTTGGGATGCAAGTTACTGCCATTTCCAGCATGTGAGTGCCCATAAACCTATAAATATGACCCCTTGCTTCACAATTAGGGACAGACTTGGAGCCTTGGTAAATTCTCTCTCATCTAGAGGGACCTCTTCTCAAAAATCACTAGAGAGCAAATCTCTAGTTGGTTAATCAATGGTAATTACCACTAACCCTTTTTACTTAGCAGAACTATGTTAATCTATTTACATTTTCTTAATTAATTCAATTGATTAGAAAGATTAAACCTTTTTATACTCTAAAATTCTCTCATAATTCTTAATTATCTACTGATTATGGAGAGTAAGCTTAGGGATACTAATCTAATTAATTATTATATTATATTAGGACTGAAATTACTCATTTTAACCATAAATTAATGATAATTATACTAATTAAATTTAGATTAAGATAAGATATTTATCAGAGCTGTGTTAGATTGTGAAGATGCTAAGAAAATTATCTTTTAATTTTTTGAATATTTTTTGTAATTATTTAAGCAGAATTACACTATTTTTAAGAGAAAAGTAAAGGGAAAAATGATTAAATTAGATAAAAAAGCTTTGAGATGATTATAAGAGGTAAAATACATCTTAAGGAGCCTATGATAATTATCTTAACCACAAATAGTTAGTTTAGTTAATTATCTTAGTAGAAAAACACTGTTTTCAAGGAAAAAGTAAAGGAGAAAATCAGCAAATTAGACTAAAAATCTTTGAGATAACTTTCAAAGGTAAATTACATCTTATAATACATATAATAATTATCTTAACCACAAATAGTTAGTTTAACTAATTATCTTAGTAGAATTACACTATTTTAAAGAGAAAATTAAAGGAGAAATTAACAAATTATACTAAAAAGCTTTGAAATAATTTTCAAAGGTAAATCACATCTTAAAAAACCCATGATAATTATCTTAACCATAGATAGTTAGTTTAGCTAATTATCCTAATAGAATTACACTGTTTTTAAGAGAACATTGAAGGGGGAAATTTGCAAAATAAACTAAAAAGATTTGAGATAATTTTTAGAGATAAAATATATCTTAGAAAATGTGTGATAATTATCTTAATCAAAGATAATTAGTTTAGCTAATTATCTTAGTAAAAAAACACTGTTTTTAGTTGAAAACTAAATGGAAAAATTAGTAAATTATGTTATATGATTACATTCTATTTATCAAAGTTAGAATACATGATAAAAAGGCCATGATAATTATGTTAAGGTTAGAAAGTTAGTATAAATATTTTTTTGAGTCAAATTATACTAATTTTAGATAAAAAGTAAAAGGAGAAATTAGTAAATCATGTTACATGATTACATACTACTCTTGAGAGCTATATTACATAATGAAAAAGCCGTGATAATTATGTCAAGGTTAGAAACTTAGTATAGATATTTATTTAAGTCAAATTATACTCATTCTGGCTAAACTTTAAAGGAGGAAATTAGTAAATCATGTTATATGATTATATTCTATTTATTAGAGTTAGAATACATGATAAAAAGTCCGTGATAATTATTTCAAGGTTAGAAAATTAGTAAAGATATTTATCTAAGTCAAATTATACTAATTTTAGATAAAAAGTAAAGGAGGAAACTAGTAAATCATGTTAGATGATTACATGCTATTTTTCAGAGCTATATTACATCATAAAGGAGCTGTGATAATTATGTCAAGGTTAGAAACTTAGTATAGATGTTTATCTAAGTCAAATTATACTAATTCTAGCTGAAAACTAAAGGGGAAAATTAGTAAATCACTCTATATGATTACATGCTATTTATCAGAGTTAGATTACATGATAAAAAGGCCGTGATAATTATGTCAAGGATCTCATCCCGTTTTTTGGTGTCGATGGGTTTGGGATGTCACAGTCACAGAGCTTCACGGCCTGCCTAAGATGATGGGAATAGCATTTGGCTCGTCATTTGGTTTCTGCCTCTAGGGAGAAATGTCTCATTTTAAACCTTATAAATCTTAGAGCGAGCAAAAAAACCAAAACTACAAAACCCCAAACTGCATCTTCATCTTGATATAAGATTTTTTTTTGAGATAAACCTTATAATGAGCGAAATGTGGCAATATAAACCTAAGATGATGGGGATAGCATTTGGCTCGTCATTTGTTTTCTGCCTCTAGGGAGAAATGTTTCATTTTAAACCTTATAAACCTTAGAGCGAGCAAAAAAACCAAAACTACAAAACCCCAAACTGCATCTTCATCTTGATATAAGATTTTTTTTTGAGATAAACCTTATAATGAGCGAAATGTGGTAATATAAATCTTATCTTCATCTTTATATATATATATATATATATATATATGAAACGCTACAAGAAAAGGGCAACATGAGTTCTCAACTCTTCTTCACAACATTTTGAAATGCACAAGAGGAGGGGATAGAGAGGACAGAGGCGGAGGCGAGTAAAAATGTGGCAATATTTAATATTAGAAGTATGCTTATGTTGAAATCACGTGATGGGTGCATATTAAAAGGTGTTCCTAGTTGATTGTGATTGAAAGTTTGATATTGGCTTAAATTTTAAAGACATAAGGCTAAGGATAATAATTTTTATTTTCATAAATTTATTTTTAAAAAGTGAAAATATTTGGTTTTGATTTGAAAAATAGGGATGGCAAACTTAAAGAAGATAGCTCGTAAAGCAAAATATAATACTCCAATCACTAATGTGGAAATCCAAAAGAAATAAAGAGGGAGACCAAAATTTACAGAAGAAGAAAAATTAAGTAGAGAGGCAAAAGAATCAACTTAATTGTTTGAGTTGAGCAGTACCTTATCAATTGGAGGTACCGATGTAGATGTAGGATTGTTGCCGAAGCTAGAAGAAATTTTCAAGAAAGAAACTTTAGCTGGAATGTGCTTTGTGGGGAGAGGTGGAACTGTCTTCCACTTACATGTCTATATGATAATACACATTGTAGCTACATGAATAATTGCAATAATTTTAAAATAAAAAATTACTTGGGATGGGAAGTTGGAAATCCAATTGCTTCCAAAATATTATGTAGAGCATTGAAGGGGAAGAATATGCATACATTGCAGGGTATGATTGGCTCTTTTATGAAAGATATTGACAAGCCTCATTTTCAAAGCATCTTTCTCAATATCAGTGGCACGGAGGATACTAATCAAGGAGTGAAACTTTACGTACAATATGTTGGTGATGATTTAAAAAATAGGGTTTGTCTAACTCATGCAAATATATTTGATCAAGCCTTAATGTATTGAAAATTCAATTTGCAACATCCTATCCACAATAAATTTCAAGGACAAGGGAAGCCAGTGAATAAAATCAAAGCATTATGGAGATGCACAAGTTTTCCTATGGATGCCACCTTCAGAGATATCTTGGATATTTTTGTCATGGATAAAAAATTCATAAATGTTGAACCTTGCAAATGATTGGTTTAGAAGAAGATGGAAAGAATCAAAAGTGAAAAAGCGAGTTAGATTATTTTATATATGGTTTTAATTTTTCTATATATTTTAAGTTTACTTATAGTTCTCTACATGCAGTGAACTAGTTACAGCTGCAGAGACAAAGAGAAAGCAAGATGCAACGATTGTAATTGATGATGTTTTGAAAGAATTGGAAAAAGATAACAACCCTAAAAAAACAAATTGGAACACTGTAACATTAAGTGATGAAAGTATCCATGATAATGCTATCATGGTATCCGACAATGATAGTGATGAAACAACACAAATTGGAGATGATTACATTCCAATATTTTCCAAGAAAAACATAAATATTGTTGCATTATAAATCATTATTATGTAAATATTTTATCCATGAATATGATTGTATATTTTTCTCTTATGACTCATCAAATCGTTTTTGTTTACATCCCAAAGTAAAAAATTGTTCATGTTTAGATCTTAAGATAACTTTAAATATCAAGTCTTTAAATATAATTGTGAACATTGTCTCTTATCACATTGAATTCTTTTTGTTTAGATCCCAAAGCAAAAATGGAAAGTCAAGAGAACTTTTAATCTCAAGTATCATTAGTACCGTTGGACGATACAACCATACAAAATATTCACAAATGTTAAGTGGAGATTTTGTAATAGCTTCATGGATCAAATGTTGAAGATTCAACATCGTTAAGAGACTTTTTGACTAAATCATTTGAATCAGTAAAGTCCTTAGTTAATAATTTTCAAGTAGATATATCAGATGTTCAAACTTTTGGATTAGAAGAACAAGTAAATCAAATATCCAAGGATGTTTCATTATTAAAAATACAACTAAATAGGTTAAATTCTATGTTGATAAGAGCTAAAAATGTAATAAACAGATCAAAAAATCATTGTACTTAAATGTTAAGGCTCTCTCTCTCTCTCTCTATGTTAAATTGTATATCTAATTGTATTTTACAGTGGCATTTTCTTATGTGCAATTTTGCTAGTGAATTGACCAAATGGGCGTCCACCTAGCTGGACACGTAGCCAGACACCACATTTGTACTCTATTATTTTTCTGAGCTAGTACAGTGATACTTTGTGTAAATCCTAATTCTAGAGTAGCAGGTCAATTCCCTAAGTTTTATTCTATCACGACATTTGTAAAAGTCCATGTGAAACGGCCATTGGCCATTTTCCCTAGGTATAAATGTCAGTAACCTTAATGTGAAGAGGAGGCTTATTAAGAGAAGAGGAAAGAAGCTCCGTTGTACGTATGCTCAAACTACGAAGCTGCTCCAACTTGTAATCAACTTTTTTTATGATTGGGTAATCCATTTTCAATTCCAAAACTTGCATTGCGTTCCTCTCTCTTTTCTCTTTTATTGAACTCTAAGCATTATTAGTTTTGTTGTGGTTTGCTACACATTGTCAAGTGTTTTTTGAATGGGTAAGAAGCTGACCAATATAACTGGAATGCTTGTCAAATTGCCTCTTGTACGTAGGTATGCATTGCCCGTTGCACTTAGGAAGTGGTTTGTAAAAGAAATTGTACAAAGGTTTGTTTTTTTCTTCTCTGTTTGCTGGTGTTTTCGGATCAAATGAATCTCTAGAAGATGTTTTTTAATGAGTGCTTCTAGCCGTGCTTTATACTTGTCAATCGGGTTTATGCATCATAACACAAGAAGGTTTGAAGTTGGCAGTTTTTGCTTGGAAGGCGATTGCATATGCATGTGGAGAATGGCAATGGGGCGTTTCTTGGGGAAGTTTTTCATGCTTTTCTTTCATGATTAGAAATCTAAGATAATGAGTGTCAATTCCTGGTCTCCTCATGAAGAGAGCTGTCAAACTAGAATCCACTAGTGCCTGCTGACTTGGAATCTCATGGATATGCTTCTTGGACTTCAACAATATTGGGAGCTGGAGCTAATGGAGGGAATTGCCAGTCAAAGTCTACTAGAATCACATATCATGCCTAGCAATCCTTTGGTCTATGCAAGAGTGGGCAAGGAAGCCTTGGACATGGGAATCAACCCCTTGCTTGTAAAATTAAAAAGGTAATAAAGAGGTTTTTTTGAGTCTCTTGCAATCATGGCAAGAATGGACTTTCACGTGGAGTCACCACCAAGGGAAAGGGGTGCGAGAGAGCTGGGCACCACCAAGGGAGTGGCAGGGGTTGAAGGCTTCCAGCTTGTCACCATGAAAAGAGAGAGGCATGCACTTTTTGGAAGGGGTGCTCTGTGAGCGCTGGAAGGGGGGGTTCATACACAAGCTGATTGGTCTGAGAAGCTCTTGGACATGCTATTAGAGGTAACAAGAGAGCATGGGCTAGTGTGAGAAACTAGGGCTACCTAATGGGGGAGGTCTACACAGGGAAAAAATGACGGCACTTACAACTGGCAGGTTATGGGTGGTGAGAGCAAAAGAGGAGAGTTGAGCACATTGTGTTTGAGGGGTTGAGGGAGCTTTTGAAAAGATGGAGGGGATGGCAGGGCTCTGAGAGGAATGCAAGAGAAGGTGGAGCTCAAGCTCACAAGAGGGCCATTAGGAGGAGTGCGAGGGAGGTGAGGGCAGCTGGCTACACACAGTCTACAAAGGTGGATCACGGAGCCCGTAGGGAGACGAGGGAGATGCAATATCAAAAAACCAGGCCATCCAAAGCCGCTAGGGCCATGTAAAGCATGGGTAGCCATTTGCAGGATTGCAGAGTTGCCGACTACATGAGAGGAGGCCGCCCTATTAGATGGAGAGCAATGCTACAAGAGGCCGAAAGCAACCAAAGCGAAAGATAGCCCAAAGCTGTAGGTTTTTGGGCGAGGCTACAAGGCTTAGAAAGGTGACCACCAAGAGAAGAGAGGAGATAGTCGGCTACATTTGAGACAAAAGGCCATGGGTTGCAGGAACAAAGGAAAAGAGAAGGGACCAAATTTAAGTAAAAAAAGGAGCACGTGATTGGCCCGAGAGTAATATATGGCTACAGACACTAAGAGCAGGAGGTCATGCTGCAAGAGGAGGAGGGTGATCCCAGGTTTGTTATGAGCCATGTAAAGGAATTCAAGTTTTTCTTTAAATATTGACATTGCATATGTAAAGTGGGAGTAAGGAATTAGAAAAAGTAAAACTGGCTGAAACGGAAGACATCTTCCAAGAAACCAACGTGCACTTGTGTTTATAAATTAGGAAGGAATTGTTTGGGATAAGGAAGGTTCACTTAGAAAAGAATGATTGGTCATCCTTAAGATGGATTGTCTTAAGACACCTCTGGTTCCTTGGAATATTTTTGCTTCAGGTGATGAGTAGTGATGGCTTGTCAGCCATGGATGAGTCAGTTTTCCTTGTGTACGAGGTGTCTATGCCTCCTACATGTGTATGTTTGTGGATACTACTTAGGATACCGTTTTTATCCTAGGAGAACCGCCCGGTTGTATGGGCAACTGGTTTGGCATATGGGCGTCCCGAAAGTTTGGGTGATGGGTTTCCATCTTGTTTATAAATAAGGAAGGGTGTTGTTGCTTCACCCATGTATAGGTGTTCTTGAGACAAGTAGAGTACATGTCAGGTTTGTCAAGATATATTAAAAGTGACTGTACCTTGTCTTAATTCTAAAGATGTTTGTTTGTTGAAAGATTGTTTTTGATGCTGATTTTCATGACTTGTCTTAATGAATTACTGTGACGAAAAGTTCATAAAGAAATCCATTATTTTAAATGTTAAAAAACATGTGGTAGTAATTAGTAAACAAAAGAATCATGTGTGAGTGAAGTGAGGGGTGGTAAGTGGGGATTGACTAAGGTTGTCAATCATGGACAAGTGGACCTGATTAGTCAAGTAACTATCCATTCTCGCACACTAGAAACTTCTAGTATACTTCTCCCATTGGAAGAGGATTTCAACTAGCGGCTGTGCCCTCACATCTATTAGGGGGGAAAAAATGTTGGTTGAGAATACCTTAGCCCAAATTGTGGAAGTTGTAGGGCTGAAACAATCTTAGATTTTTTAGACGTTGTCCTGTTTTCTCTATGAGACATGACTAGGTCTTCTTCTGGGGCTATAGACCAAAGCCATTGTCAATGGTAAAGGTCTATTCTCTGGACCCTTCTTACTTAGAGACTCTGACTTTTTATAGGCCTAGAGACCTGCCAAGGACACCATCCCAATCTCGGTATTGGTGGGTTGGGGATCTTACACTGAACTAACAATATTGGATAGTACAAAGCTTATAATTTTGTTTGTATGTTCTACTTGACCATTTGCTTGAGGGTGGTAGGGTGCAGATTTGTTATGGATTACCATGAACTCATATAGTAGACATTCTATCACCTCATTGAGGAAATTCAATTTGCAACACTCACAAGCTCAATAGGAACTCTATATGTGGTAAAGATGCATTTGTAAAGGAATGCAATAGTGGTTCTAGCATCGTTCTTCATGGTGGCTTGTGCTTGAGCTCGCTTGATTAACTAATCTATTGCCACAATAATATATTGTGCTTGAGTTTTGTAAGATGGTGGTTGTATTGGACCTACAAAGTCTATACCCCATTGTGCGCGCGCTCCCATCATAGGTGGTTGTATTGGACCTACAAAGTCTATACCCCATTGTGCGCGCGCTCCCATCATAGGTCGCAGTGGCATGCTATGCATTCTCATTGGCCTATTTGCTCTTTGACATGCATCACATCATCAAAAAAATTCGTTTGCATCAACAAATAAAGTTGGCCACCAAATGCTTTCCATCAATATAGATTTGGCTATGGTTTCATGAGAAAAGTGACCCCCTACTAGACCTACGTGAGGTTGTCCAAAAATAGGAAGATACTCTTCATTGGTGCACAGTCTGAGATGTTGATCTTTCCCTCGTTGATAGAGATGGTTTCCAATCATTGTATAGTTGGCTGTCTCAATTTCTATTGCTCTTTTTCATCTTTTACTCATGTATTCTGGGAACATCTGTTAGTCATATACTCAACCAAGTATCTACTCCATTATGGCCAACACCCTACCACCCAAGCTATTGAGAGTTGTTATATACTGAAAGGAGGAGAGTAATGGTGTGTGCTAGTCTCCATCCAACCATACTATCTTATAGCCTTCCCCTAGCGTACACATTGTTTAGTTGTGCCAGTGGCCTTGCCCATAGGACCCGTGTCCTTACATTATCCCCCCCCTTGGAGAATCCTTTTTGTCCTTGAAAAAAAACATAGGAAAATGTTTCTTAAGTGCGGAGACATTTTCCCATGTAGATCCTTCTTCAGGTCTATCTAGCAATTTTACCAACACCTATCATTGGACATAATTTCTGGTGCGAAGCTCATGAGAACACATAGAACACTTGTGGTTAGTGTTCAAACAGTTACAAACTAACTCCATGTATGCAAAGCCAACAAGCAACCCTTGTTGGGAAACAAGCACACTGGAACACCTCTATAGCGATGTCACCCAAGAGCATTGAAATGGAACTAGAAGAACACCAAAAGCTTTGGAAAACCCCTTTGAAACACCACAAATCCACAAGAGTAGTCCCCTTGGGACTTTACCGGTGGTCGCCCACCCAAGAGACTATGTCACATAGGAGAAAAACCCTGTCAAAGCACGGATTACAGCACACACCAACCAATGCATATGAATACTAGAGCTTCCCCTTTCACAATTGAACATCACAAACCCACAATTTCAACATTAATTCCACAATTCATAGATACATGCCCTCCCAATCTGTCTGCACACAATTTGCCACTAGGCTTTCATAGCCATAACCCAGTAGAGAACTAGTCATAACTTGAAGAGCACAACTCCAATAGGGGCACTTTAAAGCTTGAGAGAAATCTTGAAAAATGAATGGTGAGAAAGATGAAGATGGACAAAATTGAATCTACACGCCGCTACATGTCAAATTGACGCGGACAGAGAGCTGTCTCGACATGACTACACGTAGAGTAGGCAAGGTGAGGGCAGAAACTGCAACAAAAACCATCAAGGAGGCACAACGAGCTCAAACCTGAAATTTTCTAGAGTTTTGACAAAAATTTTAAAGTGTGTACATGAGTTTCAGCTATATACAAGTCCAACAACTAGACTAGCGACTTGCAGTGCATGTACATGTGCTTGCTAAAGCAAGATAAAAACCCCACAAAAAGAAAGTCCACATAGACTTCTAACATCGGGGGGTGTCATGTCCGTATGTACAAATTTACAAAAAATGGGGTTCTCAAAATGCACACAACATAGTTTGCCAAACCCCAAGCCTGCTAGAGCATTCATGCTCAGCAGTAGACTATGCACACACTTATGTACAAAGATACCTCATGCAAAAAAACTCATCATGATATACCCTTTTAACAATCAAATGGAAGAGTATTATCCCTTGAATCTATCATGCACACATAATGGAATCCTTTAAAGCCATAAGGACAACCATCAATCACTAGTGAGCTCCATCCATCAATGTTCATGTCATACAAATCAAAAGACCATGGATCAACATTATCACCACCATAAGGTGTATCTCTCACATTAGGCCAAGAAAAAGCATCCATTGTATCCATGTCATCACAGGTGTCCCAACTTTCCAAGTCACAATCCTCTTCAACATCCACAAATGCATGTGATGTTTTCATAGGCTTTTCCACTCTTGACAATGTATGACACACCCTGACTTGCATCTCCTCATACATCTTAACTTGTGGATCATCAAAGCCCCAATCAAGACTACCATCACAATCCACATCACTTAAATCAACCTCTTTCTCACAACAAAAATCATAACTAGCAAAAGAAACTCAGTGCCACCTATAGCATTATCAATATCACAAACATCATTCTTAGCATGCCAAATGGGTCCACATGCCCACAACTCATCTGGATACCACATCAACTCATAAGATGGAGGAACAAAAACATCACCTTGAATGTCAACATGCATGTCATTTGCACCACAAGCAGGAGAATAGATAAGCATGTGATCTAAATACATAGAAGTATGAAAGACCTCATCTTCACAAGCATTTGTATAGGAAACCAAATCATTCATGGCATGGATCTCTTTGACATACATGTACTCCAAGGTCTTTTATTTCACAATATTTCTTGCACGTAACTCCTCATCAATATCTATATCATCAAGAGACAAAACCTCATCTTCTATGGCTGACTCAACCTCATCATCACTGCTAAAATCATCACTAGTGATAGAGAAGCTCTTGTGTGAAATGCATGAAGAAGTAGAAGACTGATTGACATCTTCCAACCATTTACCTTGCTTCAAGAATCAACAATGCACTTCAAACCCAACAATTCAATGCAAGAAACTTCAATGCCCAAACATCCTGGAAGGGTACCAATAAAAAAGAACTTCTCTTCCTTTTTATCCAGACTAATATCCTCAAGAACCTCTAGCTCCTACTTTAGATAGCAAAACCTCATGTAGTGGATGTCTAACTCTGCTATGTTTCTTAGCTTCAACTTACTAATCATATCATTTATCCTCAACAATGCATCACTAACCTTGACCATGGCTGCACTTCTATGTATAAACCAACAAGATTGAAGGTAACTTGAAGCAACTCCTCAAGGTGGGCACCAAAACACTGTTGGGAAAAAAGAAAACGAGAACACCTCTATAGTGATGTCACTTAAGAGCGTTGAAAAGGAACTACAAGAACACCAAAACCTTTGGAAAAACCCTTTGAAACACCACGAATTCAACAAGAGTAGTCCCCTTGGGAATTTACTGGCCATCACCCACCCAAGAGACTATGTCACATAGGAGCAAAACCCTGTCAAAGCACGGATTTACAACACACGCGGACCAATGCATATGAAGACTAGAGCTTCCAATTTCATAATTGAACATCAAAAACCCACAAATTCAACATCAATTCCTCAATTCATAGATATATGCCCTTCCAATCAGTCTGCACACTATTTGCCACTAGGCTGCCATAGCCATAACCCTGTAGAGAACTAGTCGTAAACTAAAGAGAACAACTCCAATTGGGGCACTTTAAAGCTTGCAAGAAATCTTAAAAATTGATTGGCAAGAAATATGAAGATGGGCAAAATTTAATCTACATGCTGCTACATGTAAAATTGACGCGAACAAAGAGCTATACAAACATGATGATGAAGCAAAAGACGCCGTGCGCACACTCACACACCCAGACAACTCAACACCACACAAGGAATTTAGTAAGATTCCAACCCACACACACCACCACTCAAGAGCTCAATAAAAATTACTACCCACAAGCTCAATTCAAACTCCAAACACCTCGACCTACAAGCCCTTGCCTTCCCGCAAACACTCAAGGTGAGTCGAGTTGATCAACACTTGATATCAGACTTGATGGTGACCAAAATATACAAGGAAAACCATCAAAAACTCAAAAATTCCAGCCACAAAATGCCTCTCTCAAACCATTCCAAAAGCTTCACCAAAGTCCACTCTGTTGAACTCTTTCGAGTAGCCCCAACCCTCATGGCACCGATACAGGGTCACATAGTCTTCCAAAAATCCACACCTTCTTCCCTCAATTCCTCGCATACACACATCCATGGAAAACTCAGAACTTCCATAGACTCTCCCAAGTGCAAAATTTAAGAGATAAACCTCTCATTCACTCCTCCACACACTAAAAAACAGGACGCAAATGTGACAAAACTGCAATAGACCACCTGTAGGAACTCTGCTTCCTCCCACGCACAGAGGGGTGAAAGTGCTGATATTGCATGTCTAAAGTTCTCCCTCATCCTCGACACTAATGGAACCGTGAGTGATGTGTCAATTTTCAGCCTTTTCACACCACCTTTGACCATTTTTTGACTTTTTTGGGTCTAGTTTTGGCCAATTTTGAACCTGAGCGGGCATTTTTCGTGGGAAAAACCCCAAATGGACTCCAAAATTCACCAAATTTTGTATGCTTATTCTTGATACCCAAACAAATTTTCCACATCCCCACATTCCATTTTTGACCAGTTCTTGGATAGTGCACGTATCACCACAGATCAAGCACTGCAAATAGAAAGTTACCGCATGTGCCAAACTTCTCGGGCGGGACGAGGGTGCCCACACCTCCCACTTGCATTATTGACATTCTAGAAAGATCAAACACATTCCCTAGAGCCAAAATAATCCACCAAGAACCATATCAAAGGCCCGGATGCCCGATGCAGGCATGTACGTGTGTTCGACTGTTGGTACGCAAGCATGAATATTTACAATGTGCACATGTTGCACCACGTTTGAAACTCAAAACCACTTTGCAAATATCCCAAATGCATGTATTTATATCCTTTTGTAGATATGAATGCATATACGCACTAGTTTGTACATATAAACGTGGTTTATCATCATTGGCCAACCCCAAGCTGAGCATCTATGCTCAACACTTGCATCAAACAGTGACATAAAACTGCAAAAGTGACACAAAAATTCTTGCAAGATCATAGGGAAACTTATCCATCTGCATAGAACCAAATAGAGGCTCAAGCAGGCCACCCCTATCAAAGAGAAAAGCATCCTTTTGCTGGCCAAAATGCCACCGCCCACCTGGATCCCAAGCATGATATGAATCTTCTCCAAGGTTGGCACATGCCATGTCGTACCATACTTTTTTCCAATAAGACAAACCCACAAATACTTTAAAAATTCATCTCATAACTAGAGCCCATTTGATTGACAACCATAAATCCCACATTATCTTCCTGATGCATTGACTGCTCTTCATTCCCCAGGCCCAAGAGACCATCACTCCAAGCATTAACAACTTCACTCCAAAACTAAAAATTCTCTTCAAAAACACTATCACTAGAATCCTCTTCTTCCACATAAGGCATCTTCCACTTGGAAAGCTGGAAACATGCATACAAAGCCACATAGCACATCATAACCAAATCTTCACCATGCCAAATTTCCCTAAGACTCACTAACTGCCAATCAAGGTCTTTCCAGATAAAAGGACATGGCCCATCCATACATTGAAGCATGTGAAATTCATCCATCAAATCATTGTGCAAGCAAAAGATCACTTTAACCTCTTTGTCTACCCCATCCTTGACACATAGAACTCATTTCTATCACCTCCATGACCCAAAACCTCTTCATCATGACCACTAGAGGGTTTTCCAACCCCTAGCTCTGGTAAAGCACATGTATCCAAGGTCACATCAACCATCATCCTCTCTTGAATCATCTTCACTCGGTGTAGAAAGTCGTTGTCCATAGCCCACCATCTCATCGTCAAAGCAAGTATCCATGTCATGCTGCTGCAAAGCCCCTTCCCAAAATGTATGTTGCTCTTTCTGCAAGGCTACAATATCCTTCAATGGATCTAGTGACTCTATGTCATCATCGCATACATCACCGCACCAACTCTCACTAGCATCAGATGTGTCACCATCATAGACTGCCTCATCCTCATCAAGTTCACTCTCCTCATCTTCACTTCTCGTGCTAGTGCTCAAACTTTTGCATTCATCTACTATGTCCTTGCCATTTTGCACCAGAGGCATGTGTATGCTCTCCAAGATTTCTTCACATACTTCATTTGCATTGACTTTGTGCATATGGGCATCCACACCTATATCCGAGCTATTATCCTTGCTAACATGAGCACTTGCAACTATCACTTTATGCACATAAAGGTCATCCACACTATCCATACCACGTATTGACAAAGGGAACTTTGTGCGTGTAGTAACACATAGCTTTCTCTCTTTTTGTAGCGCTATCTTCAATGCTTCACGCATGGAATTGGGCTCTTTCTCTTGCACTTTCAGCTTTAGGACCGGTCGTAACAAACTTGTGAATACCTGTATTCTTTGGCTATTTGTAAATGCGGAATAAAATTCCTCTTTAGACATGGCTTCCACATGCAATGGAGGAGCTTTCCACACTCTCCAAGCATCATCAAATCTTGACCAAAATTTTTCAAGAGACTCGTGCTCTTGCATAAACAAACTAGTGACTTGTTTCCATGCATATTGGTGAGGGATCACCTTCTTGAACCGCTTCAAAAATAATCTCTTAAACATGTCCCAATTTCCCTTCTTATCTTGTGACAAGATCTCATACCAATCTCTTGCATTCCCTATGACCACTAGATTGACGCCTGCAAGCTTTTGTGCCTCACTTGGAACTCCACAACATAAACATGTCAAATCCAGCTCATATGATGCAAGCCAACCATCTGCATCCTCGCGACCTGTGAAAATAGATGGTTGAAATGGCACCACCATCTTGAAATTCCCTTCAACATACAAAATGTGCATACATCACTGCTCAAAATCCAAATACTGGGTGCACAACCGGCAATTTTTGCTCCCCAGCATGATCGCCAAAGGATGATGGAGCAAAAGACACCGTGCATACACTCACACACCCAGACAACTCAACACCACAGAAGGAATTTACTTAAATTCCAATCTCACACACCACCACTCAAGAGCTCAATCAAAATACTACCCACAAGCTCAATTCAAACTCCAAACACCTTGACCTACGAGCCCTTGCCTGCCCGTAGACACTACAAGGTGAGTCGAGTTGATCCACACTTGAATCACACTTGACGGTGACCAAAATATACAAGAAAAACCATCAAAAACTCAAAAAATCTAGCCACAAAAGGCCTCTCTCAAACCATTTCAAAAGCTTCACCAAAGTCCACTTTGTTGGACTCTTTCGACTAGCCCCAACCCTAATGGCACCGATACAGGGTCACATAGTCTTCCAAAAATCTACACCTTCTTCCCTCAATTCCTCGCACGCGCGCGCGCGCGCACACACACACACACACACACACACATCCATGGAAACCTCAGAACTTCCATAGACTCTCCCAAGTGCAAAATTAAAGAGATAAACCTCTCGACTCTCCTAAGTGCAAAATTGAAGAGATAAATCTCTCATTCACTCCACCACACACTCAAAAAGAGGACGCTATTAGCATGAAAACAAGAAGGAAAAAGAGAACCTCTATAGCCTTGCACATACCACACCGTCGGAAGGGAACACCATAAAGCTGCGGAAAACACCTATGTGGAATATCCGTAAAGTCGGGTGGGAAACATCCCTAACTCAAACCATGATTAAAATTGATAAAAACCAAGACCATTAAAATGAAACTTGTGTCGTGTAGACCTCCATAGAGTATCCATATGCTTGATTCCGACAACAGGAGAGAGAGTTACAAGCTTTTGAAGTTGGGGTATCTCTTAAAAGCTCCAAAAAAACTAGTCTTTGTTAGCAAAAAGGGCGTGCACAGAATTGCAGCTATTAAAAAGGGGATTTTTTTGGCTCTTATCCCAAAGGATTTTCTCTCTCCTCTTAGCCGACATGGTTCTTTGCTTGGGAACCTTTTAATTGGTCCAATTTTGGCCTTTTTTGGGTGAAAAATGAGCTGTCGGTGACCATTTGACCAAGGAATGGGGTGGGGGCAAGTGTCCGGGGACCAAAAAAAATGGCCAGGTGCCTGTCCAAGCACTAGGAACTCAAAATGGGTTCCCTTTCCTCCCCCAAAATCTACGAGCCCTCATGGGCTAGACAAGTGAGCTCCATTTTCTCCTTTGATACAACCTTAAGGGGTACACACTCCCCCCCTTATACCCTCCAATTTCTACTTTCTCCCCCCCATGTGGGATTACTCCATTGAAACATGGAAACTCTCCCCAAGCTTCCCAACCTCCCCAAAACTTCCCAGCTTCTCCCAAAGCATGAGAGGACTTCTCGGACAATTTTCCCCGAGGCATACGTTGCTGCTCCGATCACCGAATGACGCGCTCCGATCATCGAATGACGCACCGTAACACACGGCTTGAAGCCCATCACCTTGGCTATCTTAAAAATAAAAAACTTCATCATTTCTAATCTTAGACCCCCAAGTTGGCCTAGTTGCCCTTCTTGCATGCACCCACAATCACCTTCTAAGTTGAGACCGCCCGCTTCAGATGCTCATAACTCATGATGTACAAATCCGATTCACAAGCTATAAAGCACGGATGAAAACACTTATTAAAAACCATATTTTGGAGTCTCAAACAACCCAAAACATCAGCATTCAAGCTTGGCAAAATCACACCTTTGTACATGAATTTTTACAAGGCCACTTCCAAAACTTGCAAGGCTATGTACACATACATGAGGCTAGTGGGAAAGATTTTTGGCATGACTTAGTGACTTCATGCTTATTCAAAAAATGTCTAACATAGCTTGCCAACCTCCCCTTGCCTGCTTAGTCATTCATGACAAGCAAAGGTCCCTAGGGTGAACAACTGCTTCATCTCATCCCAAGAAACCTCATCTACATCCTCAGAAGTCTCAACATTGTCTTGTTCCATTGATAACATTTCATATGTCACAACTGTCATCAAACGCGCCAGATACTTCTTCAATCTATAACCATTAACACAATATTTATGTTGTGCACCGCCCAAATCAGCCAACTGATAGGTGACATTATCAAATTCATTCACAACAGTAAAAGGACCCTCCCATTTGATTTGAATTTTTTTTTGAAAGGTATTGTTCAGCTTACTATTGTAGCACAACATCAAATCACCCTTTTCAATTTTCTTGTCCTCCATGCATTCATTGGCTTTTAATTGAGCCTTCTTTGATACCTCCTCATAGTAGCTCAAAGCTAAAACTCAGTCCAATTGCAAACATTGTAAATCCAATAGCCTTTTCTGCCACGCATTTGTTTGCTCCTCATCTTCCAATGGCAACAACTTGAGAGCAAGAATTTCCACTTCAATTGGCAATGAAGCTTCCTTGCCATAAACCAAGTGGTAAGGGGAAAATCCTGTGCTCATTTTGATAGCAGTACTATAAGCCCATAACACACAAGGCAACTTTGAATCCCAAGTCTTCCCATGTGTCTGAGTCATCTTTGTCAAGATCTTTACTAATTCTCCATTGAACCTCTCATTGAAACCATTGCATTGTGGATAATAAGGAGAATTGTACATATGATGTATATTGAGCTTCATGCATAAGAAATCAAACAGCTCTCCTCTAAATCCTTGTCCTCTATCAGAAAGTAACTCTAGTGGAACACCAAATTTGCAACATATAAACAAATTTTCCCATATCTTTACTGGTAATATGTTTGAAAGCCTTGGATTCTGCCCATCGCAAAAAATAATCCACTGCTATTAAGATGTAGGCATTTCTTTTGCTAGTCATAGGTAAGGGTCCAATGGAATCAAGACCCCATTTCTCAAACCCATCAAAAGCTAAAATTATCTTCCGCAACTCGGGCTTCAAAATTCTCTTTCCCATTCTCTGACAGGGCAAACATGACTTGCACCAATGATTAACATCCCATTGAATACTCGGCCATATATAACCTTCTTGCAAGACCTTATGCAACATGACTTTCATAGCAAAATGGCCTCCACAAGATCCCTCATGATTTTCTTCCAGAATTTTGTAAATTTCCTCCTTCCAAGTCACATGATGCAAAACCAAATCACCTCCTTTCATGTAAAGCACATTATCAATTATTTTGTATTTCCTGGCTTTCCTTATGAATGCATACTTTCTAGAAGATGACAAACCTTCAGGTAGAACACATGTCAATAGAAAATCCACTTCCTTTGATAAGATTTACCTCCCATGATATAAGGCGGCATCTGCTTTTACCACAAACACACAAGTGATCATCTCTTGGGTAGCATCATGAGATTTTTCATTTAGAGACCTCTCAATATGCTGCAAACTCCATGCTTCAAGCTTTTTGAGCAACGCTTTCACTTTGAAGCATAAATTTTTCAGTTTAGGGTTCTTATTCTTCCATACTCCCAACACTTGCTTCACAACCAACAAAGCATCTCCTTTAATTTGCAAGCCTCTAATTCTCAATTGTAAGCAAATATGCAAAACAACTTCAAGAGCCATGTATTTTTATTCATTGCTACTTTTGGCATCAAGTTTTAGCCCTTGCTTCCTCATACGCTTCCCTTGTGCATCATAAATAACAATGCCTCCTGAAGCAACATCATGACTTCTTGGATAAGAACCATCAAAGTATAGCAGTGAAACATTAGGGATGGCAAGAGTCCTGACTTCCTTCTTTCAGGCCACCTCTTCTTTAACCAAAATTGGAGTATCCTTATACGTGAGAAGGTCTGCCAGGGTAGCCCGAGTACTTTCCTCCACCAAAAAGGTGAACTGAAACTCCTGAAGCTCTATAACCCATTTCATCACTGTTTTTGATATATTTGAATTATTGAACAACTAGGGAAGTAATGAATAACTGGTGGGAAAGGTGAATGACTTTTGCAGTAAGTAGTGTCTGAATCGTCTGCAAGCATAAACCATACTGGTCATCACCAATTCAATCTCAAAAAAATCTCTCTCATGAGGAGTCTTCACTCTAGTAGCATAATGAACAGGCTTCATATACTGAGATTCCTTCCCCCTTTGCAATAACATAGCTCCGATAGCATCATTTCCCATTGATGGGTTAACATAAAACTCCTTTTCCCAATCAGGAGCCTGCATAATGGGGAGCGTACTCAAAACCTCTTTAACTCTGTCAAAAACCTTGTCATAGTCATGAGACCATTCCAAGGGATCATTCTTGACTGTTTGATGCAATGGATATAATAGCTGCGATGCCAAGGGTATGAAGTGAGACATATATTTAACTTTCTGTATGAAAGTGGCCAATTGTCTGGTATCTTTTGGAGATGACAGTAACAACAGTATCTTTTGGAGATGACAGTAACAACAAAGCCTCCACTTTCTTCAAATGTGCTTCAATTCCATTTTCTAAATTAACATGCCCGAGAAGCTTCACTCGTGGCTGTGCCAAATCGCATTTTTTAGGATTGAGATGACCCCCGCATTCATCATACCTGGAAAAAGTCATTTCAAGATTTTGAACATGCTCTTTCCTTGAACTGTATACATAGAAATCATCTATGAATCCTTTGACAAACTTCCCAAGGAACGGGGTAAGGACCCAATCTACTTTTTTTCAAAGGCTCCTGGCCCATTTGTCAACCCAAAAGGAAGGCAACAAAAATAGAAACAACCCCATGGCATGATAAAAGTGGTCTTTTTCCTGTGTTCAGGAGCAAGGTAAGCTGAAAGTATCCTAAATATCCATCACAGACACTGTATCTCTCAAAACCAGCCACTACATCTAACAATGGATCAATAAAAGGCAAAGGGTAAGGATCTTTCTTGGTCACCGCATTTAGTGGATTGTAACCAACACAAACTCTCCAACACCCATATTTCTTTGGGGTGACTACTAGAGGGCTCACCTATTCAACATTATCCACTAGCACAATGAACCCTGCATCCAAAAGCTTATCCACTTCTTCCTTTAAAGCATTCATCTGTTCCTTACCCATCCTTCTTCTTTTGTGTCGTATTGGCTTTGCCCCTCCAACTAGCTTGATCTTCACAGGATCCCCAAAAAACCCCCTTATTCCTTGATATGAGGTAATAATTTTTTTTGGAAACCTGTCCAACATTGCTAAGTACCCCCTTCTTTCTCCTTGTGTCAAATCAATACTCAACATATTTTAGATTAACTCTTTCTTCATTAGCAATTCCTGTTTAGGTTGCATCAACTCTTCAAGTTGATCTAAACGGCTTGAAGCATTTATATTCCCTCATATTTGCAACACTTCACTAATTTATTTATGTTCCTCATCCAGCAACAAGAATGACACTTCACCCTCATCACTGGAACTTGAGGTAGTGTTGGTTTTGGAGTCTTCAGAACTATGATCACTGGTAGTTTCAAACTCATCATTCTCACTCACATCTTCAAGTGCCATAGGCTGTTTTGTAGTCATATCAAACACTCTCTTTTGACCCTTCTTCTCATGCACACCGATTGTGCCCTTGCACCAATCTTGCATAGCACCCACAACTCTCAACCAAGGTCGTCCCAGAATGAGAAGAAAGGCTCCCAGACTAGCTGGCATAACATGAAAGTTCACCATACCTTCACGTTAAAGACTTTGACTTCCAAATTCTTAATCATTCCCAAACATTTCACTTTGGCATACTTTGCTAGTCAAATCCAAAACCTAGAGCTTCCGCATGTAATGAGACCCAGTCTCTAAACACATGACTGTGTGATCACACAAACTTGAGCACCTCCATTGATGTCGTCTTCTCCCATGCACACACCTTTGTGCCAAGCATTCACCACAAGACAAATGTCGGGTAACTCTCCCACAGAAAACACTCTGACTTGTCAGCTCTTTTTTTGGATTTACTAATGACTTCCACTGCCTTTTAAGTTTGGGCACCATATTCATCAACTGTCCAAATGTACAATCTACTTTCCTCCCAATCAGGTCTTCCTTTAAACTATAAGCTGTTTGGCCTTCTCCCAATGGTAAATCCACCACTTCAAATCATCTACAAGGCTTTCTCTTTCTCTTGGCTTTCACATCTTCACCCTCTTTCTCCTTCCCTTTCTTTTTGCTAGGCCCTGGTGCTGCATAAACTTCCCTCTCTCTTTTGCCTACTGGCAATACATCTGCATCTTTCTTTTCAAACCCGCACAATGCCCACATGACCATCAGAGGTTGAGGCTTGATTTTCCTGTCAAGTACCTTGATCTCCCCGTATATTTAATGCATAATCATTAGCTTTGTTAGGAATCTACTGAGGAAGTGGGAACATATCCCTTCCCATCCTTGCTGGCTTTAACAGTAAGTGCTAATATAACCAAGTTCATCGCAATTATAACAAGTGGGGATGAACGTTCTCTGTGGCTGAAAACTGCCTTGTCCACGACCAGCATTTGCATTAGGCTGAGCTTCACATGCCTGAGCCATTCCTCTACCACGCCCATGACCACCTCCACCACCAAGGACACTAAGTCGCAATTCTTGCATCATGGTCATCATATCTTGCATATTTTGTTGTAATTGTTCGGTACTAGAAGCCCTTTGAACAGGTTGACCTCCAGCTTCTGTCTGATTCTTCTCCTTTTGGCTACCATTATTTTGCTCAGGGACCGCTTTCCCGTATTCATTAAGCCTTTGAGCTTTCCATTCTTTCTCTCTAGCAATGGTGACTGCCTCCTCGAAGGTGACGGGTCTTTTTAGCTCAACTTTGGACTTAAGACTTTCTTTTAGGTTTGCCACAAAATGGTCCTTCTTTAACATGGATAGAGGGATCTCGTTTCCCAAAGCCCGGGCCCATTTATCCCATAAACAGGTGAATTGCATACAAAATCATCAACACTCTGATTAGCCCTCTGAGTGTACCCAAAACTTCATGCCAAACTTCATCAGGTACTTTGATGGATCGGTGTTGTGCTAGGAAAGCTTACTTCACACGGTTGTAGTCCAAAACCACCCCTAGATTTTGTGCCTGCATCAACTCCTCAAAATTGTGTAACCAAACTTTTGCCTCATCTTATAAACTATATTGCAATAGCCACAACAATATAGCTTGGTCTAGTATATTGTGCAGTAAGCAATTGGCTTCTAACTTTTCAATAAACATCTGTGCATTTTCATTGGGCAATCCATGAAATTGTGGGAACTCATCTACCATGTTTGATTGCCACAAAAACACTTACATGTGACGTCAAAAACTCAAGGGATGTCAATGGATCGCTCCATTACCTAATCCACCTCACACTAGGTAACCCAGCCCCCAATGTTTGCCTTCACAAAACCTCACAATCCTCTAAAGTCTTTAATCCAATTATATGACCTCAAGTTTTGTCCACAATTTTCACATACATAGGCGGTTTTCCATAAGGACCCACATCCCTTTTACATTCACTACCTGCAGAATAGATATATTTCACAGGAATTGGAGCATAGGAGCACTTGCTCCTCAGTGGGGGGCACCAAAATGATGTTAGCATGCAAACAAGCAGGAAAACAAGAACCTCTATAGCCTTGCACACACCACACTGTCGGAAGAGAACACCATAAAGCTACGGAAAATACCTATGTCGAACACCTATAAAGTCAGGTGGGAAACAGTCCTAACCAAAACCATGATTAAAAATTGATGAAAACCAAGACCATAAAGATGAATCTCGTGTCGTGTAGCCCTCCACAGAGTATCCATATGCTTGATTACGACAACAAACGAGAGAGTTACAAGCTTTCCAAGTTGGGGTATCTCTCAAAAGCTCCAAAAAAGCTAGTCTCTGTTAGCAAAAAGGGTGTGCAAAGAATTGCAGCTATTAAGAAGGGATTCTTTTGGCTCTTATCCCAAATGATTTTCTCTCTCTCTTAGCTGACATGGTTCTCTCCTTGGGCACCTATTAATTGGTCCAATTTTGGCCTTTTTTGGGTGAAAAATGAGTTGTCGGTGACCATTTGACCAAGGAATGGGCTGGGGGCAAGTGTCCGGGGACCAAAAAAATGGCCAAGTGCCTGTCCAGGTAGTGGGAACTCAAAATGGGCACCCTTTCCTCCCTCAAAGTCCACAAGCCCTCATGGGCTAGGCAAGTGAGCTCCATTTTCTCCTTTGATACAACCTTAGGGGGTACCCACTCCCCCCCTTATACCCTCCAACTTAGAAGGAGGTAGGCTCAGAATTCGAGGCAATGATGGAAAGGCTTACGTTGGGAGTGCCACTCTCTTATGTTCTCCCTTCTTAACTCAGAATGGGAAGTATCGAACCTTTTGGGTGACTGCACTTCATAATTTAGAAGGAGGCAATGGCTATGCTCAGTGCACAGTCGATCTAGAAGTGCTGCAGCTTCCCAACTACAACATCTCAGCATTTTCTCTCTCCATTGATGTGTTGAAGAGGGGTTACCGTGACTTTGTGGGCTTATTCAACGGCCAGGACTTCTCACCTTCATCATTGAAGGTTGGATCAAAAAGAAGCAAAGTTGAAAGAGCGATGGAACGAGGTTATCCAGATTTGCTCTTCTTTTCTTGTGATAACTCCAACAAGGATTGGGTGAATGCTAAAGTAGCTTGGCCCCATGGAGACTTACTTCAACCACTCGATCTTGTTGTAAAGCTTAGATATCTCGGTGAGTGTTTTTGTTTTTACATAAGTAAGAGTGCTTTTCAAAGAGAGCTTGTTGTTTTGAGGTTTGACTGCACTTCATGTGTATGTATAGGTGTTGTCACCTTTGACAAGTTCAAGCAACACCATGGTTCCGGTGAGAATGATGCTCAAGTAAAGAAAGATTTAGGTGACATTCGCAAATTTGTGTTAATGGAATCAGTGTTCAGCATTGCTCCGGCTGAAGTTCATCTTGTTGGAGCTGATCATCGATTGATTAAAGACAATGGTACGATTCTTAGTATTATCTCTTGATTTTTTTCTATTTCGTGATATTTTTATAATGTACTGTATATATTCTCTAATTAATTTTTTTTCTTCGCAATTGTTTTTCTTTAGGATCTTCTTGGGGTGGAATGTCGGGAGGAGCTGTATTGAACCTCTGAAATCCAAAACTTTTGAAAGGCGTGCATGTGGGAGCTTCGGCAAAAAAAACCTTCAACCACTTTCTCTCCATGCATCATCCTTTCTTTGCCTTATCATACAAAGTGTGCTTGGTTTGCTGTTTCTCTGATTGCTCTAACTGTCTCTCATTTGCAGCTGCTCTAAATGGTTGAGATTGCCTTTTGAGTATGGTCAACACCAAATTTATGCTCTGACAGTTTCACACATTTCGGGGCTATGTAATTAAGATACTGATTTCCTTCGGCCCATGAATAGTGACTTTTAAGGAGTATGAAGCTCAAGACCCTGTCACTTAGAGTCGAAACACAGAGACAACATATGCAAGCGGATGCTTGTTAGAGGGGAGCTATATACCTGTTTACCTTTAGCTAGCGGACACCTTTTAGCTGGTAGAAAGCTCATGTTTTTTGAGCGTCCAACCCCATGGCAAAAGTTACCTTCCGTCCCCATACATTTCCATGTTACTACATACTGACAAGAGGAAGGCAATCGAGTGGCGTCCCCGGATCCCCTCCCGGTTCCAATGGGCCGTTTGATGTCAATGTAGGACTAAGGTAATTCAATGAGATAGTGCCTACTGGACAAAACCCGAGACGGATTTAGGATCAGATCAGATGTCTTTACGTTTATAACTTCTACAGCATCCATGCTTTCAAAACAGGCAATGATGTAAGTGACCTGCTTAAGGGCGCACCTCTTCATTATCAACTGTCTACATAAGTTTATTCAGACATTTGTGGAATGTTGTGTCATTTTTGGTTAAGAAGTGTTGCAGTTTCCCAACTGCAACATCTCAGCGTTTTCTCTCTCCATTGATGTGTTGAAGAGGGGTGACCGTGACTTTGTGGGCTTATTCAACGGCCAGGACTTCTAGCGTTCAACATTGAAGGTTGGTTAAAAAAGAAGCAAAGTTGATAGAGCGATGAAACGAGGCTATCCAAATTTTCTCTTCTTTTCTTGTGATAGCTCCAACAAGGATTGGGTGAATGCTAAAGTAGCTAGGCCCCATGGAGACTTACTTCAACCACTCGATCTTGTTGTAAAGTTTTATTTATTAGATTACGTACAATAGGTAGTGAAAGCCTCTGCTTCTCTCTCTCTCTCTCTCTCTCTCTCTCTCTGTTGTACACAATCTCTCTGTGGTTCCCCCGAGATTGTGTACAACGGAGAGAGAGAGAGAGAGAGAGAGAGAGAGAGAGAGAGAGAGAGAGAGAGAGAGAGAGAGAGAGAGAGAGAGAGAGAGAGAGAGAGAGAGAGAGAGAGAGAGAGAGAGAGAGAGAAGCAGAGGCTTTCACTACCTGTTGTACGCAGTCTAATAAATAAAACTTTACAACAAGATCGAGTGGTTGAAGTAAGCCTCCATGGGGCCAAGCTACTTTAGCATTCACCCAATCCTTGTTGGAGCTATCACAAGAAAAGAAGAGCAAATCTGGATAGCCTCGTTTCATCGCTCTGTCAACTTTTCTTCTTTTTTAACCAACCTTCAATGTTGAAGGTGAGAAGTCCTGGCCGTTGAATAAGCCCATAAAGTCACGGTCACCCCTCTTCAACACATCAATGGAGAGAGAAAATGCTGAGATGTTGTAGTTGGGAAACTGCAACACTTCTTAACCAAAAATGACACAACAGTCCACAAATGTCTGAATAAACTTATGTAGACAGTTGATAATGAAGAGGTGCACCCTTAAGCAGGTCAGTTACATCATTGCCTGTTTTGAAAGCATGGATGATGTAGAAGTTATAAACGCAAAGACATCTGATCCGATCCTGAACCCGTCTCGGGTTTTGTCCAGTAGGCACTATCTCATTGGATTACCTTAGTCCTACATTGACGTCAAACGGCCCATTGGAACCGGGAGGGATTCGTGGACGCCACCCGATTGCCTTCCTCTTGTCACTATGTAGTAACATGGCAGTGTATGGGGATGGAAGGTAACTTTTGCCATGGGGTTGGACGCTCAAAAAACATGAGCTTTCTACCAGCTAAAAGGTGTTTGCTAGCTAAAGGTAAACAGGTATATAGCTCCACTCCAACAAACATCCACTTGCATATGCTGTCTCTATATTTAGACTCTAAGTGACAGGGTCTTGAGCTTCATACTCCTTAAAAGTCACTAGTCATGGGCCGAAGGAAATCAGTATCTTAATTACATAGCCCCGAAATGTGTGAAACTGTCAGAGCATAAATTTGGTGTTGACCATACTCAAAAGGCAATCTCAACCAATTAGAGCAGCTGCAAATGAGACACAGTTAGAGCAATTAGAGAAACAACAAACCAGGCACACTTTGTATGATAAGGCAAAGAAAGGATGATGAATGGAGAGAAAGTGGTTGAAGGTTTTTTTTGCCGAAGCTCCCACATGCACGCTGATAGCCGACTTTGAGAAAATCAAAGAAAAAAAAGAAAAAAACTCATTTCACACCCCCCTCACTCTCAGTACCCCCCCACCGTAACTCATTTTTCCCCTCTCGCCCTACAGGCATCAGATAAAACCCTCGCACTCTCTTCCCCCCATTTTCCTTACATACCCCCTTCCCTAATATCCCCCCCCCGATTTACCCTCCTCGGCCAGGCAAAAATTCAGAAGAAAACCCCCCAACCCCTCTCTCGTGCTCCCTCGATGTGAGCCGCATGAGACCCCCCCCCCCCCCCCCCCCCCCCCCCCCCTCACTCTTACACTCATCCTCACCCCCCCTCTCCCATTACCCTTTACCCTCTACCCTATCCTACCCCCCCCTCTTCGGCCCGCCAATATTCCCTCCGCCGAACCCTCCTCCCTCTTCCCCACCCGCTCGCCTCACCTTCCTTCGGCTCATTCTCCCCCCCCCTCGCCTCATTCTCCCCCCCCCCCCCCCCCCCCCCCCGGCCCGCGGATATATTCCCTCCCCCCCATTGACTTAGTTTTCCTTCGTCCTTAAGCCCATGCAAGACAACACCACCCTCCCCCTCTCCCTCTCACCCACACAAACCCATGCCCCGCCATACCCCCTCTTCCCCTCACTCTCCCTCACACACTCTCTGTACCTCTTATCCCCTCACCCCTCTCCCCTCCCCCTCTCCCTCACTCTCCCTCTCACGGCAAGCCAGCGCGCAAGTCTCTCTCTCTCTCTCTCTCTCTCTCTCTCTCTCTCTCTCTCTCTCTCTCTCTCTCTCTCTCTCTCTCTCTCTCATCCGGATGCCGCCAACGCGTAAGTATCTCTCTCTCTAGCGGGCAGCAATGCTGTACACATACACTCACACATACACACACACCCCACAACACACCCCCCCCACCTCTCCTCTCTCTCCCATGCGCTGCAGAACACACACTCACACACACACACCCTCTCTCGGGCGCCGCATACGCAACAAACACACACACCCACACCCTCACGCGCAGTCCGCAGCCCAAGCACACACACACACACACACACGCGCCTTGCGGCATCAGAAAACACACACACACACACACACACACTCACCCACACACACACACACACACACACACACACACACACACACCAATCCTACCCCCTCCTCTCCTTCCGCCATGCGCAGTAGTCCGCCATCCGCCACAGAAAAAAAGAAAAAAGAAAAAATATAAAATTATATATATATACATTATATAACTCCTCCCTTCCCGTGTTCCCACGCACGCATGCACACATACATATACATATATGCACTCACCCGCAAATACACATATATACACATATATGCTCCCACACTGTAACACCGAGGGACTGCCGTAGACTGGTCCATCCGCCCAGCCTCCCTTTTATAGGCTCCTAGCCTCTTTTGGACCCCTTCCCACTGGCAGCCGGCCCTTGGCCGAGTCCATGACCCCTCGGTCTGGCCCTTGGCCTGACATTACTCCCCCCTTGGAGAAGCGTTTTCGTCCTCGAAAACAAAAGTGGGGAATTTCTTCTTAAGACCACTAATGTTTTCCCAAGTGGCACCCTCTTCAGGGCGATCTTTCCACTTGACTATAGCTTGACTACGTACATGATGACGAGTACGGAGTTCATGAAAATCTAAAATGCGTTCAGGTTCATGCGGTTGAGTGGGAGGTTCAGTGAAATCAACCAATATCTGCTGGCCGATAACATTGTCGTCCCCATGCAAGCGTTTACGTAAACGACTTACATGAAATACCGGATGGACACGTGAGTGGGCAGGTAACTCAAGTTTGTAGGCCCTATCGCCAACTCGCTGGAGTATCTTGAATGGCCCACAATAACGTGCAGATAATTTGGGTGTAGGTCCAGTCTTCAGACTTTCTGAATGCTCTGGCACACGCAAAAATACCTCTTCACCTTCCTTGAAGGTAACTTGCCGACGTTTCTCATCAGCATACTTCTTATACCGATCCTGTGCTTGTCGAACATTGTGACGCGCAAGTCTCAGCATTTCCATATGATCCTGGAGAAACTCCTTGACCTGTTGGAGCTTCTCAGTTGCCAACCCCACCGTCACTGGTGATCTAGGTTGAAAACCATACATAAGCATGAATGGACTAAAACCAGTTGTAACATGCTTAGCACTATTATATACAAACTCAAGAATAGGAAGATAATCTTCCCAATCTGATTGCTTCTTGCTAACGTATGCTCGTAGCATATCCTCTAGCACTTGGTTGACTCGTTCCGTCTGACCGTCTGTTTCAGGGTGATCAGTTGTACTTAAATTAAGTTGTGTACCCAATCGTTTAAAAACAGCCCTCCAAAAATGACTGTTAAACTTGGGATCACGATCACTCACAATGTTACTTGGCAATCCATACAACCGGTAAAGATTGTCCACAAATAACTTAGCTAATTCTGGAGTCTTAATGGTTGACTTGGTTGGAATAAACTGACAAAGTTTAGTCAACCGGTCTACGACCACCCATACCGAGTCATGTCCTCGACTAGTGGTTGGTAAACCTACAATAAAATCCATGGAGATACTTTCCCGTTTACCATTGGGAATCTCTAAAGGATGTAAGAGTCCTCCTGCTTTCAGGCGCTCTGCTTTATTAACTTGACATTTTTGGCAATGCAAGACGTAGTCTTGAACATACCCATGCAATCTTGGCCAGTAAAACTGTCGTCTTACGAGTGCATAAGTTTTCTTAATTCCCGGGTGCCTTGCACTTGGACTATCGTGACATTCATAAAGAATTTGGCGCCGAACGTCCGTGTCCATCGGTACACACACTCTCCCCTTGTGGAGTAGGTACCCATCATCTATGGAAAAATTCTTCCATCGCTGCAGTTCATCACTCGAAAGAGGAGACCTGGGTGTGGAGGAAACATAACCACTACCATCATTGGAGTGAGAAGGATCCCTCTTTCTTACATAGCTCCACACCTTGGAGTATGCAGTATCATGCTCGCACTTACCTTTGAGAGATTCCAAAAGCTCACTCCGCAATTCCGTGAAAAGGAGAGAGTTGATCTCTGGCATTCAGCTGAGAGCATCAGCCACTACATTATACCGCCCTTTACGATATCGTAGCTTGGCATCATACTCCTGAAGAATCTCAGCCCACCTGGCCTTGTGACCCTTCAAATCACTTTGTTGTGTAAACCACTTGATGCTTTCATGGTCAAACACAATCTCGAACTGTGCGCCATACAAATAATGTCGCCATGTCTTTAAAGTAGACACTATTGCATAGAGCTCTCGTTCGTAAGCAGAGTAATTCTGCTGTGCTGAATCTAACTTCTTACTTTCAAATGCAATTGGTCTTCCCTCCTGCAGAAGGACTGCTCCAATCGCACGATTACTAGCATCCGTTTCTAAAACGAATGGCTTTAAGGGATCCACAATAGCCAAAACAGGAGCTGTGGCTAATGTGTCCTTAAGTTTGTCAAAACTTTGTTGTTGTTCTAATCCCCACTGAAAGGTCTTGCCCTTGGCTTTCAGTTGGTCTGTCATGGGAACAGCAATATGGGCATAGTTTTTAACGAATCGACGATAAAAACCTGCAAAGCCTAAAAAAATATGGAGCTCTTCCAAATTTTTGGGAGAGGGCCACCTCCGAATGGCATCCACCTTGGATTGATCCATGTGTAACCCTGCAGCCGAAATAACATGCCCCAAGTAGTGAATTTCCTCTTTGAGGAATTCACATTTGGATTCCTTGGCATATAGCTGATTTTGGCGTAATAGATGAAACACTTGTTTCAAATGTACTAAGTGCTCTTCCTCAGATGCACTATATACAAGAATGTCATCGAGGAAAACGATAACAAACTTTTCCAAGTATGGTCTCAAGACACTATCCATGAGTGTCATGAACATAGCTGGAGCATTGGTTAACCCAAAGGGCATTACCAAAAACTCATAATGTCCAAACCTTGTTCGGAACGCTGTTTTGGGTATATCCGCAAGCCTGATGCGTACTTGATGATACCCAGATCGTAAATCAATCTTTGAAAAGATATGAGCGTGGGTGAGTTTATCAAACAGCTCATCCACTCGTGGCAATGGGTACTTGTTCTTAACAGTAACCGCATTTAATCCACGATAATCTACGCACATGCGCATACTACTGTCCTTTTTCTTCACCAAGAGAATGGGAGAGGCCCATGGTGAAGAACTGGGTTGAATAAACCCTTTACTGAGATAGTCAGTAAGCTGACGTTCCACCTCAATAGCCTCAGAATGACTCATTCTGTAAGGCGGTTTACTCACTGGCTTACTGCCTGCAACTACGTCTATGCCATGTTGCACAGAACGTGTCGGCGGTAGCCGTGGTGGTAAATCAGCTGGAAAAACATCCTTGAATTCCCTTAAAAGTTTCTTTAATTCATTAGCAACCTTTGCTTGTTTTGAATTAATAGACATAGCTGGAAGAGGAGAGAGAGAAGAATGCGGCGTTGAGGAAGTTTTAGTCAAAACATTATCAACATTAAAAACATCATCCACATTGGAAATAAAATGGCACAGTGAGTAACACAAAAAGAGTTCTTCTATTGCATCATCAGAAGCGAGCTTCATAAGATCCGCTGTACAAATAAGTGGTGAGGAAGGTACATCCTTCTCCCCCAACAACAGTACGTGCACCCCATTGGATTCGAACATTAGACTATTATGCTCATAGCTACGTCTAAGTGATGATCCTAAACTATGCAACCACTCATGACTAAGAACCACATCCGCCCTCTCCATATTCATGACTTGGAAATCCAAAGAGGTACTGTATCCTTGAATTTCCAGAGGTACATCTTTAACCTGAGTTTCCCATATCTCAGCATCATGGCCGTTAATCATTGCTACCTTGTAGCGATGGGAACTCGGGGTTTGGGGCAATTTGAGTCATTTCACCAATTTATAATTGATGAAATTGTGCGACGCACCATCGTCTACCAAGATCCGCACCCTGTGCCCTTGGATAGAGCCATGCATACGCACCAACTCATGTGGTCCGAAAGTCTGCTGCCACATGGAGGCCGTGATACAGCACTCATGCACCGCCTCGGTGTGTGTTACTTCCACATTAGCAAACTGGGAAGAGGATTCAAGAGGTAAAAGCTGCACCATGTGCACTGCTTTTTCCTTCCCCTTGTCTTGAGCAGCAGATTTCCCCTTGGGACAATCCTTTTTGCTATGTCCAGTTCCCAAACATTTAAAGCACAACTTTTCTTTTTTGGCTTTCTCAAACTCTTCTGTAGAAAGAGGACCTCTAGACCCCTTGGGCTTTTTGGAGGTCTCTGATGCAGTAGTGATATTTTTTCTTTTATGATGCACATGCTGTGGACGTGTTGAAATAGGTGTAGTGCCATGCACATGCGAACTATGCAATGCCCGATCATTGGGGTCATCATGGATGTGTGCTTGCACTATCGCGTCCTCAAGTGTTTGTGGATCCTGGGTTTTAACATGCTTCTTAAGCTCGGGAGTTAACCCACGGATGAACCCACGCACTTGCTGAAAGGTATCCATCCCTTCCAGCTTGAGAATCACATCCCAATAATGGGAAATATATTCCAATAATGATTTATGCTGACGCATAGAACATTCATCCCAGGCGGTCCAATTTCTATTCTTCTCATTGGTAGGTAGAAATTCCTTCCTGAACATAGTCTCAAAAGCTGCCCAAGTCTGTGGTAGCATGTCCTTCTCCTTGAGAGACATCCACCATTTGTAGGCCTTGCCGTCCAAAGTCAGACTTGTCTGCAGCGCCTTGGCTGCATCCGGGGTACGTCTAAGGGCATGAATACCATCCCACTTACTGAGAAAAATATTCACGGTGTCCTTGTTTCGCTCACGCTCTTCACCTCGAAAAATTGGTGGCTTTGTATTTTTCAACAAGTCGTCCACCTCTTTTTGGGTCAGAGAGTGCAGCGGTCCCGGAGTAGGGTCTTGCCCCACAGCCGGCCCTTGGCCTGGTGTGGAGCCATTCTCCTGATTTTGCTGACTAGCGGGGTCCGTGGCTTGCTGTCGCATAAACAACTTAATCAAATCGGATAATGCTGTGACATTCTGATTTAATTGTGTAAAATTCGTTTCAAGCACAGTCATGCGTGTTTGTAATGCACGAAATTCTTGCATGTCCAGCAAATCATACGCATCATCTGTCGCCGTTGGGGCACGATTACTCTCCGTGAGAGGAACCGTCCGCGTGGCATCGGCAGACGAAACGAGTGCGGGCTGCTCAAAATCAAATGCATGATGCATATCTATGTCCGAATCCATGCTGTGGACGTACTGTGCGAGAAAAGAAAGAAGAATACCTGAATTCCAACGAGCTCGTAGCAGGTTGCGATAATTAACCGTATAATTACGCCTTTGATGGGAAAAAACGCTGAATTCGAAAGCGATCGTCAACCCCAAACGAAGAGTAGCTTGAAAATAATGGTCAAATCCGCAACCAATGATGCGCTTGAAAGCATCGATCACGTTGGAGTTGCCAACCAATAAGTTTGCATCGTATGCACTACGCCAAAGGAATTTGAAATTTTCCGATAGAGAGTGCAACCAAGAATAAGCTTGAGAACAAGAATCAAGAGATCTTCACCACCAAATTGGTTTGCATCGTATGCAAGAAGCTAAATCCAAAAATTTTGCCACCAATCGCTGGCTTGTAAAACTGTAGAAGCCGCGTTTTTGATTTGGTTTGCAAAATTCGAACAAACTCACAGCTGTTGTAGGCTTTGTTTGCCTTCCGATGCGGAGAAGGCTGCCGGAGAGCACTGAAAGTCAAACGGCGCAAGACCGATCCTTGTTCAAAACCCACGAGGGGTTGCTGTGTGTGAACGGCCAACCCCTTGAGGGTTTGAAAAAAAAAAATTGTTGAGAATTTCTCTGTTGCAACTCTCGGCCGACCTGCGCAGGGAAACGTGATGATCTACCTCGCGATGGCGAGGTCCCCTGAGACCGGGCAAGAGACGGGATTGGTAGGTCTTCCCCGCGCTCTCCCAGCGAGCTCAATAGCGCCCGTTTTGCTGCACGTCGTCCGCCTCCTTCTTCCCCGACCAAGGGTTGCTGCACACGCGGTTTCGGCCCCTTGTTTTGTGTGGCTTGCTCCTCGACTTAGAGGTTGCATGCAACATGCAGCACCACAAAAACGTGCCCCTTGCTCCAAAAATAGCCTGAGGCTCTGATAATAGTGTAACACCGAGGGACTGCCGTAGACTGGTCCATCCGCCCAGCCTCCCTTTTATAGGCTCCTAGCCCCTTTTGGACCCCTTCCCACTGGCAGCCGGCCCTTGGCCGAGTCCGTGACCCCTCGGTCTGGCCCTTGGCCTGACACACACTCACATACATACATGCACACACGCATGAACGCCTACGACATCGACAAACGAAAGAAGAAGGATCCAAAGCACGCGCCGCCAATGACAAAAAACAGAAAATGCACCGAAGGCATGCCCCGGCCGACTCCGAAAAGAAGTATGCTCGACACCAACGCACCGACAGCTCGCCATTCGCCGGCAACACGCAACCTCGATGCCATCCTAGTAATTTTAGGTTATTTTACCATTATCTTCAGTTTTCAACCAAGCCATTGTAAATTTCCCTTTTTGTAAATATCCTCTCTCTAGGTGATGGTGACAAAGGCCCACCTAGAGATTCCCATCTTTTAATAACCTTCCCCAAAACAAAGCAAGGGTCAACCACACCGGGCCCACCACTTGCTTTGTCTCCCCGATTGAGATTACCCTAACCACACTGGGATTACCATAATCCAAGCAGCCAACACCTATAAATTGGCACTGAGAGGTCACTATCGGGGGGGGCAACTTATGTGGAACCAAGCATTGGGTAGAGTGTAGTAGGAGGGACTGACACGATCACCATCACGGGGAGAGGTTTTAGGGTCTTGTGTGTTGGGTTTGCCTTGGAAATTGCACCATGCGAAGGGAACCACACCCATCTCTCGACTCCAATGGTCGATGCACACACGTATGCACGCTCTTGGCAATGAACATTCACAGTCATTGAGTCGCCCTAAAGAACGCACCAAGTAGGTTGCACCATCTCTTTCCCCTACCTCTCTACCACCACGGCATGCCACCTTGTAAATATTGCAGAAATAATTCACCCTCACACCCCTGAGGTTGTTTTCATCAATTGCGAGTGTTCTCTCTCTCTCTCTCTCTCTCTCTCTCTCTCTCTCTCTCTCTCTCTCTCTCTCTCTCTCCCTTTCTCTTTCTCTGTGTGTAGGCTTGCGGTGTTCATATCATCGTGGGCTTTGTGTCCTAGCCGCTCAAAGCTAGGTGGTGCCCCCTGTTCGCTTTACCGTGGCAGGCTCGAGGCGAGCCATTCGGCCCCCGACGTTTTAGAGGCCGTTGGGGTTCGGGGTCTGCTTTGCGTGCGTCAACGCCTTCCAAAAGTTTTGGATTTCGGAGGTTCAATACAGCTCCTCCCGACATTCCACCCCAAGAAGATCCTAAAGAAAAACAATTGCGAAGAAAAAACAGTAATTAGAGCATATCTACAGTACATTATAAAAATATCACGAATAGAAAAAAATCAAGAGATACTACTAAGAAACGTACCATTGTCTTTAATCAATCGATGATCAGCTCCAACAAGATGAACTTTAGCCGGAGAAATGCTGAACACTGATTCCATTAACACAAATTTGCGAATGTCACCTAAAGCTTTCTTTACTTGAGCATCATTCATACCGGAACCATGGTATTGCTTGAACTTGTCAAAGGTGACAACACCTATACATACACATAAAGTGAAGTCAAACCTTAAAACAACAAGCTCTCTTTGAAAAACACTCTTACTTATGTAAAAACAAAAACACTCACCGGGATATCCAAGCTTTACAACAAGATCGAGTGGTTGAAGTAAGTCTCCATGGGGCCAAGCTACTTTAGCATTCACCCAATCCTTGTTGGAGTATCACAAGAAAAGAAGAGCAAATCTGGATAGCCTCGTTTCATCGCTCTTTCAACTTTGCTTCTTTTTGAACCAACCTTCAATGTTAAAGGGGAGAAGTCCTGGCCGTTGAATAAGCCCACAAAGTCACGGTAACCCCTCTTCAACACATCAATGGAGAGAGAAAATGGTGAGATGTTGTAGTTGGGAAGCTGGAGCACTTTTGGATTGACTGTGCACTGAGCATAGCCATTGCCTCCTTCTAAATTATGAAGTGCAGTCACCCAAAAGGTTCGATACTTCCCATTCTGAGTTAAAAAAGGGAGAACATAAGAGAGTGGCACTCCCAACGTAAGCCTTCCGATCATTGCCTCGAATTCTGAGCCTGCCTCCTCCTAAGTCATATATTCATAAAGATAGCTTATAGCTAAAAAAAACTTGGAAATTTTTTCGGCTATTGATTTTGGCTCTAACATTGTATTTGACAAGGATTTTTCAACCTAAATTGTCCCAAAAAACATGTGTTGTTTTTAACCATTTTCCATAAAATTGGCCATAGACCACCCTAGAAATCCTATAAGTGGCTTCTAGAGTGTTGCATAATTAGTATTTGTCATTCTTAAGGTTTTCTAATGATTCTAAGGCATGACAACCATATATATTTAGAGTTATTGCTTAATTATAAAATAATTACTATGCAGATTTAGGGAGAAATTTTACACTTTCATTATTTTTTTGATATGTTTATGCTATTCAAAGGTGTTTTTGATTGTACATATAGTCTCATAACTATGTAGGGCTTCTCTCATGAGTTTTGGAGAACCTAATACCCCAAAGAGCTAAAAATACAAAGTCAGAATGAAAATTTCACTTTACCAAAATCAAATCCATTTTGGATTCAAAATGTGTTATGTTTAATATTGGTCATTGCATTCAATAAACATTGCCAACTTCTAGCTTAGGTCCCTATCTAGGAATACAAATTCAATTTGGGTATAAGTAGCTATTTTTCAAGGAGGCTAGGATGGCCCCACATGGAACCCAATTTTTTCATTCTCGCAATTTTTGTGTCTTAAGGTTGTGTCTAGAATGACCATAATAAGAAATGTGTGCATGTCTTTGATAGTTTTTAAGTTTTCAATATGACGGTGAAGTACCAATATATATCAATAGACATGTTATATAGTGCAGAATACGGGCCTGGGCAATCAAGCACAAAGAATAGGCTAGTACAATGCAAAAATGCCACTTTTTTGTATCTAATTCTATAGATAGTTTAAGAATTTTTGTGGCTGTTATATATTAAGACTAGGAACCCATTGAAGTTCATAGGAAAAATAGGTTTGTAGCATGAAAAATTTTATATGTGGTGTACCATGGGGGTAACCATGAAAGTATGTTATTTTTGGTAAAATGTAGCACTGTCTTGGCTTTGGAAGCTTGTCATGACTAAGAAACCGATTGAAGTTCATAGGAAAAATAGGTTTGTAGCATGAAAAATTTTATATGTGGTGTACCATGGGGGTAACCATGAAAGTATGCTATTTTTGGTAAAATGTAGCACTGCCTTGGCTTTGGAAGCTTGTCATGACCAAGAAATCAAGAGATAGGCATGTTACTTATTTTTCAAATTGGAATAGGTTCTTAGCTTGAAGCGCATGTAAGATTTTTTAAATATTCACACATATACTATGAGTATTGTTTTTTTTTTCAAAACCCTGACAGGACACTTTTATGTCCTAGTAGACTACTAAACTATTGTTAAAAATGGCCTTTTAGCCATGCCATTATCTAAGAACCACTCTAATGATTGTGATTTGAAGGCAATCCCTCATTTAGAATTAAACTAGGACCTAGGACCGTGTTCATAGAGGGCAATTCTTCATATAAAATGGTGATGAAGGGTGCATGTGGCCCCTTTTCTTGAATGTGAAAAATTGTAATTTCACCAATTGAAAATTGCATAACTTGAAGTTTTTATCCTACATTGAGGAAAAAATTGTTTTCACTCATTAAATTCTTGCATTGCTTACAATTAAGACTTAAATTTTACTACTAGTTTGGATGGTTTTGGTCTCCTTGCTTCATAGTTTTATTTTCTTGAGTGCACTTGGAGTCAAATATTTCAACCATTTGTAACAAGCAGCCATACGCCCATATCCATATGGTGTTTTGGTTTTGCATTATATATGTATGGAAAAACCATGTAATAGTCTTACAATCCCTATGAGAACCATGGCATTAGGACTAGGACCAATGTTTACCAAAACAGATTATGGAGAAATGCAAACAAATCATAGAAAATTATCCTAATTTTCATTCTTTCCAATAGTTTCTCTTCTAGGCCTTTGAGAAGAACCTAAGGTCATTTTCTATAAGAATTACATAGGATTCTTCTCCCTAGAAAGCATGTTCATGCAGCAAATACTCATATAAAATAGAATGGTCCTACGACTATTCTTCTCCTACAAGAAGCATGATCTAAATCTATATGGCCATTTTTAGGTCCACGCTTCCTATTACTACTTTCCATTTCCCAAGTGTAGTCTGCATTGCATGTGATAGTTGTAAGTATAGTGTCCAAAACAATGGCAATTCATACAGGTTCTCGTTGAACCCTATTTTGTTTCTGTGTTCCGTGTAGCTATAATAATCAATATATAGAACATCCTTAAGAGAATTATCCTCTTTGAGTGAAATGGTCTTAGAAGTTTCAAAAAAGACATGGAATTTTTTACAAAACCTAATAAATTTTGATTCAATTTACACTTTTTTAATCTTAGAATTTGGGTTTCTAAACCATTCCTAAGGGAAGGGCATGATTTTGAGACCATTCTAGAATATAAAACGATCCATAGACCATACTTCTTCAAAGAGTCCAAGGAGCATGACAAAGTGTTGGGATGACTCAATATAAGGAGGAGTCTTAGACCCATTATTTATTGGACAATCGTCTTAGAAATATTTATTCTCCGGGGGTGGTAATTTTAAGAAGCATAATCCTTGAACCATTTTTCATACAAGATGGTCTTAATGCCACTATCCTCTTATGAGAACCATGGTTGTAGGACCATTCTTCGCTTAAAAACAACCTAGCATTAGTGCTTACCAAGGACTTTATGAATCCATTAGGAACTAAATGACTAAACATATTCAAAACTTGACAATATTTGAAAAAGTTTGCTCGTTTTAACACTTAAATGTGGTAAAATTCACCAATTTTTAAAGCTAATTCCTTGAAATTATTGCAATATGCACATATGAGGCTTGCATAATCACTTTATTCTATATAGGAGGTAAATTTTGGTGATCTAAACTTGAGGATAATTATATAGAATAGTCCTTGAACCATTCTAAATGTATTGTTTATTTTAGAATGGTTTGAAGTTGTAATTGCATATTTTAAGCTTGCACAAATACACTAGAGTTTAGTAATATTCATGATATCAAATGGTCCTCAAACCATTCCATTTCACATTGCCTGTCTCCCAAAATTTCTTTTCCCCTATCATTTAGTATTTCTTATCCCCCCTGTGCATGGATGGTCTTTCTGGATGAGGGATGTACATGGTGATTTGTGGTGGGTTATCATGCAGGTAGGGCTTTAACACACAATAGCTAAAAGTCATAGAGGTAACCAACAATAGTGTTTAGGACTGAGCAACATATAGAATGTAAGTAATCAATAGATGTAGAGTAGCATGCAGGGGAGAAAACGTGAAATATGGCTCGGATATCTGTGTGTACTAGGCCACATGTAATGCTTCATATGACACACTTAACCAGGTAACCTTAAATAAGGTGGCAAAGTAGGTCACAGAGGAGTTGAATAGGATACTTTCACCATAGAATTTTCAACAATAGGGTAGTGTTACTCTCTCTCTCTCTCTCCATCTCTTTGTCTCTCCCTCTCTCTTGTGCACACATGCACACACATGCATGTACGCTTACACACAGTCATGAATACACCTTTTAGTGCATGCATGCACACGTGAGAGAGAGAGAGAGAGAGAGAGAGAGAAAGAGAGAGAGAGAGAGATTTCATGCATCTATTGATAGCCGTTTTTCGGCTCTCCTTAATTGCCATAGTGAGTTACCTCACCCTACCAAAATCACCTAAACATTAAGGCTGTTCTTACCTTTCATTATACATAGGTGCGCGTGAGTTAGGGGGCTTTTCCCATATCTTCTTAAAACCCTCAGTTAGCTAGTTATTGGGCTAGTTGAGCCAAAAAAAAAAAAGATATATTATGACCCATTTGTGTGTAGATATCTCATTGTATATAGGGCCTAAATATAAGGAATTTTCATAATTATTTTGATATTTATTTAAATATTTCTACCTAGGTGTGTGTTATTTCCCTATGTATGCTATGTACATTGACTCACCATAACCACAATTTTCTTACCATTTTGCATGCTCTTTATTCCTTATAAAAATATCTTCACAGAAGCTTCTCTTATTTATTGTGAATCCACTCCTAAAAAAAAACCTCAAAAATACTTTCCACCATCAGTCATTGCCTTTCACTAAATTCCTATTTCTTACAGGTATTATTTCTACCTCTTGTAAATAAATATACATCAATAAAACAAATGAGGGCCCTCCTCATTTGATTCCCTATATTTTCATATATTTATAGCCCACACTATTCTAGATTCCATAAATTGTTTATATATACTAGCTGTCTTTTTTCATCATATCCATGTATTATATTTGTGCATAATCCACAACCATGCAAATTTTCAAACCCCTAGGAATCAATTATGTCATGCTCTCATGAAAGGAGGGGCTCACATTTTGAGCCATATGCAAATTCAACAAAAGGGGGCCACTCAAGACTTTTTTGTGAAGAAAAAACAGGTATTTTGGTGGCAATTTTAATATCCATCTCCACTCCGAATTTGAAGTGGTGGTCAAAAGAGAAAATGTGGACCAAAAGCTGAATAATCACCTCAAAACTTTTGGTGATTTTTGGAGCAACCACCGGTGATCTAGGATTTTTTTAGTGGACCCTAGTCTGCCCACTTTTCTCACAAGTAGCCCATAGTCTTCTCTCACCTCTTTCCACACTTCTACACACACACACACACACACACACACACACACACACACACACACACACACACACTCATTCCTCTCAATATCTCACACAAACCTGCACCTTCCATGGTTTCTCTCACCTTCTTCACCATTAACCTCCCCTCTTACTTCCATAGTTCTCATATGGGCTCTCCATGTACATACACCATCTCTATGCCTCTCTCTATTACTTCCAAAGTACAATTCCATCTTACTCTTTCTCTATATACATAAAATTCATCATGTAAACCATGCTTAACCTCTGCAAATTAAGAGATATCATCAACCAAATTTCCATTTTCATCGTGATAATCAACCTTGGCGGCAGTGGCGTAAAGAAGAGAAGACGAAGAAGAAGATCGATAGTCATTTTGAGAACCTACACAAGTAAGTCAAGAACTTCTTCAAGCTTCACCATCACAAAGATTTACTCACTTCAACCATCCACCTCATTCTACCCATTGTAAATATGACATTAACTTTCTAGTGATTACTAACACTAACCACTAACATACTAACACAAAATAGCCATTGACCTAACCATAAAAGACAGCTCACCTCAAGACATGTGCATAGTAACTCTCTCTCTCTCTCTCTCTCGCTCTCATTTCTTAAAACTCTATTTTCACCTTATTTACCATCAATAATGCTCTCTTTTGAGCCCACATCCATGACTCAAGCAGACAAAGAAGGCCCGCAATGTTTTGATATTAAGAAAAAGTCATAATCCTAATTTGTTAGCTCGTAAATTAGGATTTCCAAATAATCTTAATGAGGGTTTTCAACCTATAAATAGGACCCTCTCCTTCTTGTAAAACAACCTCCAATATCTCACATAGCACCCCAACACTCTATGCGTGAGGAGAGACGTAGGCGTAGCAACCATTTTGTGAGCTTCACTTTTGGTGTGAGAGAAGCTTTCAAGCTACACATTGCAAGTGAGAGAGTGTGAGCTCCAAAAATCTCAAAACCACTATTATATATGCTCCTTCATCATCAATAAATTGAGGTTTGGTGCATCAAAGGAGTGATTCGACGTTCAAATCTTCGTCCTTCCATTTGTGCAATACGGTTTGGTGAATTCAAGGTGACTTGTGTGTTTTGAGTTTCGATCGGTTGATCTTGTTTTTTGAAAGTGTTTAGTGTGTTTTCATTGTCAATTTTGTGTCCATTGTAAGAGGGTATTGTGGTGAGAGGTCTCCCACACCCTAAGACAGTGTGTGTTTTGGCAATGTTTAGCAATCACTAAGCATTGAGTGAGTTATGTACAAGCTCTACGATAGCATCATAACGAACCATCTCCATTTGCAAGTCACAAATAAGGTATTACGCAAGATCCATTCCTCTCTCTCTTCCCTTTGCTCTAGCTCTCTCTAGTCCATTTTGTGTGTGTCTTGGTGTGAAGTTGCTTGTGTGTGTGTGTTTTGTGGTGTATCTTATTGGTTGGAAAAAATCTCTTGCGTCCTAGTTCGCATACCATAACTAGGTGGTCCCCCTATCTTGTTTGGGTTTGGCTGTGGGTTTGTTGTTTTGTTGTGCTTGTGGTTGCCCCAGCCCCAATTGAGCAGCACGGGAGCCTTGAGGGGTGTTTAGAGGTCGCCTCTCTTGTTGCCCGCCCTGGACCGCCTCAATTTTGATGCTCCCACGGAGGACAGCTTATGTATGTTGGTGTGAATACTTAGATTTTAGAGTAATCAAGCAGCGTGCATGAATCATGAAAATTTGTATGACCCATTTGTTGCTATTGCAAGGCAAAAAGTGCATATCATTGTAAGCACAAAATTACAATTTCAACGAGTAATTCATAGGATTATAGGTCCTCTTAAGTTGGTTGAGATAAACGCTTTAGTAAACCCTCTTATTTTGACTCTGATTAGGTACGACCTTAGTTTGGACGTCTATATTTTCGTTTTGTTTTGAGAATTAGGTCATGCATAGACCATGGATAATGGCCCAGGAGTAGAGGTTTTCCCCTTCCATTTCACTCCACACATTAGAATAAACATTGTAATTAGTAGAAAAATCCATTTTGAACAACGTATGGTGTTCATGTTTGGTGCCGAAAGAGTAGGAGAAATTCTCGCATCACCAAACCCTATCATCTTGCCTCTTATTGATTATCATAGGTCGTTTGATGTAAATATCTTTATTTTGTTGTAGAATAGATTGCCAGTTAGAAAACATTATTGTGTAAATATTTTTAAGAAAGAAAAAAAAAAACGTGTGTCACTTTGAAATCAATTCAATGGAAAGCCAACGCCAAATGTCTGGGTATCCTCTTTTCTTCGGAGAGCCTGGAGAGGATGCAGAATTATTTTTAGCAAATTTCAAGATGTCTTGTCGTATCAAGAGGATAGTAACTAATCAAGAACGTGTAGAAATGTTTGAGGTAGTCCTTAGTAAAGATGCTAGCACTTGGTTTGACTCTTTGCCTGAGGAAGTTAAAGGGAATTATAGTGAAGTTGTGAACCATTTCAAGAGATACTTCTTGGATCCCCAAAACACTCAAAAGCTGTGGCAAGACATTGTTTCTCACAAACAAAAAGACTTAGATGACTACTACATGTATAAACAAGAGTTTCTACGTCTTTGGGCTGTATGGGTGAGAAATGTCGCTAACCCTGGTGATGGTGCAGAGTTCCTAAAGAAGGAGAGGTTCATAGCCGGTCTCTTTCCCACACTCAAGATAAAAGTTGAGGCGGGTGCACCTGCTACCTTTGATGCAGCTGAAACTAGAGCTGTTGAGAAGTATAGGAAACTCAAGTGCCTAAGAGGAGAGGTTCCAATAGAGGGTCCTAGACCTAAGGGAAAATTACAAGCATCAACATCCAGAGAGATTCCGGAGGTAAGAGTAGAGGTAATTGAAAAGTTAAATGAATCCTTAAGTAACTTGTCAATTCACCTTGCACAAGCTGTAGGTCCTAAGTGTTGGGGTATAAAGCCCAATGTGGTCGCCCAGGTAAGTGGGCGGGCCGCCAGGTATGTACACATATTCTTTTGTAAAAACCTAATAAGAACTCACTTTGCTCTACACATTACAGTAGAGCGAGTTCACCATATCGTCGTGCTCTTCTTCTCGCACTCTCTCTCGCATCCCACTTCCGCTCGTTAATTTGTGGCTGTCTACACATCGAAGGACGGCTCACAGTTCTTGGAGGCGTGTCACATACGACACGGGCGCATCTACACACAGACTGTAGGCGACATCCACTAGTTCATCAGGTTGATATTGGTTCAGAGGTCAGTTTACAGGGGAAACTCTGCTGAATTTTTTCCAGAAAAGTAAACTACTGTGAAGCGTAGCTATGGCTGGATCATAGGACACTGCTCTTTACAATATCAAGAAGCTGGATGGAAACTATTTCCCATTGTGGAAGAAGCAGATTTGGCACGGGTTGGTACAAAAGAAGCAGATAAAACCTATAAAGCTCAAGGGGATAAAACCAGAAGATATGGACGAAGATGAATGGAGCGAAATGGATGAATTGGCACTTTCTACCATTATGCTGACTTTGGCAGAAAGCGTTTACTTCAATGTAGCAGACGAGATGTCGGATTATCAAGCATGGTTAAAGCTGAGTGATCTTTATGAGAAGCAGAGTGCAGCTTCACAGGTATACTGGCTTAAGAAGCTTGTTGACTTGAAGATGAAAGAAGGGACACCTATGTCCAATCATCTAAATGATTTCAACACAATCTACAGTCAGTTGTCAGCTCAAGGTGTCAAGTTTGATGAACCTGTTAGAGCTATGTTCCTGTTGATCACATTGCCGGAAAGTCGGGACACTTTTCTCACAGCTTTGAGTAATTCTGCACCTCCAGATGGTTTGAACATAGCAGGTGTAGAAGGAAGTCTGCTTACTGAAGAAACCAATAGAAAGACAATGGACAAAGGCAAAGGAACAACCTTAGTTGTCAGGGGAAGGACCAAAGAAAAGTACAAAGGTGGAAAGAGGAATTAGTCTCGTAGCAAGTCCCGCAGTGCTAAAGGCAAGAGTGACATAGAATGCTACCATTGTGGCAAGAAGGGTCACATGAAAAGAGACTGCAGAGAATGGAAAGCAGAAAAAGGCAAAGAGAAAGCTGAAGACCATAGTGAGAAGAACAAGTCCTCAGTGAAGATTCAAGAAATAAATGTGACAAACACTGTTGCAGAGGATGACAGTCTAGTGTCAGGAGACATCTACTTCTTGAAGAATACAATGGACTCAACTCTTCTTATAGCATCTGATGGATATGCACTGAGTGACTGGATTATAGACTCAGGGGCATCACTTCATGTGTCTCCAAACAAGGAGTGGTTTACCTCTTATGTGACCACTAAAGATCATGTTCGGCTAGGCAATGGGCAGACATGTGAGATCTTAGGTGTTGGAGATGTTCAATTGAAGTTTCAGAATGGCTCTTCTTTCACGCTGAAGAATGTGAGACATGTTCCCGCAATTACAAAGAGCTTGATCAGCACAGGTTTACTTGATGATGCTGGCTACGTCACCACTTTTGGACAGAACATGTGGAAGATATCCAAGGGTTCTATGACAATAGCACATGGAGTAAAGTCTGGAGGACTTTACATGATTTATGTATCAAATGTCTCTAAAAATGTAATCAATGTAACCGAGCAGCCGAACGTTTCTGTGTGGCATAGCCGGTTAGGACATATGTCCAAGAAGGGAATGGAAATCTTGTCTCTTTCTGGTTATTTGCCTGGCTTTTCATTTAATGATTTTGAATTCTGTGAACATTGTCTGTATGGTAAGAAAACACAACAGCCACATAAGCATAGAAGCAGTAGAAGAGATACACAGTTGGCACTTGTTCATAGTGATTTGTGTGGACCTATTCCTAACGTATCTCTAGGGGGAGCTTCTTACTTTATGACATTTATAGATGATTACTCGAGGAAAGTATGGGTTTACTTTCTCAAGCACAAGGATGAAGCGTTTAGTGTTTTCAAAACGTTTGTGACACTTGTGGAGAATCAGAGTGGCAAGAAGCTTAAATGCTTACGCACTGACAATGGTGGAGAGTATGTTTCAAAGGCCTTTCAGGAATTTTGTGAGTCAAAAGCTATAAAACGTGAACTTACTGCTCCTTACAATCCTCAACAAAATGGTGTTGCTGAGAGGATGAATAGGACCATACAAGAGAAGGTCAGAAGTATGTTGTCTAATGCACAGCTGCCAAATGGGTTTTGGGCTGAAGCTGTATCAAGAGCTGTTCATCTTGTAAATAGATCTCCTAGCAAGGTTTTGCAGAAGGATTCAGTGCCAGAGATGGTATGGTCAGGCAAAATTCCCTCATACAAGCATCTCAGAGTCTTTGGCTGTGAGGCATATACTCACGTTCCAAAGGAATTTAGGAACAAACTTGAGCCAAAGAGTAGAAAGTGCATCTTTCTAGGCTATGGTAATTCTGGTGAGATGGGGTACAGACTTTGGGATCCCGAATCCAGAAAGGTTGTCCGCAGCAATGATGTTCACTTTAATGAATCCAAATATCATTCTAAACCAGAGAGGGTTGAGGAGATTAGAAGAGTTGTCTTCCAAGAAGATGGACCTGCACGTGCAAGACATAATGTCAGGGCTCAAGAGGAGCAAGGACAGGATAGAGTGGAACCACAGGTTGTGGCTGAGCCTAAGCCACCTATTGTGCGTAGATCTGGACGTGTCACGCGACCTCCTGATAGGTTTGTTCCATCTATGAACTATGTCATGTTGACTGATTGCAATGAGCCTTCATGTTACAAGGAAGCAGTGCAAATGAAGGACTCCAAGAATTGGCAATTGGCCATGCAGTCAGAGATGACAGCTTTGCATAAAAACCAGACATGGAAGCTAGTTAAATTACCACGGGGCAAAAAGGCTCTACCTTGTAAATGGGTTTACAGGTATAAGATCACCGCTCATGATAGTCAGCCAAAGTACAAAGCAAGGCTTGTTGCCAAGGGATTTAAGCAAGAACAAGGCATTGACTTTGATGAAGTCTTCTCTCCGGTAGTCAAGATGACTACATTGAGATGCTTTCTTGCATTGGTTGCCATATTAGATTTGGTGTTGCACCAAATGGATGTCAAGACAGCGTTCTTGCATGGTGATTTAGATGTGGAAATTTACATGCAGCAGCCAGAAGGGTTTGTTGAGAAAGGCAAGGAAGATTGGGTATGCCAGTTGTTAAAGAGTCTTTATGGCTTAAAACAATCACCGAGGGCATGGTACCATAAATTCCACAAGTTTATGCTTTCTCAAGGCTACAAACGTAGTGAGTTCGATCACTGTCTATATACAAAGAAGGCTAAGGATGGCAGTTGGCTGATCCTTATTTTGTATGTGGATGACATGTTGATTGCTGGCAAGCACTTGGAAGAAATTTTAGCTTTGAAGTCAAAGATGGCAAAATCGTTTGACATGAAAGACATGGGTGAGGCAAGTCATATACTTGGTATGCGCATTGAGAGAGACAGATCAAAGAAGTTGATTTGGTTATCTCAAACAGAGTATATTGACAAGGTTTTGCAACGTTTCAATATGGAGGAGGGAAAGGAATTGAGTGTTCCATTGCCACCATATGTGAAACTTAGCAAACAAGATTGTCCTGTGTCTAAGGAAGAACAGGCTGAAATGGATAAGATTCCATATGTGTCTGCAGTGGGTAGTTTGATGTATGCAATGATTGCTACTCGCCCAGACATTGCATTTGCAGTGGGAGTAGTAAGTCGATACATGTCAAACCCAGGCAAGAAACATTGGGAGGCAGTGAAAGGAATATTGAGATACCTGAAAGCTACAAAGAGTATGCGTATATGCTATGGGAGTCAGGAGCTAAGTGTAAAGGGTTTTACAGACTCAGATTATGCAGGTGACTTAGACAACCGAAGGTCTACGTCAGGGTATGTCTTTACATTGGCTGGTGGAGCAGTATCATGGCGTTCTAGATTACAAGATTGTGTTACTCAGTCTACTACAGAGGCTGAATATGTTGCAGCATTAGAGGCATGCAAAGAATCAATTTGTCTTAATCGACTAGTAACAGATTTGGGAATCAAAGAAGAGATGCCTGTGTTATATTGTGATAGTCAAAGTGCTATACAATTGGCTCGCAATCCAGTTTATCACTCAAAGACAAAGCATGTGGATGTGAAGTATCATTTCATCAGGGAAATGCTCGAGGATAAGCAACTTCAGCTTGCCAAAGTTCACACCACAGAAAATCCTGCTGATCTACTTACAAAAGGACTTCCCTCAGAGAGCTTTGCGCATTTTTGCAAGAAGTTAGGTGTAGGGTAGTACATCACTTCTCTACATCTCTTGTATATTAGCTTGTATAGTAGCTTCTCTCACACTTAAATTACCACATTGGACTTTAAGTGGGAGGTTGTTGGGGTATAAAGCCCAATGTGGTCGCCGAGGTAAGTGGGCAGGCCGCCAGGTATGTACACATCTTCTTTTGTAAAAACCTAATAAGAACTCACTCTGCTCTACACATTACAGTAGAGCGAGTTCACCATATCGTCGTGCTCTTCTTCTCACACTCTCTCTCGCATCGCACTTCCGCTCGTACTCCTTCACTAAGGACCAAGCAAAGAAGTCAGAAGACCGAGATCCACCACGACCTAGGAGAGTCTTGCAATGTTGGAATTACGGAGAGTCTGGACATGGGATGTATAATTGTCCTTGGCCCCGTGGGGAGCCAGGGAGACCTAACTTGAATTACCTAGTGATGAATGCAGGTGATGGAACTAGTCAACAACCACGGCTTCTACAAAGGCGAAACGAAGCAAGACCACCTCCACGAGGAGTGGAAGGAGTTCCACCTTTGCCAGATCCAAATGTGCATGTGGTAGAGGTGACAAATTCCAATGAGGTGGAGATGGAAGAAAATGGCATTAAGCGTGGCCGTGGAAAAGGTAAGGAGAAAGAAGGAGTCATGTCACAAAGTGACCATGGACGAGAAAAGAAGACAAAGGAGACCAAGGAAACAAAAAGGACTCGACATCGTATCAACCTCCAAGATTTCCCTCTTGGACATGGTATGGCTCCGTACAACTTGTTGGAAGACATGAGAGGTAAGGGTCATGATATCTCAATTTCTTGCATTATGTCCACAAGTTAGGAGGGATTTAACAAGGGCAGTTAGCACTAGGAGAAAGGTAAAAGAGAGTGTGCCTGTTGTAAAAATTGCACAAGCTGAAATGAATGAGGACATTACACCGGTGCTAGACTGTTACATCAAGGGAAGATTGGTTAGGAAAGGTCTAGTGGATGGGGGTGCACAAATTTGCATCATGACAGAGGGACTCATGCAAAGACTAGGCATGCACATCCATGAGACACCTGAAATCAAAGTCAAGATGGCAAACAATAGCAAAGTTAGGTGTGTAGGCATTTGTAAAAATGTCTTTGTAGAGGCCTTTGGCATTAAGAAGGCGGTGGATTTTTATGTTATGTCGACCAAGGGAAGTGGTTATCCATTTATCCTAGGAAGACCATGGCTAATGAAAATGCGAGCTTTGCAGGATTGGAAGAGTGAAAAATTAATTTGCAGGAATGACAATCATAAGAAGGTTGTCTTTGACATGAAGGAGCAACGCCAATAGGAGCTCCATGAGGAATCATCTCAAAGTGAGATGGAAGAAGATTGGACCGATAACACTTCAGAAGAAGAAAGTAGCGGCAGCATTACTAAAGAGGAGTCTTCCATTGAAGTCATGGGGGTAAGGTTTAAGCCAACCAACCAAGAGACCTCTTGTCAAGGTTTGGAGGAGGTAGGTTCCCAAGAGAACCAAAATGTGGAAGATGAAGGAATGTTAGAAGGTATGTTGTCTACAACACTTACAAAGGATGAAAGAGAGGAGTTCAAAGGTGTGTTAAAGAAATTTCCTAAACTTTTTGCTAAAGACTACACCGACGTGCGTGGAGTAGATGATGTTCAACACAAGATCGAGCTAAAGCCAGAAACCAAACCTAAAGCTCAAAAGCTACGAAGGCTAGGAGTCATCAAGGAGCAGGCTCTACTCAAGGAGGTAAGAAAGCTTCTAGCAGAAGGTTTCATTTATCCAGTGGATAATTCAGAGTGGGTCTCTCCCGTTGTTGTCACTCCCAAGAAAAACGGGAAGTGGAGGGTGTGTGTGGATTACCGTCCACTCAATGAGGCAACAAAAAGAGATCACTTTCCCCTCCCATTTTAGGATGAGATACTAAATGAGGTAGCTGGTCATGAGAAGTACACTGTGTGTGATGGCTACTCAGGTTACTTTCAAATAGTGATTGCATTAAAGGACCAATTGAAAACAACCTTCATCACTCCTTGGGGTTGTTATGCTTTTAGAGTCATGCCATTTGGCCTGACAAATGCTCCTGCAACTTTCCAACGTTTCATGAACATGGTGTTTCAAGCATTCTTTGGAAAGTCAATTAGGGTGTTCATTGATGATTTCTGCATTTATAGCTCAAAATCATTGCATCTACAAAGGGTCGAAGAAGGATTGAAGAAGCTTTATGACATGGGAGGTCAACTCAACCTGGACAAGTGCCACATAGGTGAGGATGAAGTGATCTTGCTCGGTCACAAGGTTTCCTATAAAGGCATTGAGGTGGATCCTTCAAAGGCAAAGGCTCTTATTGAGCTCCCATCACCCAAGAATCTCAAAGAGGTCATATCATTCATTCAAAAGGTGAAGTATATGTCACGCTTCATTCACTTAGCCTCGGAGTTACTTCACCCCTTGCAAAAATTGACACAACAAGTCGAGTTTGTTTGGTTTGATGAGCTTGAAGAATATTTTTGTAACATCAAAATCATTCTGTCATAACTACCAACACTCATGCCTCCTTGCTGGGGATACACATTCTTTGTTAGCTCTAGTGTTGGGAAAGAAACAATTGGTGCTGTTTTGCTACAACAAGATCACCACAGTACGAGGATTCAACCCATCTACTTTGCTAGTAGGGTCATGAATGCTTTGGAGAGAGGCTACACGGAGGCAGAACTCATGATGCTTTCTCTCATGTTTGCGGTGAGAAAGTTTAGATCATACTTGCTACCAAAACCTTTTGTAATTCTCACTACAAAAAATTTGTTCCCTTGGGTGTCATCTTAAATGAATCTTAGTACTAGGATCTCTAAGTGGATTATGGAGTTGCAAGAGTTCCAATACTCTTTCAAGGTAGAAGATAGTGTGCGTGCACAATTGGCAGGGATTCTCACTTATAGGGTACATGAGAAGGAGATTAAGGTGCCTGAAGTAAAAACCCTACCATTTCCACCACCTAAAAGTATTCCTAATGCTTTTACCTTGTTCTTTGATGGAGCTTTTCGACGAGTCACAGGAAAAGCAGGGGGAGGGCTAGTATTGTTCAACCCAAGTGGAGAGGTGGTCATGAAAGAGAAGGTCAATCTACCAGGTTCAACTAGCAACAATGAGGCAGAATACGATACACTACTTCATGGTTTGAAAATGTGCATTAGTCAAGGCATACAACGTCTCATAGTAAAGGGGGATGCACTTCTCATTGTGAAGCAAATCTTGGGCATTTGGGCATGCAAGAATGAAAGCCTCAGGACAAAGGTTCATGCCATTTGTAGGTTGTTTAATCAGTTTGAAGAAGTGCAACTCTATCATATTCCTAGGAAACAAAATGAAGATGCCGATTTACTTGCACAACAAGCAGTTACATGTGTTGAGAAAGAAGTGCAGGTCATCATGGTGACAGCAGTTGTCAAGCAACCAAGATACCAGGGGTTGGAGTCATTGGCTCCCATTATTGGCTACATTTTGGAGGGCGAGTTTCCACAAGAATTCACTAAAGCTCAGAAGAAGAGACTCATGAAGAAGTCAAGTTTCTATCTCTTCCTAGAAGGTTCCCTCTATCATAGAGGGAAGGATCAGCTGTGCAGAAGAGTACCAACTATTGAGGAAATTCCAGCCATTCTAAAAGGTTTGCGCGAAGAGGCATGTGGTGGTCATTTTGCCCAAGAATTAACCGTGAAGAAGATTTTGCTTGCAGGGCATGTTTGGCCAAGCTTGCATGTGGATGTCCAACATTGGTGTAAAAGCTGTCACAACTGTCAAGTAAATGGAAATAAAAGGCTGTGCATGGTCAGAGGCAAATAGTTCTTGCAAATGGACCCTTTGAAAAGTGGGGCATTGATGCTATGGGTCCTCTGTCCAGAACAAAAAATGGTAAACTCTACATTCTAGTGGCTGTAGATTACATGACTAGGTGGGTAGAGGCTCAAAGTGTGGCCAGGGTAAATGGAAAAATAGTGAGAAGGTTTGTCTACACTAATATTTGTTGTAGATTTGGCACACCTCTGTAGATTTTTTCTGATAATGGTCCAGGGTTCAAGAAGGGTTTACTCACAGAAGTTTGTGAAGAGCTTCACATTCTACATCGTCATAGCACACCATACTACCCACAATCAAATGGTTTCGTGGAGAAGGCTAATGGTGTCATTGCAGGCATCATTAGAAAGATGGTACAAAACAAGACAAAATTATGGGATGACTTCTTGGATGGTGCCTTGTGGGCATATTGAACCACATATAGGGAAGCCACGGAGTTCACACCATTTCACTTGGTCTATGGTCAAGAGGATTTGCAGCCTATCGAGCTCAACATTCCAACAATGCGGCTTCATGGCAATGGTGCACAAGATGATCAAGATGTATGGATGGATCGAATTCTTACACTAGTGGAGCTTGAGTGGAAAAGAGAAGCAGCCTATGAGTGTTACAAGAGGAAAGCTACACAGGCGAAGGAGAAGCTTGACAAGAAACTGAAGGACAAAGGCATCAATGAAGGAGATCTTGTGCTAAGGTATGACAATCGACTCGATAATCGTTTTGATACCAATTTTGAAACTAGAAGGCAAGGACCATACATAGTCAAGAAGGCCTTCAATTCAAGTTACTATCAACTTATGGACTTGAATGGTAAAGAGAACTCTAGGAAGGTAAATGGGTATCCCTTGAAGCCCTATTTGAGTCGCCTTCTACCAAAGGATCTACCGAAGGACTATCAAAAAGCGATTATCTCATGTAAGTTTTGCTGCATGAAGCATGAGTGTGACAAGAAGCCACACAATGAAAATCTTGTCAAGGGACCAGATATCATAGAGGACTCAAAAGCACTCTCTTTGCAAAAGATGCTCTATGATGGTACATGAATATACCATTATCATGGGGGAGGGCTAATGATAGCCGTTTTTCGGCTCTCCGTAATTTCCATAGTGAGTTACCTCACCCTACCAAAATCACCTAAACATTGTGGCTGTTCTTACCTTTCATTATACATAGGTGTGCGTGAGTTAGGGGGCTTTTCCCATATCTTCTTAAAACCCTCAGTTAGCTAATCATTGGGCTAGTTGAACCAAAAAAATAAAAAAAATAAGATATACTATGGCCCATTTGTGTGTAAATATTTCATTGTATATAAGGCCTAAATATAAAGAATTTTCATAATTATTTTGATATTTATTTAAATATTTCTACCTAGGTGTGTGTTATTTGCCTATGTATGCTATGTACATTGACTCACCATTACCACAATTTTATTACCATTTTGCATGCTCTTTATTTCTTATAAAAATATCTTCACAGAAGCTTCTCTTATTTTTGGTGTGAATCCACTCCTAAGAATAAACCTCAAAAATACTTTCCACCATCAGTCATTGCCTTTCACTAAATTCCTATTTCTTACAGGTATTAGTTCTTAACTTTTGTAAATAAATATACATCAATAAAACAAATGAGGGCCCTCCTCATTTGATTCTCTATATTTTCATATATTTATTTTTTATATATTTATAGCCCACACTATTCTAGATTCCATAAATTGTTTATATATACTAGCCTGTCTTTTTTCATCATATCCATGTATTATATTTGTGCATAATCCACAACCATGCACATTTTCAAACCCCTAGGAATCAATTATGTCATGCTCTCATGCAAGGAGGGGCTCCCATTTGGAGCCATATGCAAATTCAACAAAAGGGGGGCCACTGAAGACTTTTTTGTGAAGAAAAAACAGGTATTTTGGTGGGATTTTTAATATCCATCTCCACTCCGAATTTAAAGTGGTGGTCAAAAGAGAAAATGGGGACCAAAAGCTGAATATTCACCTCAGAAATTTTGGTGATTTTTGGAGCAACCACCGGTGAGCTAGAATTTTTTGAGTGGACCCCACTCTGTCCACTTTTCTCACAGGTAGCCCATAGTCTTCTCTCACCTCTTTCCACACTTCTACACACACACACACACACACACACACACACACACACACACACACACACACACACACTCATTCCTCTCAATCTCTCACACAAACCTGCACCTTCCATGGTTTCTCTCACCTTCTTCACCATTAACATCCCCTCTTACTCCCATAGCTCTCATATGGGCTCTCCATGTACATACACCATCTCTATGCCTCTCTCTATTACTTCCAAAGTACAATTCCATCTTACTCCTTCTCTATATACATAGAATTCAGCATGTAAACCATGCTTAACCTCTGAAAATTAAGAGATATCATCAACCAAATTTCCATTTTCATCGCGATAATCAACCTTGGCGGCGGTGGCGTAAAGAAGAGAAGATGAAGAAGAAGATCGATAGTCATTTTGAGAACCTACACAAGTAAGTCAAGAACTTCTTCAAGCTTCACCATCACAAAGATTTACTCACTTCAACCATCCACCTCATTCTACCTATTGTAAATATGACATTAACTTTCTAGTGATTACTAACACTAACCACTAACATACTAACACAAAATAGCCATTGACCTAACCATAAAAGACAGCTCACCTCAAGACATGTACATAGTAACACTCTCTCTCTCTCATTCCTTAAAACTCTATTTTCACCTTATCTACTATCAATAATGCTCTCTTTTGAGCCCACATCCATGACTCAAGCAGACAAAGAAGGCCCGCAATGTTTTGATATTAAGAAAAAGTCATAATCCTGATTTGTTAGCTTGTAAATTAGGATTTCCAAATAATCTTAATGAGGGTCTCCAACATATAAATAGGCCCCTCTCCTTCTTGTAAAACAACCTCGAATATCTCACATAGCACCGCACCCCAACACTCTATGCATGAGGAGAGACTTAGGCGTAGCAACCATTTTGTGAGCTTCACTTTTGGTGTGAGAGAAGATTTCAAGCTACACATTGCAAGTGAGAGAGTGTGAGCTCCAAAAATCTCAAAACCACTATTATATATGCTCCTTCATCATCAATAAATTGAGGTTTGGTGCATCAAAGGCGTGGTTCGACGTTCAAATCTTCGTCCTTCCATTTGTGCAATACGGTTCGATGAATTCAAGGTGACTTGTGTATTTTGAGTTTCTATTGGTTGATCTTGTTTTTAGAAAGTGTTTAGTGTGTTTTCATTGCCAATTTTGTGTCCATTGTAAGAGGGTATTGTGGTGAGAGGTCTCCCACACCCTAAGACAGTGTGTGTTTTGGCAATGTTTAGCAATCACTAAGCATTGAGTGAGTTATGTACAAGCTCTACGATAGCATCATAACGAACCATCTCCATTTGCAAGTCACAAATAAGGTATTACGCAAGATCCATTCCTCTCTCTCTTCCCTTTGCTCTAGCTCTCTCTAGTCCATTTTGTGTGCGTCTTGGTGTGAGGTTGCTTGTGTGTGTGTGTGTTTTGTGGTGTATCTTATTGGTTGGAAAAAATCTCTTGCGTCCTAGTTCGCATACCATAACTAGGTGGTGCCCCTATCTTGTTTGGGTTTGGCTGTGGGTTTGTTGTTTTGTTGTGCTTGTGGTTGCCTCAGCCCCAATTGAGCAGCACGGGAGCCTTGAGGGGTGTTTAGAGGTTGCCTCTCTTGTTTCCCGCCCCGGACCGCCTCACTATGAATGCGAGAGGGAGACACCAAAAGCATGCATTTGTGTGGTAAAGAAAAATTGAGGGATAGGAAGGACATTTTCCGATCTTGTTCATGTGCTATATATTATATTTTTTCATTCCTGCGATACCTTCTCCATATCCGATCCCCATGCGAATGTTCATTGATCTGAGAGATCTCTCATGGGTCTCATCCCTACAAAACATAGTTGACGGAGGATTCAAACCCAAACCAACTGCTCGAAAAGACTTCAAATAATGCCCACCTAGACAACCTAGTCGTGACACCTCCCATTCAGTTTTGAAAGGATCTTGCATGATTCTATTGTTTTTTCGATTTTCCCCACCCGGGTACTCCCTACTTGGATCTGATCCTACTCACACCATCAAGCTACAACTTGGGTGACCTCTTGAGTCCCCCTATTCTCCCATGCCCTTTCAAGATGCCTTTGCTCTACTTGAAATACTCAACCCACCTACTTAGTTGGCCTTTGCTTTGCTTGTATGTAGCCTAGTAAGTCTATTAATTCACTCTCTCCTTCTATGTACGAAAACATCCACATGAGGACATCCACAACATCTGTATCACTAATAGTCTCATTTGATGCCTACTCTATAATTGGTTTAGCAATGCCTACTTGATCATCTTTGACCTCAATGTACAATGTAGGGTACACATTCAAAACCCAAAAAGGCTGGCAGCACTAGTGTGGAAACCCTTGTCACAGATGGGTGGTTTAAGAACCACAAAAGGCTAGTGGCATTGGTGTGGAAACAATTGTCATGGATGGGAGACGTCTACTCGTTCATCTTTGGACTTGATGTAGAGCGTAGGATAAACATTCAAAATCAAAAACGACTAGTGACACTAGTGTGGAAACTTTTGTCACAGATGGGCGCTTTAAGAATCACAAAAGAGCTATTTTGAGCGCTCTCAATGTTACACAAGGCCGGACATGTAAAATAACAAATTGATTTCTCTCAAATATCACCATGTACAAATAGCACAACTACATTATTCAACTACTGTAGCACAAATGATTAAGGCTTGAATCAAGTGGTTTTCACCCACACGTCAAAAAAGCCGGATGGGCATTACTTTCTCCTTGTGGACAATGAGGTAACCTTGGATGCGCTATAGTGCTCTTGGACATCCATTAGGGAAAATTTGGACTCTTAAAGGGGCCCTATAAGGATTTTGACTTTCTCTCTCTTGTTCAAAACGTGTGCACGGTAAATTTTTTACAAATGAAATCAAAACTTGTCAGAATTTTTAGATTTAGAATGTACTCGTCAAGATCTATCCATTGATATATAGCATGCCATCATATTTTTTATATGCTAGAAGATTCCATTTTTTTATGTGACAGCTTCGTCCTATAAATGAAATCTCTCCCCACATTTTAGCTTATGTGGGGAGGCCATGACTTCTACAAATCAACTCCAAATTTGTCGGGGTTTTGGGATTTAGAACCTTCTATCTAAGATCTTTCCAATGATATGTTGGTTGATAGGGTTTTGACAAAGCATTTATGTACTTCACCAAGTTGCCCACTTTGGACAAGAGAGGCAAAGGAAAACCTCCGTATAGGGCCCCTTTGAGAGTCCAAATTTTTCCTAATGCTCTCTGACAATTCATTTCATGCCAAGTCAAAGTCACACGCATCTAAGTAGACATGTGTGGTAGATGCTTAATGATAGGTGGAAACCTTCATTGATTCCATTTGCTAGGCGCAAGTAATGATTTCCAGTAAATTATTTACCTACTTACGCTTCCTTCTTATGCTCCTCAAGATCCACAACCAAGTGACTTGACCCCAAGTAACAAAATCATGGTAAATCCAGCTTGGAACATAGTAGCATGCACTATTATCCGAATCATATGAGCAAGTGGGAGCACGAAAAGAAATATCTCGATCACTCTGGAACGTAAGGCTATCATCAAATGCAAGAAACATCATGATCGGCCCTAGTAGTCCAAGTCCCAATGAGAAGCCAAGCATGAGTAAGCACCCACGTGAAGTAAGAGTTGCATCTATTGATATGTAGACCCCAAATACAACACCAAATCTAGCAAGAAAAGCAGGATACACTCCCCCATTGATCCATGCCCTTATTTTGGTACGTTGATACTACTATCATATAGAATGAAAGTGTTTGCCAATCCTCACTATGTACTCAAAGAATCAAATTGATGCATCACACAATTGTCCAACACCATTCTCCTGAATCCAAGTAGGTATGGGACAAGAAAAAACCCTCCGAAGTCCATAATCAAAATCCCCATTCATTCTCAAGAGAAAATAGTGGCTGAACCCATTGTCATTTGCCACACAATCCCATTATTCTAATAGGGCTCCAGTGAAAGGCTATAATTGCACAAGTCAAGGAAAAGTGGAAAAAAATCAATCTACAATGGTGCCTTCTTTTGACCTCCTATGATACTTGAAAAATTAGATGACCAACAGATGCCAAAACAAGCCAACGAGCATTATCAAAGTGACTCCTCACTAGCCTTGGTTGATGTGCACTAAAAGCAAGTGGGTAGAGCCCTTGCTTGTTGGGAAATACAAATTTAGTAGTAAGCTTTTTCCCATTAGTTTATGCACACCGTCACACACACCTTCTAGAAGGAAATAGGGAGCAAAGTCTTCAGTGCACAAATAGAGAGAGCATGTCACATGACTATTCCTCTCCCTCTCTGTCATCCACAGAATGTTTCTTTTTCTTTGACTTTGTCTTCATGTCTTTGAGAGAGATTTCGTAGTAACAATGAGAAAAGATCTCCATTTTTCACGTGGTAAATTGTGAAAACTTCTAATGTTCTTAACAGATTTGTAGTTACTTTATCCAATGGCACCTCATGTTCAAGTTTTAACCCCTCCCTATTCACACATGGTTGTTGCCCACATGATTTTATACCATTGTGCAAGACACACTACTCTGCCTCTCTAGGGGTGCACTATATAATCATGTTAATGTATGTTTGGAAGATGTAGATGATGGGCATCCTCCTAGCCAACCAGACCTTGACTGAGTCTAAAATTTTGATGTGATGTATATCATTCTTCTAGAAAATCCTTGTAAAAGTGGCAATACAATTTTTGAGCCCAACGTTGTATATTCAAAGATGTATTCTTGTGTCATGAGCCTAAAAACTATGTAAGCAAGCCATTGGCCATATGAAAAGCCCTAGGTATAAAACCCCAAAACCCTTATTTTGAAAGGACCATTGTAACATTATCTAAAAGTGGGCGAGTGTTTTTGTTACGTACGACTCTGAGAAGCTATTCAATAGTAACTTGTTATTGGGTGAAAGCATGACTGGGTAGTACACTTTTATGGGTTGATTACTAGTTTTGAATAACTGCACTATTAGATGTGGCGCACTGTAAATTTTTTGCAAATTAATTCTAAATCTGGCGCCAAACAGCTTTTTAGATTCTGCTCTTCAAGATCTATCCAATGATATATCACACGCCTTGGGTTCTTCTATCTTTGTCAAGCATATTACAGCTATTAATTTGCCAAATAGTGATGTCTCGGACACAGCTTTGGTGTCCACCCAGTCATGCTTTCACCCTACAGAATTTTCTCTTAATCTGGTAATCAAAATTTCACTCGAAGAATTGCATTGTGCTCCTGGTCCCATGCTCTTTAATCTAAGTAAAATTATTCTTAGTTTTGTTTTGGTTCTTGAATACTTGTTTGTGAGCTATATCTACAAATTTGAGTGCCAAAATGGTTGTTTTTTGATATTTTGACCATAGGGGATTGTTGTTAAACCATAGGGCGCCCTATTTAGACTATTTTGTTGAAATTTTTAGGACTTTCATAACGATGGATTGGGATTTTGGTACCTTACTGGATGAACGTTAGGCTTTGTAGAATAGTGCCCTTAGGCCTATTATAGCTTCTCTAAAAGTTTCATTACAATTTGACATCATTTGTTTGATGACCTAGAGCAACGAGATAGGACATAAACAGATTTTCGATACCTAGAAGTAGGTAAGTAGCAACTACCACCATCAAATTTTGGCTAAAAGATCAAGGAAAAAACTGTTGAAAATCATATTTTGTCAAAAGAGACCATAACTTTGAAAAATAGAAAACTTGATGGTCAGAGTATAAAAGCTGATCAAAACCGACAAAATTTGGTACCATAGGTATCAAAAAACTTACAGGAAGCAAACTGAGAATATTCATCCAAAATGGTGGAGGAACATGGATCGCAATCCATGTACCTGTGAGACGGTTGGATATAATGTAACGGAAAAATGGACTATGAACATTGAGAATAGCGAAATTAAGAAAAGTGTTGTGAACATTTTTATGAGAATACTTTGAGAAAATAGAGGGAGAACTTGATTAGAGGTTGCAACATAACCATTATACCTAGTTTACTTGGCATGAACAATCCTTTTCAAGAGAGAGAATTGAAGAACTTGACAACAAAAGAGGACCGGATTTATTTGGAGCCGGTCCCCCCTCCAAAATTCTTTTGTATTATAGCTTCTGCCATAAAGAGAGACTTGGTACAATACAAGCTTTGTGGTTTTTGAGACCTTGATGGTGCAATGAAGATAGAGAGCACCTCAGCACCTTATTCATAAAACATGACAAGCACCTCAAGCACCTTAGTCAGCAAGCACAACAAGAACCTCAATCTTGGGACGGTTTCCCACGTCAAGCTCAACCTTAGCTTGTCTAAGGTCATAGGTCTAAGGACTTTTAACACTAACCTTCGGAGGTCTTTAATGAATATAACCCTAAGGCCTTTAAGGCTCCATTAATTGGCATTGCTCTTTACTAGACCATCTTCCATTTGGACCCATTGCCTTTGGTCCCATGCTAAGTTAAATCTAAAAGCACATGTCTCTATCCTAACTCTTTTTCCCATTTATTCTCTCATATTAAAGGATCAGTTTAATATGAGAAAATCATTTGGGTTAGTTAGATATTAAATTTTATGACATTACCTCTCTCTTGAAATCATAGTCGTCCTCAACTATGAGGTACAGAAGATAAAGCTTTAGTCATTAGTCTATGTTTCTTAGCGGATAGAGGTTCCATTTTTACACTTCTACATCATTCCAAAATGGATGACTAGTCCATTTGGGGCTTGGGAGACTTAGCTACTGCAAGCATGTATGCTGACCAGTCCATTTCATTCTTCCAAAGTAGACTGACAAATTCTACTTGGTGTTTAAGAGACGTTGGTGCAGCCAAAGTTGTAATGTGCAATAAAGTGATCTATGCCAAGCAATGGATGGTAGCAGGCACATAACAAAGAGTAAAAGACAATGTGGAAGACCTGGGCAAGCAGATGCTAGTGCAAATGTATGCCTAACGTGGATTTTTAGGCCAAAAAGGTGCAAGGATTGTCCAGATGGGATGACAAGTCAAGGTGCCTGAGATTATGGTTCAAGGACCTAGAATGTGGTCTTTGAGATAATGTGCAAGCTGGTCCAAACGGCTCGTCAAACAGAGCTTTGATGTGAAAGTTATGTCGATTTGAAGTTAGAAGATTTTGCAGATCCTCGACAAAAATGACAGATGGGGACAGGTGGTCTGGACAGATATCAATGGATACATGTCTCTTGCTTGAATTATGGAGCATGCACGTCTTTTTGGATTGCGAAACAGAGCTCTATAAAGAAAGTTATGGCCATCAGAAGATTTTTCAAGGGCTAGTTATGGGCCAAGTTGACCACATTGAGGGAGGTGCCATCTAGCATTCTTTGGAACTCAACAAAGTTTAAGAAGGTAGTACATAGGAGGTGAAGTGAGTGGGATTTGACAGTTCATCAATTGAAAGCACGGGCGAGAAGTTATGCGAGATTAAAAGTGAGTGCCTTTATTAGGGATGCGGTGACATATGTTTTTTACCGTTTTTCACAGCCTCGGTTTTCGGCATCAAAAGAATCAAGATGCGGTGAGCACATAGCGGATTGGAGTTGGAAAGGAGAGCCATCTACTGGTTTTGTTCGCTTGGATATTTGAGCACCGGCCAAGTAGTGGCAGCACTTGCAAGTTGAGGTGAAAAAGTGGATTTTCTAAAAAATCTGGATGGTTTTTGGAGCTTTGGAGGTCAATGAAGTTGAGCGTGCCATGTGGCGATAGAAAAAACCCACATGCGTAGTTGAGTGATGAAAGTTCATGCTATATGGGCCGAACGTCCCTCCTATTATGCATCAATAGAGAGTCAGAATGAGCTCTCTTATGGAGCTGAACCATGGCAAATTGGGATGGGCCCTATGCATCATGTCACAACTAATGAAGGCGGTGGAGAGGGGGGAAGGAGAACACACCTAGCACACAACACAATGCCTCAGTATAGCCCAGGGTATACACAACGCCCCAATCCACTAGAGTTCACCTTCAAATCTCAACACTACCTGCAAGCAAACCACCGCATGTACATGACCATACGCACACACGCCTTGCAATGCACCAGACAGACCCGATCACTCCGCTCTGCTCAGTTCACAGCCTTCCACACACACACACACACACAGCCTCTCTCTTACTCTCTTTGCACGACAAACCTCGGGGGACCACACGCCAAACACACCCGGAAATGCACGCACACAAGCAGAGACGAGAAGGGGAAAGGGGGAATGACGCCAAGAGATAGCAATAATGGCCTTCTTGCATATACAACACAATGTACAACCAATTCCTTGCCGGCACGAACCTCGGCAAAAGCTTCAACAAGCAAAAAGACACAATGGCTCCCCAAAAAAACCTAAGGAAAAAAGCCCCAAAAAATTCACGTCTATATCCCTTTATAGGGGTGGCTAAGCGACCCAAAAAGGAAAAAATGAGGACTTCCCTAGGCCGTTCACTTCAACTTGAGACCCTTTTAGAATTTTCCCTACATTGCTAGCATTTGGTTAACTTGGCTTTTGGAAACAATTGCATGGTGTACACATCTTTGTCCTTCATCGGCCCAACTTGGCCGCCCGCTTTTCTTTTGAATTGGCCTTTGGGAATGCCCTCTAGGCCGCTAGGCTTGGGTTTTTTCTCTTCCCCCTTTGAAATCTCTCTCTCCCTCTTTTGGCTCCACTGCTGCCCTTTATGGCGGGCGGGACCGCCCCTTGGATGGCCTTTGTGACTCTCTCTCTCTCTCTCTCTCTCTCTCTCTCTCTCTCTCTCTCTCTCTCTCTCTCTCTCTCTCTCTCTCTCTCTCTCTCTCTCTCTCTCTCTCTCTCTCTCTCTCTCTCTCTGTGGCTCTACTGGCGAGACTGTCCCTCTCTCTCACACACTTACCACCGAAACCTGCCGCGGGACCCTCCCCTATGCACAGCGCAGCGCCTTAATGGGAACGCCACCAGCGCAGCGCCTTAATGGGAACGCCAAAGCCTCAATGCAAGAAGCTCACCGTCGCCTCGTACACACTGCAATGGCCTCATTTCCTGGGTCTTATACCCTGCCAACTCACCACAATCCACTACCTATGGGATAATTTTCCTGCCACATGGCAGCCCCTGGATTACCAAGCCTTTGAAAAATTTCAACTCTTATGAAAACCCCCTAAAAGCTTCAAAAAAATTCATTTTTGCTTCCCAAACTGCACTGCCTGCCAACTATCGTGCGATGATCGGACTCCCAAGCAATCAAAACTGACTGAGACCTCGTATCTCTGGCTTCAAGCCGCATAACTCCCACCTCATCCAAAATCTGGGAAGACCTCGAATCGAGGCCAAGAAAAAACAAGAAAATCATCCGTATCCAATCTCGAACAAATGCATCCTACCTTTCGACTGCTGTAACTTTTTGCTCCGGGCTCTGTTTGACGAGCAGTCAAATCTTGCTAGCTCCATACATCACATAGCACCTTTTGGAACTTTGTCAAAGTCCAAAAAACACCATATGGCACAAATCCCCATGTGGTCAGGTGAGCACCAACCCTGCCTCTGGCAAAATTTCAAATGACCATATCCAGCAAACCATAGCTCCAATCTGCAATCTAAAAAGATAGGTAGGATCCATAAATCAAGCCACTACGTGCCTATACAATGACATCCACTTGGGCCACCAATCCCCAATTGCCCCGTCCTGCAAGAATCTGCAATGCACTGAACCTTCAAATTTAAATATCTTGGGATCCGTATCTCTGTTTGATGAGCCGTCCGGACCTGCTCCTTCAGCACTTCAAGCTCTACATTCCTAGACCCAAAGACTCCACCTTGAAACTCCTTCATCTACTCCCCAAATTAGCCCTTCTAGAGTCTTTCTTGGCCTACAAACTCCATCAGCCATACATATCCGCTGCTACGTGCCTGCCCATGATCTTCATAGCTGCTCTAGCCCTTTACCATGCTTTTGCTAGCCTGCATATACGTGCCTATGCCATCTTCTAAGGTCGACCAACTTTGGATGTACCAACGGCATTTTGACAGTGGACGGGCGGCACATGCGGCTTTGGTCGGCAACTAGCGGTTTGAGTGAGTGGCGATCGTGAGATGATGTGGCAAGTGAGTCATGGCGCGGGTTCCCATGGGCATGAGCCCCTACCAAATTTTAAAAGGGAAGCCCCCCTTCTTCAGGACTAAGTGGAACGGGCATGGGGAGGTGGGATCTATGGCGGGAGGATTGTGGGCCGTAGATCTGGGTGCGGATGCCCTATATTACTTTTTTGTAATCTAAGGTACCCTAGATTAAAAAACTAGTTTAGGGTACCCCTGTTTCAAAGTAATCTAGGGTACCCCATCTTGCGAGCGTAGGGTTTGAACCTGGACCTCACCCATGGGAGGCACATGTGCAAACCACTTCACCTTGCACATGTTTCTGAAGCATGGGGGCCCTACTTTGCTTAGAAGACGTGTGCAAGGTGGCAACCCGTGAAAGTAATCTAGGGTACCCTAGATTACTTTCAGCACCGCCATCTAGATCTAAGGCCCATAATCCCCCAACCGTAGATCCCACCCCCCATACACGTGCCACTTAGTCCCAAGAGAAGACCCCCCCCCCCCCCCGACCCACTAGGGAGGCTGCTAGTGCATAGGGCCTAGGGGTAGGGGATGATTCACATGCACAGAGAGAGAGAGAGAGAGAGAGAGAGAGAGAGAGAGAGAGAGAGAGAGAGAGAGAGAGAGAGAGAGAGAGAGAGAGAGAGAGAGAGAGAGAGAGAGAGAGAGAGAGAGAGAGAGAGAGAGAGAGAGAGAGAGAGAGAGAGAGAGAAAGAGAGAGAGAGAGAGAGAGTTCAAAGACAAGGGAGGTGACCGGGCAAAGGAAGTCTCAAGGGCCAAACTAAGTGGCCTCCAAGGCAAACCCCAAAGAGGGAGATTTTGAGGCAAGTTGAAGGGCCAAATTAGGTGGGTGGTGAAGGATAGTCAGAGGCCTATCAAAGCGGCAGTTCAATTAGCTTGGACAAGTGGCAAATGATGGCAGTGCAAGGTAAGGCCATCCAAGGGGTAAAAAATCAAGGTGGTCAAATGTCGCTCAAGTGGAAGGTTCCAAGGTAAAAGAGAAAGAGAAAAATAAATCAAAATTGAAGAAATGTCAAGGGGCACAAGAAATGTTGTTAGTGCCCCCCAAGTGTGAAAAGAAGAGAACGCGTGAGCAGATGAAGCAAAGGTGTCTACCCCCTCCAAAGTTCCCAAAAAAGGATGCCAGATGGGCCAATTAGAGACCAATTTCCAACATTGAAGGGTGTATCCCTATAAAAGTCATTTTTTAGTCTTTTTTAGGGGTTCTTTGCCTGCCATTTGCAGGGGAACGAAGGTGTGTTGGTATTTTCCTAAGGGCTTTTTTGTGCAGAGGTGTGTGCATGCAAAGCTTGAATTGTGTGTTTTCTTGCTTGCTAGCCATGTGAGTGCACCGTTTGTTGTTGACGACCTGTAAATGGTGTTTATGAGTAGTGCTAAAGTTTCTATGGTGTTTCTCTCGCATCGTTGCCCATACCCGCCCTTCTCTACTTTTTCTACTTGTGTGTGCGGTGCTCCCGGTGTGGATGTGTGTGCCCCTCAGGCCCCTTCTTTGTGTGCATAATGGAAGTGAGAGTGTGGTTTCTCATGTGCCACAGTGGTGTGTGTCTTGAAACAAGCAGTGAAATGCTTGGGTAGCCGTGTGTGTGCATGTTTACACGTTGATGTGTGTGTGGGCAGTGGGCTGCTAGTGTGTGTCAAATTTTTGACGGTGAACTCTAGTGGATTGGGGCGGTGTCTACGCCCTGTGCCATAGAGAGAGGTATTTTTGTGTGCCTGGTGTGCTCCCCCATTCCCCCTCTCCATCTTCTGGTGCCCCCATGGAGGAGCGGTATGATGCTCCTAGTTGATGTCGAAGCAATGATTTTGGCGATTCCAAAGGTGCATCCTTTGAAGAGCAGGTGCTACCAAAGAAGATGTGGTCCGGTTTTTCCATTTTCACTGGGGTCAAAGATGCAAAAACCTGGCTCCAAGATTACGAATTGATCATGTTGGAGAGTGGTTTATCGAGAGAAGAAGGTGTGGTACATGTGTTTCCGCTCCTGGTTTGTGGTAAAGCGAGGCTATGATTCAATGGCCTACTTGATGAAGAAAAGAGTGATTGCTATGCCCTGGAGGCGACTTTTGAAAGCAGATATGAGGTGAAGCGAAAGCTGGACAGATTGAAGCAAAGCTTGGAAGTGGATTCTCAAGCGTTTATAAGGGATATCAAAGTCCTTTGGGGAAAGCTAATCAAGGTAACTACTGCCGAGAATGTTGGTTTTTTAAAGTTGAGTAAATTCTTGGATTGCCTGCATGAGGAAGTCCGCAACAAGGTTGAGATAGATGGCCGAGTGTCATACGAAGAAGAGGTAGCTCTAGCAAAAGGGCGGATCAAAAAGGTATTAAAGAAGCACAAAGCTAGACGAGGTTTTCAAAGTGCGGTGATGCCAAAGAAGGTTGATGTGGTGGTAGCCGGCGGGCCACAAGTGGTGCAAAGAGAGATGCATGTGCAAGAAGAGCCAAGGGTTCTTTGGCTTCAGAGAGACATGGTGGTTCCTATGCTAAGGATGTTAGCTAGAGAGGCTCTAGCTATGGAGGATGTGCAGGTGATTACAGAGTGGAAAAAGAATGTGTTGCCAAGCTCAAGTGGGGTTGTAGAAGCTCCATTGAAGCGTGATAAATGTCAAAGAGTGCAGTTTGCATATGAGGTCAAAGCGGTGAAGCTAGAGGAGATTTCAGAGCTTGAAATAGGAGAAGAGATTGAGTCGAGTGACAGTAGCTCTATGGATGCTGACACAAGTCGGAAAACCAAGTCGTTTCAATCTAGGTATGATGAGTTTGACCTCTTACATGTGAGTGAAGAGGCAAATTTGGAAAAATTAAAACATGAAATGGATAACAAAGAGATTAGATCTATTCCAATGAATAAAGTCGGAGAATACTAGGAAGGGGAAGAAGGAAACACAACCCTTCCAGTGAAATATAATGACATAGAAACCATGGCAATACTGGATAGTGGGGCAGGCATAGCCATAGCCACAAAAGCAGTATGGGAATCTTGGGGACAACCAGCCATTAGACAAACTTGAATAAAATTGCAATTCGTTGATGGACACAACAAAAGACCCTTTGTGGAATTGAATATTAACACACTTTTACCATAGTAGACTTTGGAAAGAAACTCAATTATGAAATGATATTGGGAAGACCTTTCATGCAAGAAGTACAACTCATCCAAGATTGGGGAAACCATTATCTGTACTTGAAGAAAGTGGGATCAATGGATGCATGCGAGGAGCAACATAAAGTGCAAGTCGAGATGCATAATGAAGACCAAGTGGAGCAGTTCATGCCTACAATTGATGATGTGTAGGTAAAGGTGATGTATAGTGCCATGTTTATGACCATGTTGGTAAAAGTGATGGTGGAATGTGCCATAGTGGTGTAACAGGTGCAGAATCTTGCCAAAAGGGATAGGGCAGCCTTGCCTATGGTGGTGGAGCATGATGCAGTGGAAGAGCAGGTAACAAAAGCCAACAAGCAGGTGGTGCTAATGGAACTTAGAGGCCCAGTAGACGAAGAAGAGCTCGATGATGCTGGAATAGAGTGCATGGCAGGTGAGAAGGGTAGTATGGAGCCAAAGAGAGAGGTGCTTCCTGTGCAGCAAGTGCATTCTATGATAGGTGATGCGGACTCCAAGGATGTGTTCAAGCTTTCCAAGGAGGTTTGTGAGAGGTGGTTGAAAGGGATGCTGATAAAAGCAGTCGTGTAGTGGGCCGTTGAGCAGGTACATGATTTGCTGGAAGAGAATCCCCCTTTACATGGATGTGAGGGTGGGTAAGGTATGCTTGATGCAAGTGATGTGCACGTATGTCTCTGGATGGCAAGCACAATGGTGCTCTATTTGATGTACTTGGTGATGATGTGTTTGAAGTGAGCGGTATGCCAATGAGTGCATGGAGTGGTAGAGGTATGTTGTTGGTAGTTTGGGTGTGTGGCTGGTTATGTACCTTGGTGTGACACTATGCAAGGGTGCTAGAGGTGGATGGAGAAGACCAATGGAAGATGTTTGACCTAGAAGGTTCCTATGCTATAAAGCAAGCGGTTGGGCAACCCGCATGAGAAAAAATGGTGGGTAGCAGGTGCCAATTTTTGTACATATGATAGATGGTTTTGTGGTGCAGAGAGTGTGTGTTGGGAGTTGCAGTTTTTTAGTTCAATAAGACAGTGTGTGGTTGAACATAAATGTTCAACTATGGGGTGGGAAATGATGGTGCAACCAAAGTTGGTATGTGTAAGAAAATGATCTATGCCAAGTAGTGGATGCTAGCAGGTGCATGACATAGTGTAAAAGCCAATGTGGAAGACCTTGGCAAGAAGGTGCCAATGGCAATGTATACCTAATCTGGATTTTTAGGCCAAAAAGGCTCACGGATGGTTCACATAGGTGATAGGTCAAGGTGCTCGAGATTCTGGTTTGAGGCCCTAGAATGTGGTCTTCTAGATGCTGTGCAAGCTGGTCCAAATGGCTCGTCAAATGGAGCTTTGATGTGAAAAATATGCCGGTTTGAAATTAGAAGGTTTTGCATATCCCCAACGGACAGGGCGAATATCAATGGATACATGTCTAGTGCTTGAATTATGGAGCATGCACACCTTTTTGAATTGCAAAGTAGAGCTCTATAAAGCAGGTTATGGCCATCAGAAGATTTTCTGGGGGACCAGTTATGGGCCATGTTGATCGCATTGGGGGAGGTGCCATCTGGCATTCTTTGGACCTTGACAAAGTTTAAGAAGGTAGTACATAGCAGGTGAAGTAATTGGGATTTGAGAGTTTGTCAATCGGAAGCACGGGCAAGAAGTTATGCCAGATTGAAAGTGAGTGCCTTTATTAGAGGAATTCCAATCCTCGAGCGAGTACTTCCGAGCGGACAAGAAATCGAGCGAGCATAAGCAATGAAAAAGATTAGATCAAGATCTTAGTAGTTACTCTACAGAGTATAGTGTAGCAAAGTAACCATGTTGCATCTCAAACAGTCTCAAACAAAAGAGCCATACTCTTCCTTTAATGTGTTCACACACACATTTGATACACAGTCATATCCTTGCTTTTGAACCATCTTGTGGAGCATATTCCAAAACTCTATTTGTGCAAACTTATTCTCCATGGTAAATTCACATGTTGCAATTGTCATAAGTTCGTGCACAAATAGATCAAAAGATGGTAACTCAAATGCCACATGTCCGTCATAATGCATAGATAGTTCTTGAACTTGAATGATATCCTTTGCTTGCTTGAGTGCCATGTGTAGGCTGCTTTGTGAAGGCATTGCATGTAGTATACCAACTACTATGGAGGGACCATCTGACTATTACTAGTGTGTCCTTCATTCCAATGTCTTGTGTGCTTTCAATAGCAATGCAAACCTTCTAGAATTGACAGTGGCTATGATTGAGAAGGAAGATTTTTTCACCACTAACAAGAGTCAGTAGCGTTTATCTTCACCTGCTCTCCCATTAGAGTTAATGGATACAAATTGATTGCATTAGTTATTTCATAATGTTGTATCACAAAAGAGAAAGAAATTGCATAGATGCTATCGGCAAACATAAGAACAATCTTGTTGCCACATTGTCGTCCATAAATGGTTGCCACTTCTGCTTCCTCTTCGGTGTGGATATCTCTCTCTCTCTCTCTCTCTCTCTCTCTCTCTCTCTCTCACTTTTTTTTTGAGAAAATAGTTCAAAAATTTCTGAAAATTGAAAATTTCTACTAGTATTCCGGTTTACATCTTTATAGGGAGGTACCTTGAGACTTTTTGGTTATTCCCATACTAGCAAAGTTATATTAAGAGCATTGGAAGGTTGCCGGGTGGAATAGTAAAATGACAAAAAAGAGAACTGTGGTAGCCTTAAGCACGTAGGGGCAGCCTCTCCCCCCCTCTCTCTCTCTCTCTCTCTCTCTCTCTAAAAAAACTCAACTCTCTCAAAAAAGAGAACTGTGGTAGCCTTAAGCACGTAGGGGCAGCCTCTCTCTCTCTCTCTCTCTCTCTCTCTCTCTCTCTCTCTCTCTCTCTCTCTCTCTCTCTCTCTCTCTCTCTCTCTCTCTCTCTCTCTCGCACCGGCGCGCGCTCTTTGAGAGAGTTGAGTTTTTTTAGAGATCTCTCTCCCTAAAACTCAACTCTCTCAAAGAGCGCGCGCGGAGTTGAGTTTTTTTAGAGATCTCTCTCCCTAAAACTCAACTCTCTCAAAGAGCGCGCGCCGGCGCGCGCTCTTTGAGAGAGAGAGAGAGAGAGAGAGAGAGAGAGAGAGAGAGAGAGAGAGAGAGAGAGAGAGAGAGAGAGAGAGAGAGAGAGAGAGAGAGAGAGAGAGAGAGAACCTTGCATCTCTACTTTGCTAGCCACCATGGCCGCATTCGAGGGTAAATACGCAACTGAGCTTATTGCTACTGCCAAGAACATTGCGACCCCTGGCAAGGGTATCCTCGCAGTCGATGAGAGCACAGGGACTATTGGAAAGCGTCTGGCAAGGAGATCTGCCACATATTGCTCAGGATTGTCTGCATGCCGGCGTGAGATCCTTGCAGGCAGGAAATGATGCAGGGTAAGTTTTGACGTTGGTCCTTGCTACAGAATATTCGATGCTCTGTTGGACGCCAGCGACCTTGTGCGCCTAGCTGCAGAGCTACTTGGTGAAGAGACAAACTACCATATGGGATCCGAATATAGCACAGCGTAAAGTCTCGAATCTTCAGGGCGTTCGTCAAAGCGTGCCGATATTTTCTAATATTCCTAATACTCAGTGCTTAATGGAACTGATTGACAGACCTGCAAATCACATGAAGGTAGTTTTCCAATGCTAGCAATCTCCTAAATTTGCACGTCCAGCTTTTACGAAAGTCATGGAATGCGAAGAGAGAGAGAGAGAGAGAGAGAGAGAGAGAGAGAGAGAGAGATGGGGGGATTCCGGGAAGGAGGATTGAGTGTAGAGAGATGTGAGAAAACTGAGGCTTTCGAGGATAAAACACTCTCATGTCAATCTTGAACATGCAGCAAGAGTGCAACTTGAAGATCTTTTGAGATCCCGAGCCACACAGTTGGGCACTAGAGTGAGGCAACTACAATGTAATTAGCCTCCCCCTCCCCCCCCCTTCCAATTACTGATTTATGGCATTTTGCGTGTGTCAATGAAGTGGCCATTGAAATTTGCAAGAAATTACAGATGAACCTCCTCCGTGTGGGGGGTACCTGAGGGCTCCCATGATTTGGATGTAAAGGAGGCTTTGGCACGCCTTTCATAGTCAGTGGTTGATGCCCATAACCAACAAATCAAATGTGTTATGGACCTCTCAATGAAGCATTCACACCTCCCCAAAGAATTGCAAGAAAAGTCATGCTTAAATTGGTGAAAGCAGAGCGGAAGGAAAGAGAAACATTGGGTCCTATAATTGACCACTTCCTTGAGGTTCTTTCACATGCAATTGTGTCCAGAGTGAGCAAGATCACATGTGGTCTTCAAATAAGTAATGCATGTGTTGGAAGGTTACTTTCGAAAGAGATATTTAACATGCAAAGACAAGAGCTATCAGTCTATTTTGTTTAAAAATCTTTTAGAGCATCCACTTTTTGGATACTTGAAAACCTTTAGGTTTAAAGAGAGAGAGAGAGAGAGAGAGAGAGAGAGAGAGAGAGAGAGAGAGAGAGAGAGAGAGAGAGAGAGAGAGAGAGAGAGAGAGAGAGAGAGAGAGAGAGAGAGAGAGAGAGAGAGAGAGAGAGAGAGAGAGAGAGAGAGAGAGAGAGAGAGAGAGAGAGAGAGAGAGAGATGCCATCTCTGAGGGGATGGCATGTGTGAGTTCGAATGCACGCCCGTGCACACACACACACAGAGGAGTTTCCTTGCAAGTAAAAGAGTGAGGTAAGGTAGTTGACAAGCTCGCTTCTATGTGTAGCTATGGTGGCCGCTATAGCAAGATCTTGATCAATTTCTTCTTTGCACAATACCGCTCTATCCCCGTCCTCTTCTTTAGCAACTTCTTCCTTGAAGTCCTACCCCTCCCTCTCCTTCTACCCCTCCAATGGCTCTTCGCCTCATTTGCATGGCCACCAAGAAGGTCTTTTCCCATCCTCTTCCAAAAAGAATTTGTGGCTTCCTGAGGTTAGGGGAGGTGGCAACCTTGTCGATCATGAATGGCTTGATGGATCACTTCTTGGTGACTATGGTTTTGATACCCTCCAACTTGGAAAGTACATAGTTGCTAGTAGTAGTGGGAATCGTTATGGGGCAAGCATGGGGTGGAGTCCCTTGTATCCAAGTTGGAGCTCAGCCTAGAGCAATTGCTCCATTCTCTTTTGCAATGCTGCTTGTGTGGAGTGGGCTAGCCCTTGGTCCTACACAAAAAAGTTGCAATTGCCATAGGTCTCCAAGGATACTTTGGTGGCAAGTTCTTCAACCCTCTTGTGTTTCATGATGAATTGAAGAATGGCAAGTACACTCCCACCTACTCTGAGTTGGAGAGGTTAAAGCTCGCAGAGATGAAGCATGCTCTCCTTGCCATGGTTTCTATGCTCCGAAGTCCATTCCATTTAGATCTTCGCTCGGGTTCTACTTTGCTTGGAAAATCTCGCTCGGGCTATGGTAAGACTCCCTTTATTAGGGATGCAACGATTGACTGATGTTTTTCTACGTTTTTCACAGCCTCTGTTTTTGGCATCAGAAGAATCAAGATGTTGTGACGACTAGGTGGATTAGAGTTGGAAAGGAGAGCCTTCTAGTAGTTTTTTTGGCTTGGCTATCTGAGCACCAGGCAGGCAGTGGCAACACTTGCAAGTTGGGGTCAAAAAGTGGATTTTCTAAAAAAATTGGGTGGTTTTTGGAGCTTTGGAGGTCGATGAAGCTTAGGACACCACGTGGCGACAAAAAAAGCCCACATGCAGAGTTGAGGGATGAAGGTTCATGCTATATGGGCTGAACGTAGTCCCTCCTATTATGCAATGATGAATAGAGAGTGAGGAAAATCTCTCTTGTGGAGTTGAGCCATGCGGATTGGGGCGGGCTCCGCGCATGGTGGCACAACCGATGACGGTGGAATTTTGACAGTGGGTGGGTGGTGCAGGCGGCTTTGGTAGGCAGCTAGTGGTTTTGAGTGAGCGACGACCGTGAGATGACATGGCAGGCCAATCATTGTGCGGGTTTCCACGGGCGTGAGCCCCTACCAAATTTTTGAAGGGAAGCGCCCCCTCAGGAATAAGTGGCATGGGCATGTGGAGGTGGGATCTAGGACAAGAGGATTGTGGGCCATGCATCTGGGCATGGATACCCTAGATTACAAAAGTAATTGAGGATACCCCACCTTGCGGGCCTGGGGTTTGAACCTGTGACCTCACCCATGGGAGATACATGCCCTAACCACTTAGCCTTGCGCGCATTTTTGAAGCATGGGGGCCCTAATTTAGTTAAAACACGTGTGCAAGGCAACAACCCCACAAAAAGTAACTAGGGTACCCTAGATTACTTTCAATGTCACCATCAAGATCTATGGCCCATAATCCCCTAAACGTAGATCCCACTCCCTCATGCTTGTGCCACTTAGTCCCGAGGGAAGCCACCCCCCACTAGCGAGGTCCCTAGAGCATAGAGCCTAGGGGTAGGGGATGATTCCCATGCATAGAGAGAGAGAGAGAGAGAGAGAGAGAGAGAGAGAGAGAGAGAGAGAGAGAGAGAGAGAGAGAGAGAGAGAGAGAGAGAGAGAGAGAGAGAGAGAGAGAATGGATGCATGTTAGCACGAGCATGAATTTAGAGATAGGGGTCTTCTTTACCCAACGAGGAGGTTTCACATCAAGGGGGGGGGGGGGGGGGAGAGAGAGAGAGAGAGAGAGAGAGAGAGAGAGAGAGAGAGAGAGAGAGAGAGAGAGAGAGAGAGAGAGAGAGAGAGAGAGAGAGAGAGAGAGAGAGAGAGAGAGAGAGAGAGAGAGAGAGAGAGAGAGAGAGAGAGAGAGAGAGAGAGAGAGAGAGAGATACCATCTCTGAGGGGATGGCATGTGTGAGTTCGAATGCACGCCCGTGCACACACACACACAGAGGAGTTTCCTTGCAAGTAAAAGAGTGAGGTAAGGTAGTTGACAAGCTCGCTTCTATGTGTAGCTATGGTGGCCGCTATAGCAAGCTCTTGATCAATTTCTTCTTTGCACAATACTGCTCTATCCGCGTCCTCTTCTTTAGCAACTTCTTCCTTGAAGTCCTACCCCTCCCTCTCCTTCTACCCCTCCAATGGCTCTTCGCCTCATTTGCATGGCCACCAAGAAGGTCTTTTCCCATCCTCTTCCAAAAAGAATTTGTGGCTTCCTGAGGTTAGGGGAGGTGGCAACCTTGTCGATCATGAATGGCTTGATGGATCACTTCTTGGTGACTATGGTTTTGATACCCTCCAACTTGGAAAGTACATAGTTGCTAGTAGTAGTGGGAATCGTTATGGGGCAAGCATGGGGTGGAGTCCCTTGTATCCAAGTTGGAGCTCAGCCTAGAGCAATTGCTCCATTCTCTTTTGCAATGCTGCTTGTGTGGAGTGGGCTAGCCCTTGGTCCTACACAAAAAAGTTGCAATTGCCATAGGTCTCCAAGGATACTTTGGTGGCAAGTTCTTCAACCCTCTTGTGTTTCATGATGAATTGAAGAATGGAAAGTACACTCCCACCTACTCTGAGTTGGAGAGGTTAAAGCTCGCAGAGATGAAGCATGCTCTCCTTGCCATGGTTTCTATGATCCGAAGTCCATTCCATTTAGATCTTCGCTCGGGTTCTACTTTGCTTGGAAAATCTCGCTCGGGCTATGGTAAGACTCCCTTTATTAGGGATGCAGTGATTGACTGATGTTTTTCTACGTTTTTCACAGCCTCTGTTTTTGGCATCAGAAGAATCAAGATGTTGTGACGACTAGGTGGATTAGAGTTGGAAAGGAGAGCCTTCTAGTAGTTTTTTTGGCTTGGCTATTTGAGCACCAGGCAGGCAGTGGCAACACTTGCAAGTTGGGGTCAAAAAGTGGATTTTCTAAAAAAATTGGGTGGTTTTTGGAGCTTTGGAGGTCGATGAAGCTTAGGACACCACGTGGCGACAAAAAAATCCCACATGCAGAGTTGAGGGATGAAGGTTCATGCTATATGGGCTGAACGTAGTCCCTCCTATTATGCAATGATGAATAGAGAGTGAGGAAAATCTCTCTTGTGGAGTTGAGCCATGGCGGATTGGGGCGGGCTCCGCGCATGGTGGCACAGCCGATGACGGTGGAATTTTGACAGTGGGTGGGTGGTGCAGGCGGCTTTGGTAGGCAGCTAGTGGTTTTGAGTGAGCGACGACCGTGAGATGACATGGCAGGCCAATCATTGTGCGGGTTTCCACGGGCGTGAGCCCCTACCAAATTTTTGAAGGGAAGCGCCCCCTCAGGAATAAGTGGCATGGGCATGTGGAGGTGGGATCTAGGACAAGAGGATTGTGGGCCATGCATCTGGGCATGGATACCCTAGATTACAAAAGTAATTTAGGATACCCCACCTTGCGGGCCTGGGGTTTGAACCTGTGACCTCACCCATGGGAGATACATGGCCTAACCACTTAGCCTTGCGCGCATTTTTGAAGCATGGGGGCCCTAATTTAGTTAAAACACGTGTGCAAGGCAACAACCCCACAAAAAGTAACTAGGGTACCCTAGATTACTTTCAATGTCACCATCAAGATCTATGGCCCATAATCCCCTAAACGTAGATCCCACTCCCTCATGCCCGTGCCACTTAGTCCCGAGGGAAGCCACCCCCCACTAGCGAGGTCCCTAGAGCATACAGCCTAGGGGTAGGGGATGATTCCCATGCATAGAGAGAGAGAGAGAGAGAGAGAGAGAGAGAGAGAGAGAGAGAGAGAGAGAGAGAGAGAGAGAGAGAGAGAGAGAGAGAGAGAGAGAGAGAGAGAGAGAGAGATGGATGCATGTTATCACGAGCATGAATTTAGAGATAGGGGTCTTCTTTACCCAACGAGGAGGTTTCACATCAAGGGGGGGGGGGGGGGAGAGAGAGAGAGAGAGAGAGAGAGAGAGAGAGAGAGAGAGAGAGAGAGAGAGAGAGAGAGAGAGAGAGAGAGAGAGAGAGAGAGAGAGAGAGAGAGAGAGAGAGAGAGAGAGAGAGAGAGAGAGAGAGAGAGAGAGATGCCATCTCTGAGGGGATGGCATGTGTGAGTTCGAATGCACGCCCATGCACACACACACACAGAGGAGTTTCCTTGCAAGTAAAAGAGTGAGGTAAGGTAGTTGACAAGCTCGCTTCTATGTGTAGCTATGGTGGCCGCTATAGCAAGCTCTTGATCAATTTCTTCTTTGCACAATACTGCTCTATCCCCGTCCTCTTCTTTAGCAACTTCTTCCTTGAAGTCCTACCCCTCCCTCTCCTTCTACCCCTGCAATGGCTCTTCGCCTCATTTGCATGGCCACCAAGAAGGTCTTTTCCCATCCTCTTCCAAAAAGAATTTGTGGCTTCCTGAGGTTAGGGGAGGTGGCAACCTTGTTGATCATGAATGGCTTGATGGATCACTTCTTGGTGACTATGGTTTTGATACCCTCCAACTTGGAAAGTACATAGTTGCTAGTAGTAGTGGGAATCGTTATGGGGAAAGCATGGGGTGGAGTCCCTTGTATCCAAGTTGGAGCTCAGCCTAGAGCAATTGCTCCATTCTCTTTTGCAATGCTGCTTGTGTGGAGTGGGCTAGCCCTTGGTCCTACACAAAAAAGTTGCAATTGCCATAGGTCTCCAAGGATACTTTGGTGGCAAGTTCTTTAACCCTCTTGTGTTTCATGATGAATTGAAGAATGGCAAGTACACTCCCACCTACTCTGAGTTGGAGAGGTTAAAGCTCGCAGAGATGAAGCATGCTCTCCTTGCCATGGTTTCTATGATCCGAAGTCCATTCCATTTAGATCTTCGCTCGGGTTCTACTTTGCTTGGAAAATCTCGCTCGGGCTATGGTAAGACTCCCTTTATTAGGGATGTAGCGATTGACTGATGTTTTTCTACGTTTTTCACAGCCTCTGTTTTTGGCATCAGAAGAATCAAGATGTTGTGACGACTAGGTGGATTAGAGTTGGAAAGGAAAGCCTTCTAGTAGTTTTTTTGGCTTGGCTATCTGAGCACCAGGCAGGCAGTGGCAACACTTGCAAGTTGGGGTCAAAAAGTGGATTTTCTAAAAAAATTGGGTGGTTTTTGGAGCTTTGGAGGTCGATGAAGCTTAGGACACCACGTGGCGACAAAAAAAGCCCACATGCAGAGTTGAGGGATGAAGTTTCATGCTATAGAGAGTGAGGAAAATCTCTCTTGTGGAGTTGAGCCATGGCGGATTGGGGGGGGCTCCGCGCATGGTGGCACAACCGATGACAGTGGAATTTTGACAGTGGGTGGGTGGTGCAAGCGGCTTTGGTAGGCAGCTAGTGGTTTTGAGTGAGCGACGACCGTGAGATGACATGGCAGGCCAATCATTGTGCGGGTTTCCACGGGCGTGAGCCCCTACCAAATTTTTGAAGGGAAGCGCCCCCTCAGGAATAAGTGGCATGGGCATGTGGAGGTGGGATCTAGGACAAGAGGATTGTGGGCCATACATCTGGGCATGGATACCCTAGATTACAAAAGTAATTTAGGATACCCCACCTTGCGGGCTTGGGGTTTGAACCTGTGACCTCACCCATGGGAGATACATGCCCTAACCACTTAGCCTTGCGCGCATTTTTGAAGCATGGGGGCCCTAATTTAGTTGAAACACGTGTGCAAGGCAACAACCCCAGAAAAAGTAACTAGGGTACCCTAGATTACTTTCAATGTCACCATCAAGATCTATGGCCCATAATCCCCTAAACGTAGATCCCACTCCTTCATGCCCGTGCCACTTAGTCCCGAGGGAAGCCACCCCCCACTAGCGAGGTCCCTAGAGCATAGAGCCTAGGGGTAGGGGATGATTCCCATGCATAGAGAGAGAGAGAGAGAGAGAGAGAGAGAGAGAGAGAGAGAGAGAGAGAGAGAGAGAGAGAGAGAGAGAGAGAGAGAGAGAGAGAGAGAGAGAGAGAGAGAGAGAGAGAGAGAGAGAGAGAGAGAGAGAGAGAGAGAGAGAGAGAGAGAGAGAGAGAGAGAGAGAGAGAGTTCAAAGGCAAGGGAGGTGACTAGGCAAAGCAAAGGGACCCAAGTCGGTGCAAGGGAGCGAGTAAATGATATAGAGATTGGGAGAGGTTCAAGGGAGTCTCAAGGGCCAAACTAAGTGGCCTCCAAGGCAAACCCCAAAGAGGGAGAGTCCGAGACAAATTGAAGGACCAAATTAGGTGGGCGATCAAAGATGGTTAGAGGCCTCTCAAAGGGGAAATTCAATCAGCTGGGACAAGGGGCAAATGAGGGCAGTGCAAGGTAAGGTCATCCAAGGGATAAAAAATCAAGGTGGTCAATTCTTGCTCAAGTGGAAGGTTCCCAAGGTAAAAGAGAAAGGGTAAAATCTATTAAAAATTCGAAGAAATGTCAAAGGGCACAAGCGATGTCTCTAGTGCCCCCCAAGTGAAAAAAGATGAGAACGTTTGAGTAGATGAAGCAAAGGCGGCTACCCCCTCCAAAGGTGCCAAAAAAGGATGCCAAATGGGCCAATTAGAGGCCAATTTACAAAATTGAAGGGTGCACCCCTATAAAAGTCAAATTTTAATCACTTTTAGGGGTTTTTTGCCTACCGTTTGTATGAGAGCCAAGGTGTGTGGGTATTTTCCTAAAGGATTTTTGTGTAGAGGTGTGTGCCCGCAAAGCTCGAAGTGTGTGTTTTCTTCCCCGGTGGACATGTGGGTGCGCTGTTTGTTGTTGTCCATTTGTAAACGGTGTTTATGAGCAGTGATGAAGCTTCTATGGCGTTTCTCTCGTGTCGTTTCACGTGCCCCCCCTTGTCTAGTTCTTCTGCTTGTGTGTGTCCCTTCTTTGTGTGCAAAAATTAAAGTGAGAGTGTGGTTTCTCATGTGCCGTAGTGGGGTGTGGATGGAAACGAGCAGTGAAATGCTTGGGTAGCCGTGTGTGTGCATGTTTACGCATCGGTGTGTGTGCGGGTGGTGGTGGCCTGCTAGTGTTTGTCGAGAGCTTCAAAGGTGAACTCTAGTGGATTGGGGTGTTGTGTACTCCCTAGGCTATAGAGAGGTAGTCTTTTTGTGTGTTGGGTGTGTTCCCCCATGCCCCCTCTCCAAGAACGTCATCACAAACATGATTATAAGCATATATACTACTTAAATTTGTGCACAATATGTCATTTTAAAAGTATTTACATTTGCTTACTTTAATGTAGCATTGTAATTGACAAGGTTCATAGCTATGTCCCTTGCATCCATCTAGCATCTTCAAAAGGATAATCTTTTAGCTTAATAAGCGATTTGGACTGAAGCACCTCTTCTTGATCTTTGATCTCAGGCAGGTCCTCAATTATTGGTTCTTGTACTGGCTCTCCTTTGTAAGGCTTAAGTAGGCTCACATGAAAAGCATTGTGAATGAGCCAATGGTTGGGAAACTTGAGTTGATAGGACATCTCATTGATTGGCTTTAGGATTTGAAAAGGACCATAGTATCCTTTTGCTAATTTAACATAATACTTTTGGTGGCCCATAGGATTTTTGCCCATTGTCTGCCTCAATCGAGCCTTGGGAAATTTGAGTAGGACCCAATAATTTTTCTTGAAAGCTAAGGCCCTTTTGTTCTTGTTACTAGCAGACTTTTGCCTTTGTTGTGAGATGGATATTGCCTCCTTAATCTTTAGGAAAGATTCTTGTAGGTCTCCGCTATACTCATCTGCAACCAAGATCTTCCCATGTACCTTAAGTAGCAAGAGACTTTTCAGTCTTCCTTGAATGATTTCAAAAGGTGCCTTCCCCGTAGTAGTATGGACAGTGTTATTGTATGCATACTCTACAAGAGGTAGGTACTTTTCCCATTGGGAACCGTTGATCTACTTCAGTAACATAGGTGTTCAATAGATATAGAATTGTAAGGTTTACTATTTCACTTTGGCCATCCGCTTGTGGGTGATAGGCCAAAGAGAAATTAAACCTAGTACCTAGATTCTCAAGGTGACCCTTTCAAAAATTACTGGTCATTTGAGGATCTCTATCCAACACTATTGATGTTGGCAAGCCATGATGTTTAAAATTTGGGATATGAAGAGGGTTTCCATTTGGCGCACCTTAATAGTCTTTTTGACAAGTATAAAATGTGCTTGTTTACTAAACCCCTCTACTATTGTCCTTATTCCAATACTCCCATGGATGGACTTGGGCAATCCAGAGATACAATCCATGGATATGCTCTCCCATGGTGAATTAGGAATTTGTAAAGGTTGGAAAAATCTAAGTTGCTTCCCCCTATCATACTTTGTCCTTTGGAATACCACACATAGTCTTGTATGTCCGTCTTCATGGTAGGCCAATAAAATAAGTCTCTACTCCACGAAGGGTAGGTTGAATCCCTCCATGCTCCGCATAGGGAGGAACATGGGATCCATACATCTCTTTCTCACAAAGAGAGTGAGTAACACATAACCTATTTCCATAGGGGAAAAAACATGTTAACGTGACACGTTTTTTGTGTCAGTTAGCATATAAAAAAAAACTTGGTCGCACGGTAAAAGTCTTACAAATAATGTCAAAAATTTGTCGAAGTTTGTACAGTTGAATTCCTTGTTTAAGGGGATTTCTGTTAATATATTGTACATCATGTAGATCTTCGAGATCTAGCACGTATTATAGTACTAGTTAGCATGTGTCAAAATTGTGCTAGCTAGCACTATCTGAGATAACAAAAATCATGACACATTAACATGCTTTCACCCATAGAGGAGATAACAATCCTACAAGGTGAATGGTTCTTCTTTCTTCCCTAAGGCAAGGGCTGAAATTACATCTTTAAAATTGGGGTCAGTAGCATCCTCAGTTATCATAGAAGATAGATCATTGTGAATTGTTATGGACACTGCATTGGCTCTTAGCTGTCGTGATAGTGCATGAGCTACTTCATTATGCTTGCTAGCAATGTCATCAATATGAAAATTGAATTGCAAAAAAAAAAAATCCCACCAAAATTGTTTGTTGGAGAGCTTGCTTTGCGTCATGAAGTGCTTAAGACTTTGGTAATCCATGAGAGTAGGATGAATGGAGTCCCCAAGAGATAGTGATTCCATGTGTTAAGGGCATGTAGGATAGCTAATAGCTCCCTCTCGTTGATGAAAAATACTCGCTTGTCAGAATCGAGTCTTCAAATCTCATATGCTATGGCTAGCCTTCTTGAGGAAAAACTGCTCCAAGGCAATCTCCACAAGCATCACATTGGACCTAAAATGGTTTTGAGAGATCCGGTAGTGTAAGCACGGTTGAGAGGTAAGCTTTTCTTTAAGGTTTCCAAAAGAAATTTTCTCTTTAGTAGTCCATATGTACTTAACATTTTTCTTGGTCAAGTCATATAGTGGTCCTGCTATTTGGGAGAATTTACCTATGAAGCATCTATAGTGTTCACACATACCAATAAAGCTTCATAGATCTTGTAGATTCCTTAGATGAGGCTATCCTTTTATTACCTCAAGCTTGGCTGGGATCCATACGGATACCATCTTGAGAGATAATATGACCTAAGTATTGAATCTCATGGAGGAAAATTTCACTCTTCGTTTGGTTAATGAAAAGTGTATTCTCCCTCATAGCTTGAAAAACTACCTAGAGGTCTTGCTTATGCTCCTCCAAATATTTGGAGTAGCTGATAATGTCATCAAAGAACACTCCAGTGAACTTGTGGTAGGGTCTAAATATTTTCTCCATTAGATGGTTGAACGTGGCTAGAGCATTTGTCAAAAAAAAAAGGCATGACAAGATATTAAAAAAGAACAAACATTGTACGGAACATGGTCTTTGCGATATTTTCATTCACTATTCTTATTCGATTTTAGCTACTTTTACATTCAATCCTACTGAAGTAGGTCAAAACTTGTAGCTTATGAAACAGATCTTCTACCTGCAGTATGGGAAATCTATTTATGATAGCGATACAACTTAGTGCTTGACATTTCACACACATGCGGTATGTGTCATCTTTCTTTTGCACTGAAAGGACTGGAGAACAAAAGGGAGAGGAGCTAAGCCTCACTATTCCCTTGTCGAACAACTCATACACTTGCCTCATAATCTCCTCTTGTTGAGCTTGAGAAACTCTATAAGGAGGTTTATTAGGCGGTGAGCTTGCAAATAGAAGATCTATCTTATGGTCATCATCCCCTCGTTTTGGATGTAACTCCATAGGGATGTCATCGATAAATACATATTGGAATCTATTTAGAAAATTAGACAAGTATTATTCTTCTTGATTCATACCACTTTGTTTTCTTAAAACATGAGCATCATTTAGAGACTCTTTGACAAAAATCATGTACGAGGAAACCGAGCTTTTCATCGACTTATCGAAAGCAGGTGAATTTACAAGTGGTATAGTACAATCGGACTCATTAGCATCTGTATACATGCTTTTTCCCCTATAGATGAAGTAGATTCTCCTTTCAAGGAACTTCATGTTGGCAGCCATGCAGTTGAACCATGTTGCCCCTAGGATAACATCTTCATGATTGGAGAGGAGAGATGAAAAAGTCGTATTTGTCGATGTAGCTTTGGACATGAAGCCTCAAATTCCAAATCAAGGGAGTAATGGAGTCTTTTTATTCCTTGAAAGCTCCATTGGCAGTTACATTATCTCCCATCTCAGAAGATTGTATGCCTAGATTTGTGGCTGTGAGTAGAGCCAGAATCAAATAGGATGAAGGCATCATGTTCCCTCACCTCCCCCAAGCATATGAAATGGATGATCCTTTGCAATGAGTATCCGCTTTTGGAGATTTGACCATGGAAGCTCTAGAAGTCTCATTGCGGGTATTTCTTTTGAGGCAAGAATGATAGCCATGTCCTTGCTCCCCACACTTAAATCACTTGTGCTCTTTACGAAAAGCCTCTAGAGAGATTTTTTTTTACCTTTGTAAAATACCTTCTCCTTGGTCTTGTTTTTGTTGTTGTTGTTGAAATTGCCTTGGGAAGAGCTTTGAGCATTGTTCTTCCCCTTTGCATCATTTTGATCTTTGTTTTCCATGAGCTTGGAATTCCTTTTAGCTCCTTGTTGGAAATTGCTACGAGATGCAACCATAGTGTGATGGATGACTTCGGTGATAGAACCAGACCATTATGAGTTGACATACTCGACCATTTCTTCAGGTAATCCTGCACAAAATTGTTTCTTTTACTCGGCGAAGTCTATCTTCTGAAAGAATGTAGCTTTGAGATGTAAGACCCAAAACTTTTCTACATATTTGTGGATGGACTCGTTGGAAAGCAACTTCAAACTACGCCATTCGGTGAGCACTTTATCCTTGGCATCGCTTGCAAGGAATTGCTTCATGATAGAGACTCGTAGAGTTTTCCATGTCTTTGGAGCTTTACCGTTTCCACGAAGGCTAGCCCACCATTACGAACAATTTTTTTGAAAGTGCATAGCTACATGACGTAGCTTGGAGGATTCAGTGCACCCTTTTGACTCCAAAGGCCGCATTAAATTGTTGGATGAATGCCAATACTTTGTCAGTAGCACCAAAGGTGCCATCATAGATGAGAAAAGAGATACTCTTTCCTCCCTCTTTGAATGTAAGATCCCCAGATTCTGGGTCTCTTTTGAAAATAAGAAAAATAAATTCTAAAGTTCGTTTTGTCAAATTTTGATTTAAGATGCTTGACTGATGGTATTGTAAGGTTCTAAAGTAAAAAGCAAGGCCGTTTCCATGTTCTAGTAGATCAGATGGACATTTGGTTCAGTTTTGAGAAAATCTGTTTTTTTTTAGTTTTCTCATGCTTTTTATGTTTTTAGTTTTTTTTTTTTTGCAAAAAGCAGAATTGCATCCTTAACCTACATGTTCCGCGGAAGCTATGGTTCAATTTTATAAAAATCTGATTTTTGAGTGCTTCTCATGCTCTTTTTAGCTTTTCATGATTTTTTGTGCTTTTTAGTAAAAAGCGAGTCCACTTTCTTATTTAATTGGACAACGCAAACCCGTGGTTCAATTTTTTTTAAAAATCTACTCTATTTTCTACTTTTTTGCATTTTAACGTTTTTGAAAAGCAATGTGCTTTTTAGGATAACCTAAACATAAAACTATTAATTTTAGTCTCCATCGGATTTAAAAATGACCACTTGGAGAAAAAACAAAACTAAATGTGATTTTTATAGGAATTGTTTTATAAGAATAGTACCATAAATAGGCTCGGGCTGTACGAGAAAGTCATAATTATGTCGGGATATCACGGTGCGGCATAGTCTAGTCATGATTTCATTAGTTGGCCAGATACTGTTCAATTGGTCAGTTTTACTGTAAAAATTGAATGGTAAGTGGGAGAGTTGACCACCAAAAGCCAAGCCATGTTTTTAGCAAAGTGTCCAAAAGCTCGCAACTATTCCTGGCTGAAAAACTAGCGCTAGTTTTTGGCTCACTGTGGCTTGCTCTAGTACCTATATATTGGCAAGGAGTGCTCAGTTTTCAGTGCCGTTTGTTGCGTCTACTACCGCAAGGCAATACTTACCTATTATACAAAATGGTGCAAGCTCTTCATCACCCATCTCCATAAGCTCTTCTCTCTCTTGTTTATGGGAAGAAGAAGAAGAAGAAGAAGAAGAAGGAGAAGACTCTTTCTCTACTTGCTTACTATCTCCTATCTTGTTTCACAGTGAACATGCTCTCCGAAAGCTTTCATGGTGAAAAAGTTCATGTAACTCTCATCACTGCTCTCTTGCGGCAAAGCAAGAAGCCATTTGAAAGCACCTAATCAATTCTAAAGCACGATGAGAAGCTCTAAACTCCATAGCCATTGATAGCTGTTTTTCCACTATTCAGAATTGCCATAGTGGTCTATCGTCACCCTTTCACTATACATAGACCTGTGTGAGTCAGGGGACTTCTCTATATCTCCTTAATAACCCTCAATTAGCTAGTCACTAAGCTAGTTGAACCAAAAAATAAATTAAAAGAAAAAAGTATATTATAGTCTCTTTGTGTGTAAATATTTCATCGTATATAGGGCCTAAATATAGGGATTTTTATTATAATTATTTTGGTATTTTATCTAAATATCTATACCTAGGTGTGTGTTTTATTAGACCTATGTATGCCTTCTTCTATCCTCTTACACCATAAGCATTTTTTTTTGTCAATGTGTACATTCCTTAATCTTATAAATATTTTTTTCTTTTATATAAATCACCCCCACATTTTTATCCTTATCCTTGTGAAAACAAAAAACTGGCTTTTACTCCCTTGATCACTTTTATTATATAATTCTCATTTACTTGCATACTTTTCCTCTTTCACCCAAAATAATACAAAAGAGGAACCATATCATATGATTACAATATATTTTCCATATCAATAATTCTTCCATATTTTCTCATTATGTACTCATTATTCTAACCCCATGTGCTCATTGAGCTAAAACCCATGAATAGTCCATACAATATTTTCACCATGTATATATTTCTTTATTCACCAATAATCCTCCTCCATGCATGTGTAAAGATAATTTGGATGCTTTATATCATCATATGACAAAGGAGGGGCTCACTCTTGGATGCATTGTGCAAATTCAACAAAGAAGGGGGCCATTAAAAGACTTTTGCAGGCAAAACAAATAGGCTTTTTGGTGAGATTTTTGGCACCAATCTCTGTTTGAAATTTGAAGAAGTGACTAATAGAAAATATGTAGCTCACAAGCTGAATAACCACCTGAATGTTTTTTATAATTTTTGGAGCTATTAACGATGAGATATGAATTTTATGGTGGACTCCAATCTGCCCACTTTTTCTCACAAGTCACCGTAGTCTTCTCTCACCTCCCTTCACACTTCTACACACACACACGCACACACATTCATCCATCCTCCAGCATCACAAAAACCTACACCTTTCATTCCTTCTTTCATCTTCTTCACCATTTCCATCTCTCCCTTACTCCATAGTTAAAAAATTATCATATCTGCACACATATAGCTCAATTTATCTCTCTAGAATCAAATTCATACTACCATGACCTCTTCATCCTTTCACAAAAAGAGGATAAATCAGAAAATAACCAAGCTCAAGATCTATCAAAGAAGGAGTTTGATCATGAAAAAGTCAAATTTTCCATGGTCACAAGAACTACACCGATAGACTTCTACAACCGCTTCATTCACTGGAGGAGATAGGTAAAAAATTCCCTTTCCATCTTGTGGTTTCCATCAAATTGTGTATATTCTCATCCTTCTCTTACTTTTTATCATTGTATAAATCATGTAATGCACTTGAGTGCATATGCCATGTAATTTTACCCCATCGTACTAACTACAAACTACTAACACTAATGACTAGCCCTTCTTGTAAATTGCACACTCTACTCTACCTTTACCGGATTGTAGGACAGCCTCAATTGAGGATATGTGATACTTGTGGAGGGGATCATCCCACTCCATGGTGTATCACTCAACCAAAACTAAAACAAATGCTAGGGCAACAACCTCTTCTAAATGATGGTAGATTAATATTCAACTACACTCAGCCAACGTATGTGCCACAACCCGTGAAAAACTAGTACTCCTTGGATGCGAATATGATCATGTTTATAGCCAATTAAGTGTATGGTTCAAAGAACATCCTCACAAGGAAAGAAAAAAGAACGGAGGGATCACTAGCTGTGAACCAAGATGGTCCATGCTATGAGTGTGGAGGTGATCATTCGGCACAAAGTTGTCCGAACAAGGGTACACAAATAGAATTATTTGTATTTTGTAAATGTTGTGGAATAGACTATCTAAGCCAAAGGGCTTTGAATTTCTTTAAATGTTTTTTTTGTAGTAACAAATGGCTCCCTGAGTAACGTCTGGTTTAGCCAAGGGAATAAGTTTTTGGCTATAGTGTTCAATAATATGGCAACAAGGTTATCAAGAGATACAAGGGAACTCTTTTACTTAGAAATCGGGACTAAAGTCTTTGACATTCCAGGAAGCGCAACTTGTTGGAAGAGTGTTGATCGTAGGTACCTTACCCGTCACCAAAAACCCTTCCATAAATTCTTTATCTTCTACATCGATGATAGTCCAAGAGAATGGTTTTCCAACCTCAGGCTACTTCAACTCAAAATGTGGTTACGCCCAAAAGACATGTTTTCCTACTAAGCAATGTGCTCCCAAATGTTCAGGATTTTCAAAGTTTCTAAGTTTGAAGCTCTTGAAACTGTCATAGGGAAAGAAAAACTAGAAGATAACTATAGACCACGTTGACGTTCAGGCGGTCCGGGACGAGCAACAAGAAGAGCAGCCTCTAAACACCCTTCGAGGCTCCCGTGTTGCTCAATTGGGGCTGGGGCAAGCACAATCAGAGACAACAACAACCCACAGCCAGAAACCAAAAGAAAAGGGGCACCACCTAGTAGATGCGAACTAGGACGCATGCGATATCTCCTTGTACTCAAACACACAAAGGGAGGGGAATGCAAGATAGCCACACACACAAAACACAAACATTCACCACACCAGAGAGAGGTAAAGAGCACAAATCAACTTGAGCAACTCAGTTTTAGCCTTAAGGACTAGATGCACACAAATCTTGGTGAGAAACAGAGAGACATCACAAAACTTGACCTTGTTGCCAATACACAAATTGTCTTAGGGTCACGGGAGCCCTCTCACCGAGCACCCTCTTACAATTGACTTTTTAGGCAAACAATTCAACAAGCCCTCAAACCACCAAGCATGAAATGGCACAACAGACTTCAAGGACAATATACCTTCAACCACCTGATGAGCCAACTTATCAAGTCAATTTGGAGAGAAGAGTCATAGTTCCTGCATACAATTGCACCCAAAACTATAAATCTTATTTATGCACAAGAGTAGGCTACAAGTGTGATGAAGAGTGTGGCATCACTCCACTCCTCTAGATGGCATAACTAACTTCAAGCTTCTCCATGTACCTATGTGTAGTGATGGAATAGAGCACTCACAATGCATACACTCTACACAACTAGGCTCAAAGAGTGGTGTCTTATGGTGTGGTTTAGTGTCATCATGTGATCATTTACAAGGGAGAGAAGGGCTCTATTTATAGATTTTAGAAGCCCCGATTAGGATTAGACCTAATCAATTTATTTCAAGAAATCAAAGATTATGCATATTTTTATTTTCTAAATGAGGGTGGGTCTCTCTTATCCTTTGAGTCACATAGATGTGGGCTCAAAGGAAGAGAATTATTGAGGATGAAAGGAGAGAAGGTTTGGGTGAATAATTTGGGAGTGCCTACTTTAATAGATAGTGGAGGGTGTATTTTTACAATAAGGTTAGTGGTTAGTGGTTAGTAATAATCGCTACAAAATATTTACAAAATCATTCACCAAATGGTGAGATATATGATGAGCAAAGTTAGAGAAGGGATAAGCTTGTAAAGAGAGGTTCAAGCTTTGGAGAAATTGACATTTACCTCTTTACAACACCGGTAGAAGAAGCGATCAGCATGGCGAAGTTGCGCGTGTCGAGGAAGCTGTGTTATCTTGAAACCTTGTACAATTCATGATAAAAGCCTTCATTTGCAGAGGTTAACATTGGATTTTTAGTGACTTTTTGGAGTTCTTTAGAAAGCTGAAGAGGATATGGTAATATGGACATATATGTAGGGAGAAAGGGGAGCACAGAGGGGTGTAGAAATGGAGGATGAAGGCTATGGAGGTGTGAGGGAAGTGGCAATGGTGAAGAGGGTGAAATAGGACACGGGACTTGTAGGTTTGGGTGTGGGAAAGAGGGACAAGTGTGTAAGAGTGAGTAGGTGTGTGGAAGGGTGAGAGAAAATAGGAAGATTTTTTGGGTGTATGAGGTGGCAGTTTTGTAGTCGGCCATAAACTTCATGTAAAATCACCCTTGACTTCAAAATTTTTGAAACAATTATGAAAAATACTTCAGCTCACGAGCTACATTTTCGTTTTTGGACACATCCTCAAATTCGGATCAAAAGAAGGTGCCAAAATTCGAGTAAAAAGCTGTCCCTGCAACACCTAATAAGGCTTGAAGTGGGCCACTATTTTATTCTTTTTCCTTTGTAGCCTTCCAAGTGAGCTCCCCATACATCAACCATGACCTAATATTGCCAAGAATCTTGCACACATGTATGGTATATGATAAGTATCAAATATCATATATACTTGTGGGGTAAGAAGATAGGCTAGCTAATCATGAAAAATGGACACATGGGATGCATGGTGGCAAAAAATATTTAAAATAAAAGGAGGAAAATCATGAGAGAAAGGACCCTCAATTATTCTCTACTTTGAGTGATTTATGGAATTTATTTGAAGGTGAAATATATGTACTTGTGAATATTTAACTGGGAGGGATGGAAAAAAATATGACGTAGCTGATAAGGTTATTGGTGAATTTTTACGATGAAGTCACATAAAGGTTTTTCAAGGCTTGTGTGAGTAGAGCTAAAGGGATAGAATGATAGTAAAATATGTATAAGGAATGACACGTGATGGAAGCTAGCATACTTAAGCTTGATAACGTACACCTAAGAATTTATATTTATATAAATAATTTTTTTTAAAAAAAAACCCTTTATACTTAGGTCCTTTATTTGATAGAAAATATTTACATGTAAAGAGGACTGTAATATTATAGTTTTTTTTTTCTCCTAACACAATGACTCGCTTAATGTTTTGATTAAAAAAATGTGATAAAAACCCTAAACGCACGCACACTATTACAATGAAAAAGCGAGCCTAGTCATTGTGCTAGGGTGTTTTTGTGGGGTGAAGTGGCTTCTTGAAATATTTTATGAGAGCCGAAAAAACGGCTATCATTTAGCCCTCCCCTAGATGATGGTACATTCATGTACCATCAAAAGGCATACCTTCCAATGAGAGTGTTTTTCGATCCTTCGTGATATTTGGTGCCTTGATCGAATCTTCATCTTGTAGTACCAAGCTCAAAGACTTACATGGAATTGTAGTTGTTCGTTGCTCTTGTAGATCCTCTGGTAGAACTCGACTCAAGTAAGGCTTTAATCGATACCCATTCACCTTCTTGGGGTGCTCCTTGCCATCCAAATCCATGAGTTGATAGTAGCGTGAATAGCAGGCCTTCTTTACAATGTAGGGATCCTGCCATCTAGTAATGAACTTCACATCAAAGCGATTGTCAAGGCGATTATCGTACCTTAGTACCAAATCTCCTTCCTTGATCCCTTTGTCTTTCACCTTTTTGTCGAGCTTGTCCTTTATTTACGTAGCCTTTCTTTTATAGCACTCATAAGCCGCCTCCCGTTTCCATTCTAGTTCTGCGAGGGTGAGAAGGCTATCTTCCCATGCTGCTTCTTCGCCTTGTGCCACCTTTCCATGAAGTTGCATCGTCTAAATGTTGAGCTCAATCGGTTGCAAAGCCACTTGACCATAGGCTAGGTGGAAGGGTGTGAACTCTATTGCTTCCTTGTAGGTAGTCCGATAGGCCCACAATGCTCCATCCAAGAAATCATCCCATAGCTTTGTCTTGTTCTTTACCATCTTCTGGATGATTCCTGCAATGATGCCATTAGCCTTCTCTACCAAACCATTTGACTGAGGATAGTAGGGTGTGCTATGCCGATGTAGAATATGAAGCTCATCACAAACTTCTGTGAGCAAGCCCTTCCTAAATCCTGGACCATTATCAAAAACAATCTCCAAAGGTGTGCCAAATCTGCAACAAATGTGAGTGTACACAAAGTTGCTAATTGTCCTCTCATTTACTCTTGCCACACTTTGAGCTTCTACCCACCTAGGCATGTAGTCTATGGCCACCAAGATATACAATTTTTCATTTTTAGTCCTAGGCAATGGACCCATAGCATCAATGCCCCATTTTTCAAACGGACCATTTGTAAGGACTAATTGACGTGGACCATGTATCAAACACTTGTTTCCATTAATCTGACAATTGTGGTAGCTTTTACACCAATGTTGAACATCAATGTGCAAGCTTGGCCAAACATACCCGGCAAGCAAAATCTTTTTTGCAGTGAGTTCCTGTGCAAAATGACCACCACACGTTTCCTCATGCAAACCTTCAAGAATGGCTGGAATCTCCTTGGTTGTTGGTATTCTCCTACAAACTTGATCTTTTTCCCTTTGGTAGAGGGCACCTTCCAAAAACAAATACAAACTCGCCTTCTTAATGAGCTTCCGCTTTTGAGCCTTTGTGAAGCCCTCTGGAAACTCGCCCTCTAAAATGTAGCTCACAATGGGAGCCAATGACTCCATCCCCTGGTACCTTGGTTGCTTTATCATTGTTGCTGCCTTGATGACCTACACTTCACTCTCAACACATGCAACTGCTTTTTGGGCAAGCAAATCATCATCTTCATTTTGTTTCCTAGGAATATAATACAATTGTACTTCTTCAAACTGATTGAAGAGTTTATGTATGGCATGAACCTTTTGCCTTAACCTTTCACTCTTACAAGCCCAAATACCTAGAATTTGCTTCACGATGAGAAGTGCATCCCCTTTTACCATGAGATGATGTATCTTTTGAGCAACACACATTCGCAAACCATGGATTAGTATGTCGTACTCTGCTTCATTGTTGCTCGTGGAACCGGGCAAATTCACATGCTCTTTCATAAAAACCTCACCATTTGAATCAAGCAACACAAGCCCTCCCCCTGCTTTTCCTGTAGCCTTCTTAAATGCTCCATCAAAGAACAAGATGAATGCATTAGGTAAATTCCTTGGTGGTGGTAAGGGTAGGGTTTTCACTTCACGCACCTTGATGTCCCTTTCATGCACTCTATAGGTGACAATCCCTGCTAATTGTGCACGTACACTATCTTCTACTCTGAAAGAGTATTGGAACTCTTGCATTTCCATGATCCATTTTGAAATCCTGGGACTTAGTGTCATTTGAGATGATACCCAAGGGAACAAGTTTTCAGCAGTGATTATGATAAAGGGTTTTGGTAGGAGGTAGGATCTAAACTTTCTCACTGCAAAGACAAGAGAAAGCATCATAGATTCTGCTTCTGTGTAATCCTTTTCAAGTGCATTCATGACCTAGTAAAGTAGACAGGCCGCATCCTAGTGCTATGAGGATCTTGCTGCAACAATACCGCACCCAATGTCTCTTTACCCACACTTGAGCTAACAAAGAATGTAAACTCCCAACGTGGAGGCATGAGCATTGGTAGTTCCACCAAAACCATTTTTATACAAGAAAAGTACTCTTCAAGCTCATTAGACCATGCAAACTCTACATGTTGTGTCAACTTTTGGAGGGGGTGAAGTAACTCCTATGCCAAGTGAATGAAGCGTGACATGTACTTCACCTTTTAAATAAATGAAATTACCTCCTTAAGACTCTTTTGTGATGGTAGCTCAATGAGAGCTTGTGCCTTTGTTGGATCTACCTCAATGCCTTTGGAAGAAACCTTGTGACCAAGAAAGATCACTTCATCCTCACCTATGTGGCACTTGTCGGGATTAAGTTGACCTCCCATATCATATAGGTTCTTCAAGCCTTCTTCTACCTTCTATAGATGCAATGATTTAGAGCTATAGATGCAAAAATCATCTATGAATACTCTAATAGACTTCCCAAAGAATGCTTGAAACACCATATTCATGAATCGTTGAAACGTTCCTGGAGCATTTGTCAAACCAAACGGCATGACTCTAAAAGCAAAACAACCTCAAGGAGTGATGAAGGTTGTTTTTAATTGATCCTCCAATGAAATACCTATTTGAAAGTAACCAGAGTAGCCATCACATACCTTGTACTTTTCTTTACCTGCTACCTCATTAAGAATCTCATCTTGAAATGGGAGGGGAAAGTGATCCCCTTTTGTTGCCTTGTTGAGTGGACGATAATCGACACATACCCTCCACTTGCCATTCTTTTTTGCAGTGACCACAACTAGAGAGACCCACTCAGAATGCTCTACGGGGTAGATGAACCCTGCTGCTAGAAGCTTCCTCACCTCTTTGAGAAGTGCTTGCTCTTTGATGACTCCTAATCTTTGTAGCTTTTGTGCTTTAGGTTTGGCCTCTGGCTTTAGCTCGGCTGGCTTTAGCTCGATCTTGTGTTGATGGAATCCACTCCACGTACATCTGTGTAATCTTTAGCAAAAATCCTATGAAACTTTCTTAGCACACTTTTGAATTCCTCTCTTTCCTCCCAAGTAAGAGTCTTTGACAACATACCATCTAGCATTTCTTCATCATGCAAACTTTGGTTCTCCTGGGGGCCTACCTCTTCTAAACCTTGGCAAGATGTCTCTTCGTCATTTGGCCTAAAACTTACACCCATGACTTCAATGGATGACTCCTCCTCCGTAGTGCTACCACTGATTTCTTCTTCTGAGGTGTCATCGGTCCAATCATCCCCACTTTCGCTTTGAGAAGATTCCTCTTAGAGCTCCTCTTGATGTTGCTCCTTCATGTCAAAGACAACCTTCTTGTGATTGTCATTCCTGCAAATCCACTTTCCACTTTCCCAATATTGCAAAGCTCGCATCCTCATTAGCCACGGTCTACCTAGGATAAATGGATAGCCATTTCGCCTTGTAGGCATAACATAGAAATCAACAGCCTTCTTAATGCCGAAAGCTTCCACAGAAACATTCTTACAAATTCCCAAACACCTAGCCTTGCTATTATTTGCCATTTTCACTTTTATTTCAGGTGTCTCATGAATGTGCATGCCCAGTCTCTGCATAAGGTCCTCTGTCATGATGCAAATTTGTGATGTGAGATTTTTTGCTTGAGGTTTTTTGACAAGGCTTTTAAGCCATTGTTTTTGGTTGCCGAGGTTCATGCCGGCAGTGTGTTGGTTGTATATGGTATTGCATATGCTAGAAGGCTATTCTCTACTATTTCTGGGAGTCATTCCCCCTACCCCTTCTCTTCTCTGCTTGTGTGCATGTGTTTCCGGGCGTGTGTACACGTATGTGCCCCCCGAGGTTTTTCGTGCAAAGAGAAAATAGAGAGAGGTTGTGTGAGTGTGGAAGGTTGTGGATTGAGCGGAGCAGAGTGATTGAGTCTGTCTGGTGCATTGCAAGGCGTATGTGAATATGGTTGTGTGAAAGCGATGGTTTTCTTGCGGGTAGTGTTGAGGTTTGAAGGTGAACTCTAGTGGATTGGGGCACTGTGTATACCCTGGTCTATAGTGAGGCATTGCGTTGTGTGCTGGGTGTGTCCCGCTTTTCCCCTCTCCATCTTCTGGTGCCCCCACTGACGAGCTATCTGATGCTTCAATTTGAGGTTCGAAGTGGTGTTTTTTGGCCGACAAAGCGGTTTGCTGATGGTCGAGATGTTTGATGGTCAAGTTTGAAGCTGACAGAGATGGTGGAGCTAGGTTTTGGCCCCATATTTACGGGCATTGAAGATCCGGAGGATTGGTTAGCAGATTTTGAATTATGGCTGTTGTCGATGCGTATGTCGATGGATGCAAAAAGGTTATAGACGGTGCCGTTGTTGATGCGAAGACGAGCCAAGGTGTGGTTCGATGGTTTAAAGAGCATTGATCGAGAATCATGGAAAAGGTTGCAGTCAGTTTTTGGAGCGGTTTCGAGAGGTGATTACATTGGAAAAAGCTGGTGCAAGGCTAAAGGCGGTACACCAGGATGTAAGTAAATATTTCTCTATTTTCATTGAGCAGTTCGAAGCTTGTTGGAAACAGTTAGAGATTGCTACTGGGGTCAAAAGCAATCAATCTTTGAAGTTGTCAAAGCTGTTAGAGTGCTTGCATCCGAGGATTAGAGAAAAGGTTGAAGATGGTGCAGATACCTATGAAGACATGGTCTATCTGGCAAAGATAAAGAGCAAAAAGGTGAAGTGGAAGTTGGATCTGGGTATGCTAAAGCCAGCAGATTATATGCCTGTTGCGGACGTAGCAAAGTGCTCTTGGGTCCAACCAAAGGTGATTCCAATTGTTCAAAATGCAAGGCCTGTGGAGGTAAGACCTATTATTGGTTATGTTCCTTGGAGATTTCCAGTATGTGATGTGCATGTGCCGAGGGTGGAAGAGCTTGTCAACGAGGAGAAGCTCCATGTTGAGGAGGACCAACATGCAAAAGCGGTAGCAGATGTGGAGGTTCCGGTACGGATTGAAGAGGTAAAGCATGTTCTTGTGGAGAGTTTGCATGAAAAGGTAGCAGAATGCAATCGTCGAGATGCAGATAGCGAGGGTTCAGAAGCTGATGAAGAAAGTTTGCAAAACGGTGAAGATGGTCAAGCTTTTGTGGAGCAGCAAGTGGATGCAGATGCTGATACGATGTCAATATATGATGCCGATGGCGATGAAGATACAAGATCGATTAGCTGGGAGACAAGCGAGGAGAATAGAGCAGATGAGTCTACATCCTATGACCAAGAGACGGAATCTGATGAACCCAAACTGGTAAAGGTAAGGCTGTCCTCTTATATGCTTGATGATATGGTAGTAGCGCATGTGCAAGAAGAGCAGGGAATAGAGCAAGCCGAGATGCTTGATGAAAGCCAAGTAGTGCGGTCTACACCTATAGATGATGATATGCAGGTAAAGGTAGTGTGTGGTGCCATGCTAATGGCTGTGCTGATGAAAGTAGTGGTAGAATGTGCCATGGTAGTGCAACAGGTGCACCATTTTGTTAACAGAGATAGCGCAGTAGTGTCTATGGAGGAACTGGAGCTATATGCAGTAGAGAACAAGTTTCTCTCTTCCATAGAGGAGTATGATGCAACGATAGAAGAGGTGATTGAAGACCATTTAATTGAAGCTGAAGAGCAAAAGGTACTGGTTGACCTTGAAGGACCAGTAGAAGAGGAATGGCTCGATGATGTTGGAATTGAGTGTGCTGCCAAAGAGGAGGTTGTGATGCCAAAGACGGTGGAGATTCCAATGCAGTTGACATGTCCAATGGTGGAGAAACGAGAATCTCAAGCATTGACTTTGCTTCCATTATAGGTATGTAAGCTATGGTTGATGCATATGGTGGTAGATGCATCTTTATGGAAAATGATTCAGCAGATGTAGGGGTATATGCTCAAGGCCTCCACTTTATTTGGTTGGGAGGGAGGGTTAGACATGTGTTGGAGCTTGGTGTCAGGTACATGTTTTTTTGATGATGATATGCTTGGTGCTGCTTGGTATGGAATAGACACATTGTAAAGGAATGTATGGAGTACAGAAGGTAGGCTATGGGTAGCCTATACACACAGTGGTCTAGATGCTGAGGTACGGTACTATGGTGAGCAATTACAAATGGGTGGAAGATATCAAAGGTAGGTGTTTGATCCAGGTGGAAGCTATGTGATGCAGGGGGTGGGGTAACCCACTTGAAGGTTTGGTAGTAGGGTGCAATAAAACAATGTACATATGGTTTTAGTTTTCTCATAGTGTGTGCCAGGTTTTGCAGTCAGTAGTGGAATAAAAGCTCTTATGTGGTTGAGCATAAATGCTCAACTAGCAGGTGGGCCATGATGGTGCAACCAATGTATGTGGACTCTAGAAGGTGGCATGGGTAGATATATGCAAGCTAGCAGAAGCATGGCAATGGGTTGGAGCAGCTAGGAAAATCATCGGATGGCAGGTAGCAGCGGAAGTGTATGCCTGATTCGGCTTATAGGCCAAGGAAGGCTCCATGGAGGGCTAATTTGGGTAGCAGATGAAGGAGATTCAAGGTGCATCTTTTGGGTCTAGGAATGAAGAGCTTAAAATGTTGAAGGAGCAGGTCCAGACGGCTCATCAAACCGAGCTACGGAGCCCAAGTTATTGAAGGTTGAAGTTTCAATGCATTGCAGATTCTTGCCGGACAGGGCAGCTGGAAAGAGGTGGTCCAAGAGGAAGTTGAGGTACAGGTATGTAGAGCTCAATTCATGGAGCCTACCCGTCTTTTCAGATTACGGATCGGAGTTATGGTTTGCAAGATACAATCAGTTGAATTATTCTGGAGGCCGGGTCTGAGCCCACTTGCTCGCATTGAAGGGTGCCCCATCTAGCATCTTTTGAGCATCAACAAAGTTCTACAGTAGGGTATGCATCATACGGAGCTAGCAGGAATTGACTGCACGTCAAACGGAGTCCGGAGCAAAAAGTTATAGCAATCGAAAGATTGGGTCCCTTTGTCCGAAATTGGTTGCAGATGCATTGATAGATTTTTGCGTCCTAAGTATGGGGTCTTGGGAAATCATGGAATGCGGTTGGAGCCGGGCATTTTCAAGTCGGCACGGTGAGCTTGCGGCCGGGTTCTACGAGTTGGCAAATGGACCATCAGAGGTCAATGAGCAGGCAGGACAAGGAAGGGGGAACCAAAGTTTGTTTTTTAAAAAAAGAGAAGGGGGTTTTTCCAAAGCCTTGAAGGCTTGAGTTCTGAGGGGCTACCACGTGGCGGGTAATTGCCCCATATGCGGGTCGCGGTCTTCGGATGGTGCTCTATATATACTGGACTGTGGCTCCTCACTTGGTATCGCAAAGGGTGGAGAGAGAGGAGAGCCCGTGAGCTCTTGGCTATGGCGCTTGGGCGTCGGCGCTGTAGGCGCTATGCAGGAGGTAAACGCAGGAGGTTTTGGGCCTCTGGCGGCGGTGCAGAATGGCACGTTGGTGGCGGGGCCATTGTCGGCAGTCCACGTGGTGATGATGTGTCGCCTGGTAGGGGTTGGTTCCCACCCGCGCCCATGAGTGCCTCATTTGGAAATGAAAGGGTATACCCCCCCCACCCCCCCCCCCCATAGCGAGGTCGCTATTGCCTCGACAAGGGAGGGGTTCCGCAGCCAATGATAGGAGGAATGAGGGAGTCACAAAACCGACTAAGGGTCGAGGCCTATCCGGCTAGTAGAGGGCAGCAAAGCAAAGGGAGAACTCAAAGGCCCAAGAATAGGAATCCGGGCAGCCAAATTGAAGGGACAAAGAACCAAGGTGTAGCATGCAACTGTTTCCAAAAATCAAATGTGCCAAGTGGTGGCAACGCAAGTAAATTCTAATTGGAGTTCCAAGTGAAGTGCACGACATGGAAGCTCACCCCATGTTTCTTTTTTGGGTCTCCTAGACACACCCTTATAAAAGGGCCTACGTTCATTTTTGGGGGCTTTTGACCAATGTGAGCTTTTTTGCTTGAGGTTTTTTGCCAAGGCTTTTAAGCCATTTTTTTTTGTTGCCAAGGTTCATGCTGGCGGTGTGTTGGTTGTATATGGTATTGTATATGCTAGAAGGCTATTCTCTACTGTTTCTGGGCGTCATTCCCCCTTCCCCCTTCTCTTCTCTGCTTGTGTGCATGTGTACGCGTATGTGCCGCCCGAGGTTTGTCGTGCAAAGAGAAATAGAGAAAGGTTGTGTGAGTGTGGAAGGTTGTGAATTGAGCGGAGCAGAGTGATTGAGTCTGTATGGTGCATTGCAAGGCGTATGTGCGTATGGTTGTGTGAAAGCGATGGTTTTCTTGCGGGTAGTGTTGAGGTTTGAAGGTGAACTCTAGTGGATTGGGGCACTGTGTATACCCTGGGCTATAGTGAGGCATTGCGTTGTGTGCTGGGTGTGTCCCGCTTTTTCCCTCTCCATCTTCTGCTGCCCCCATTGAAGAGCTATCTGATGCTCCAATTTGAGGTTCAAAGTGGTGTTTTTTGGCCGACAAAGTGGTTGGCTGATGGTCGAGATGTTTGATGGTCAAGTTTGAAGTTGACAGAGATGGTGGAGCTAGGTTTTGGCCCCATATTTACGGGCATTGAAGATCCGGAGGATTGGTTAGCAGATTTTGAATTATGGCTATTGTTGATGCGTATGTCGATGGATGCAAAAAGGTTACAGACGGTGCCGTTGTTGATGCGAAGACGAGCCAAGGTGTGGTTTGATGGTTTAAAGAGCATTGATCGAGAATCATGGCAAAGGTTGCAGTCAGTTTTTGGAGCGGTTTTGAGAGGTGATTACAGCGGAAAAAGCTGGTGCAAGGCTAAAGACGGTACACCAGGATGTAAGTAAAGTTTCTCTATTTTCATTGAGCAGTTCGAAGCTTGTTGGAAACAATTAGAGATTGCTACTGGGGTCAAAAGCAATCAATCTTTGAAGCTGTCAAAGCTGTTAGAGTGCTTGCATCCGAGGATTAGAGAAAAGGTTGAAGATGGTGCAGATACCTATGAAGACAAGGTCTATCTGGCAAAGATAAAGAGAAAAAAGGTGAAGTGGAAGTTGGATCTGGGTATGCTAAAGCCAGCAGATTATATGCCTGTTGCGGACGTAGCGAAGTGCTTATGGGTCCAACCAAAGGTGATTCCAATTGTTCAAAATGCAAGGCCTGTGGAGGTAAGACCTATTATTGGTTATGTTCCTTGGAGATTTCCAGTATGTGATGTGCATGTGCCGAGGGTGGAAGAGCTTGTCAACGAGGAGAAGCTCCATGTTGAGGAGGACCAACATGCAAAAGCGGTAGCAGATGTGGAGGTTCCGGTACGGATTGAAGAGGTAAAGCATGTTCTTGTGGAGAGTTTGCATGAAAAGGTAGCAGAATGCAATCGTCGAGATGCAGATAGCGAGGGTTCAGAAGCTGATGAAGAAATTTTGCAAAACGGTGAAGATGGTCAAGCTTTTGTGGAGCAGCAAGTGGATGCAGATGCTGATACGAAGTCAATATATGATGCCGATGGCGATGAAGATACAAGCTCGATTAGCTGGGAGACAAGCGAGGAGAATAGAGCGGATGAGTCTACATCCTATGACCAAGAGACGGAATCTGATGAACCCAAACTGGTAAAGGTAAGGCTGTCCTCTTATATGCTTGATGATATGGTAGTAGCGCATGTGCAAGAAGAGTAGGGAATAGAGCAAGCCGAGATGCTTGATGAAAGCCAAGTAGTGCGGTCTACACCTATAGATGATGATATGCAGGTAAAGGTAGTGTGTGGTGCCATGCTAATGGCTGTGCTGATGAAAGTAGCGGTAGAATGTGCCATGGTGGTGCAACAGGTGCACCATTTTGTTCACAGAGATAGCGCAGTAGTGTCTATGGAGGAACTCGAGCTAGATGAAGTAGAGAACAAGTTTCTCTCTTCCATAGAGGAGTATGATGCAACGATAGAAGAGGTGATTGAAGACCAGGTAATTGAAGCTGAAGAGCAAAAGGTACTGGTTGACCTTGAAGGACCAGTAGAAGAGGAATGGCTCGATGATGCTGGAATTGAGTGTGCTGCCAAAGAGGAGGTTGTGATGCCAAAGACGGTGGAGATTCCAATGCAGTTGACATGTCCAATGGTGGAGAAACGAGAATCTCAAGCATTGACTTTGCTTCCATTATAGGTATGTAAGCTATGGTTGATGCATATGGTGGTAGATGCATCTTTATGGAAAATGATTCAGCAGATGTAGGGGTATATGCTCAAGGCCTCCACTTTATTTGGTTGGGAGGGAGGGTTAGACATGTGTTGGAGCTTGGTGTCAGGTACATGTTTTTTTGATGATGATATGCTTGGTGCTGCTTGGTATGGAATAGACACATTGTAAAGGAATGTATGGAGTACAGAAGGTAGGCTATGGGTAGCCTATACACACAGTGGTCTAGATGCTGAGGTACGGTACTATGGTGAGCAATTACAAATGGGTGGAAGATATCAAAGGTAGGTGTTTGATCCAGGTGGAAGCTATGTGATGCAGGGGGTGGGGCAACCCACTTGAAGGTTTGGCAGTAGGGTGCAATAAAACAATGTACATATGGTTTTAGTTTTCTCATAGCGTGTGCCAGGTTTTGCAGTCAGTAGTGGAATAAAAGCTCTTATGTGGTTGAGCATAAATGCTCAACTAGCGGGTGGGCCATGTTGGTGCAACCAAAGTATGTTGACTCTAGAAGGTGGCATGGGCGGATATATGGAAGCTAGCAGAAGCATGGCAAAGGGCTGGAGCAGCTAGGAAAATCATCGGATGGCAGGTAGCAGCAGAAGTGTATGCCTGATGCGGCTTATAGGCAAAGGAAGGATCCATGGAGGGTTAATTTGGGTAGCAGATGAAGGAGATGCAAGGTGCAGCTTTTGGGTCCAGGAATGAAGAGATTAAAATGCTGAAGGAGCAGGTCGAGACGACTCACCAAACCGAGCTACGGAGCCCAAGTTATTGAAGGTTGAAGTTTCAATGAATTGCAGATTCTTGCCGGACAGGGCAGCTGGAGACAAGTGGCCCAAGAGGAAGTCGAGGAACATGTATGTAGAGCTCAATTCATGGAGCCTACCCGTGTTTTCAGATTGCGGATCGGAGCTATGGTTTGCAAGATACAGTCAGTTGAATTATTTTCAGAGGCCGGGTCTGAGCCCACTTGCTCGCATTGAAGGGTGCGCCATCTGGCATCTTTTGAGCATCGACGATGTTCTACAGTAGAGTATGCATCATACAGAGCTAGCAAGAATTGACTGCACGTCAAACGGAGTTCGGAGCAAAAAGTTATAGCAATCGGAAGATTGGGTGCCTTTGTCCAAAATTGGTTGCAGATGCATTGATAGATTTTTGCGTCCTAAGTATGGGGTCTTGGGAAATCACGGAATGCGGTTGGAGCCGGGCATTTTCAAGTCGGCAAGGTGAGCTTGCGGCCGGGTTCTACGACTTGGCAAATGGACCATCAGGGGTCGATGAGCAGGCAGGGCAAGGAAGGGGGAACCAAAGCTTGTTTTAAAAACAAAGAGAAGGGGGTTTTTCCAAAGCCTTGAAGGATTGAGTTCTGAGGGGCTGCCACGTGGTGGGAAATTTCCCCATATGCGAGTCACGGGGTTCGGATGGTGCTCCATATATACTGGACCGTGGCTCCTCACTTGGTATCGCAAAGGGTGGAGAGAGAGGAGATCCCGTGAGCTCTTGGCTATGGCGCTTGGGCGTCGGCGCTGTAGGCGCTGTGCAGGAGGTAAACGCCGGCGGTTTTGGGCCTCTGGTGGCGGCACAGAATGATACCTCGTCATCAACTCCAAAATCAAGGCTTCTACAAAGGAAACAATTAGTTATGGCTACTGAAGCCTAGTGTCCATCAAGTCATCGATCAAAAGGAGAAAATACAAAATACGGTCACAGACGGACCAAAGGCAAGGTGGGTTCAATATTCTCTCGTGGAAACTCAATCATAGAGAACGCACACATCTCGAGAACCTCTTCTCATGCAATATAAAGCAAAGGCTACATTAGTCCCTACAAGAGCTGAAGAACCTGTTTTGCAAAGCAATGTTAACATACGACAAGCAAGTCAAGAGGAGCCAAAATATGCCAAACTACTTGACAAAATGGTGGCATCGAGTGACCAAAACAATGGAAGAGGCCTAAATTTTTAGAACTTATGGAATTGAATTTCTTGCCTTGAACAGGTAAGTCCAAGTCGCCATTAAGAATACATGGCTATTAAAAGTTAGAGTCGGGAAGCTAAGCCACTAAATGAGCAAGGTGTTAGTCCCAAAACTTCATGAAATATTTTATGTGGTCTAAGAGCCTTAGCTATTCTAGGTACTACTCAAGCTGGAAGAGCTGAGCATAATTACATTGTGTCGCTCATGCTGGTATAGGTGAGCATAAGAGTCGAAGTCATTTTAGTATATTGGTAATTTAAGGAAGAAGTCCAAAAGACACTCATGCACTCGGCACACTGAGGTAAGAGTGGGAAAGATTTTACATAAAAAATCCTTCTCAAAAACGTGGAAGCTATTGAGACATCCTTTGATGTCACATGTGCTACATTTGTTCCTTGAAGCACCCATCATCTCCATATCTTACACTGCATGCTTTTGTTCGACAAATTCTCATAAGCATATAGAGTGCCCATAATGGGCACTTACATTAGGCACTCTTCTTTTGTTTCTCCCAAGCACTCACCTTGCATGATAGGTACTTCAAGTCCAAATGCTCAACTCCAATAAGAGTGTATACCAAAGGCACTTTTTTCCCATCGGGTTTTTCCCTTTGCTCATCGAGGTTTTAAGACACTAATCTAAAAACCATCATCATCATCAGCTTGTATATATTACTTCTACATCAACAATAAGAAGATGGCTACCCAAATCAATCGACAACGACTTGCAGCAAAAAACTACAGGTCTCCATATGCTTATCAAGAGAACCTTTTATCTCCCAGGTTGCAAACAAAGCTCCATCAAACAATGGCTAGTCAAAGAATGGCCTACAACGACAAGCAATGACAAATTCAAGAAGAGAGTCATCAACAACAATCAAAAGTAGCTCACACAGTGCTTCAACATTGGTGACCTATTGCAGACAACTCAAATTGCACTGGACCTTGAAATCAAATCCATCATAAATTCCACACCACAAAGAAGATCAGTTCTACAAGCTCAGACACATCAACACCCACCCATCTTTACGGCGGCTAAGATTCGCAACAAAGATGCGAACACACAACAAGAAGAAAATTTGCCTCAAAAATCAAAGATCAAATCATGTATCAACAACACAAAAGATATGATCACTCAAGGAAGGGGGGAGCTTCATCAAAAACAATGCACTGCCCACGATGAAGACCAACCTTGAAGACAAACCTGAAGACAACCCTATGACAAAACTGCACAAGGTCGTGTCAAGGGATGACATGATTCCAGAAGGGGGGAATGTTTGAGGACAAATCAAACGGGTGTCCAATTGGTCGAACATGTATCCAGACACCACATTTGTACTCTATTAGTTTTCCGAGCTAGTATAGTAATACTCTATGTAAATCCTGATTCCAGAGTAGTGGATCAATTCCCTGAGTTGTAATGCTATAATGATGTTTGTAAAGATCCATGTGAGTCGTCCATTGCCCATTTAGAATGCCCTAGGTATAAAGGTCAATAACCTTAATGTGAAAAGAAGGATCATCTTTAAAAGAAGAAGGAGCTCTGAAAATGTACACAAAAGCTATGAGCTGCTCCAAACTTGTAATCATTGCAACTAATGATTTGATAATCCGTTTTTTATTCAAAAAATTGAATTTTGTTCCTCTCTCTTTGATCTTTATTTCAAGTGTAAGCATTGGCAGTTTTGTTGAGGCTCGTGACTACGTGTTTGTGAGTTGTAAATGCATATTTGAGTGCTTAAATCATTGTTTATAGTCGTTTTGACCATAGGAGAGTGTTCTTAGACCATAGGATGACCTTTCTGAACTGATTTGTTGCCATTTTTAGGACCTTTTTCATGATGGAACGTGATTTTGGTGCCTTTTTGGATTGCAACCAGATTTGATAGGATAGTGCCCCTAGGTGTCCTTGGCCTCCTCCTAAAGTTTTGTTACATTTCGAGTCCGTTCGAGTGCCAAAATGGTGTGATGACCTAGAGCTGTGAGAAACGACATAGGCAGATTTCCCTGATCATTGAGTGTTGATTTGCTTTTGATCTAGTGTATTTTCTTTTTAAGGTTCATTTCATGATATTAATGATCTCATAGAGTCTCCGTGCCCCATCCGAGTCACTTCCTTGAGTATTGACATTATGTTAATACCGCAAATCTATGTTGCAAACGTCCTCGCGGCGACCCGCTAACACCAAAGTTAGAGACAATCTCAAAACCAAGGGAACTCTAGACCAGGCAATCCACCTTTTTTCTGGAATGGATTGTTTGCCAGCAACAACAACAACGAGAATATTAATCGTCAATCTCGTCGAGGAAGGGGAAGAAAAAAAGGCCTCAAGGAAGACCTCAAGGTGATAGAGCTCAAGGGGATAGAGCCAAAGAAAATCAGACAGATGCTACAATTGAACATCAGGGAGTGAACAAACAATTTTGAGTAATTCAAATCCCATCATAGTATCAAGGTAACCATCCTACCCTAATAATTGATTCTGGGAGTACACATTCTTTCATATCTCTTAGGTGCATCACAAATCTCATTTTGTCTGAACACTCTAATACAGACCTTACAGTGGAATTAAATAAAGGTAGGAAGAGCTAAATCTTCTTCACTGGGTAACTTAAATTTTGATACTTTAAAGTAGAATTAAGCCTCTACGTAATCGGGCCATTATTGAGAACACCTTGTTAAATCGTCAACATATCCTGAGGAAGATGCCACTTGGGAGTGTGATGATGTTACGAGACTAAATTATCTAGATTTCATGTCGAGATGAGGACACCTCGAATTTTTCAAGTGTGAAAGGATGAAAGATCCCCAAATTTTGGGTCTCTTTTGAAAATAAGAAAAACACATTCTAATGTCCATTTTGTCAAATTTTGATTTAACATACTTGATTGACAGTATTGTAAGGTCCTAAAGTAAAAATCAAGGTCGTTTTTATGTTCCAATAGGTCAGACGATTGTTTGATTCAGTTTTGAGAAAATCCGCTATTTTTAGTTTGTTTATGCTTTTAGGTGTTTTTTTGCGAAAAGCAAAGTCAGATCCTTAGCCTACCTATTCCAAGGAAGATATGGTTCAATTTTATAGAAATCTACTTTTCGTGCTATTTAGCTTTTCATGATTTTTAGTGTTTTTTAGTGAAAATGGAGTCCGCTTTCTAATTCCCCGTGCTTCAATTTTAGATTTGTTTTCCTGTTTACACTATTTTTTGCTTTTTGTGCTTTTCGGCGTTTTTGTTTTTAGGATGACTTAAACATAAAAATATTAATTTTAGTCTCCTTCAGATCTAAAAATGATATCCCAAAATAAAAATGAGACTAAACGGGATTTTTATGGGGATGTTATTTTATAAGAAGGAGTATAGTAAATACGCCACGACAGTACATGAAAGTCATAATTACGTCAAGACATCACGGTGTGGCATAGACTAGTCAAGGTTGGATTAGTTGGCCGGATACTATTCAATTGGTCAGCTTTATTGTAAAAATTGAATGGTAAGTGGGAGAGTTGACCACCAAAAGCCAAGCCATGTTTTTATCAAAGTGCTCAAAAGCTTGCAGCTATTCCTGGTTGAAAAACTACAGCTAGTTTTTGGCTTGGGCATCCCTGTATCTTGTTGCAGTGCCTATAAACTGGCACGGAGTGCTCAGTTTTCAGTGTCGTCTATTGTGTCTACTGTCGCGAGGCATTACTTACCTATTATATGGAGTAGTGCAAGCTCTTCATCACCATCTCCATAAGCTCTTCTCTCTCGTTTGCGGGACATACAAAATTGAAGGTTAGAAGTAGAGAAAGACATACTTGGGGGTGGGGGGAGGGGAGGGGTTGATTTCACTTAAGAAGAGAAAAGAAACACGTTGACTACAATATTGTCCATATAGACAAAATTAAAATGGAAGAGAGAGAGAGAGAGAGAGAGAGAGAGAGAGAGAGAGAGAGAGAGAGAGAGAGAGAGAACTAATCTCACTCAATTAGAGAGAGTGAGGAGAAGCATTCTCACAAATTTTTGATTGCGCATACAAAACTTAGGGACAAAGGAAGCGAGAGAGACATCCAAGCTTATTCATTTAGTGAGACCCGTGAGAAGAAGCATCCTCACTAAATTTTTGACCATGTCTGTGAAGATGTGGGATAGAGAGAGAGAGAGAGAGAGAGAGAGAGAGAGAGAGAGAGAGAGAGAGAGTAAAAGAAAAATGGGGTAGGCATTGACATGGAGAGAGAGAAAGAGAGAGAGGGGGGGGGGGGAAGGAAAACTCACACACTTAGGGGAAGTGAGGAGAAACATTCTCCCTAAGGATTGATCAAGTGGACAAAATTAAAGGTTGGAGGTAGAAATAGAAATACATTGGGAAGGGGGGGGGGAGGGGATTTCACTTAAGAAGAGAAAAGAAACACGTTAACTACAATTTTGTCCATATGGACAAAACTAATACGGAAGAGAGAGAGAGAGAGAGAGAGAGAGAGAGAGAGAGAGAGAGAGAGAGAGAGAGAGAGAGAGAGAGAGAGAGAGAGAGAGAATAACCAATCTCACTAAATTAGGCAAAGTGAGGAGAAGCTTTCTCACAAAGTTTTCACTGCGCATACAAAACTGAGGGATTAAGGGAGGGAGAAAGACTACCAAGCCTATTAACTTAGTGAGACCAGTGAGGAGAAGCATCCTCACTAAATTTTTGACCATTTGTGTGACAATGAGAGAGAGAGAGAGAGAGAGAGAGAGAGAGAGAGAGAGAACTAATCTCACTCAATTAGGCAGAGTGAGAAGAAGCATGCTCACAAAATTTTGATTGCACATACAAAACTTAGGGACAAAGGGAGCGAGAGAGACATCCAAGCTTATTAATTCAGTGAGACCCGTGAGAAGAAGCATCCTCACTAAATTTTTGACCATGTCAATGAAGAGAGAGAGAGAGAGAGAGAGAGAGAGAGAGAGAGAGAGAGAGAGTAAACGAAAAATGGGTAGGCATTGACATGGAGAGAGAGAGAGAGAGAGAGAGAGAGAGAGAGAGAGAGAGAGAGGGGGGGGGGGGGGGGGGGGGGGTGGGGGGGAGGGAAGGAAAAACTCACTCACTTAGGGGAAGTGAGGAGAAACATTCTCCCTAAGGATTGATCAAGTGGATAAAATTAAAGGTTGGAGGTAGAAATAGACATACTTGGGAAGGGGGGGGAGGGGATTTCACTTAAGAAGAGAAAAGAAACACGTTGACTACAATTTTGTCCATATGGACAAAACTAATATGGAAGAGAGAGAGAGAGAGAGAGAGAGAGAGAGAGAGAGAGAGAGAGAGAGAGAGAGAGAGAGAGAGAGAGAGAGAGAGAGAGAGAGAGAGAGAGATAACCAATCTCACTAAATTAGGCAAAGTGAGGAGAAGCTTTCTCACACAGTTTTCATTGTGCATACAAAACTGAGGGATTAAGGGAGAGAGAAAGACTACCAAGCTTATTAACTTAGTGAGACCAGTGAGGAGAAGCATCCTCACTAAATTTTTGACCATTTGTGTGATGATGAGAGAGAGAGAGAGAGAGAGAGAGAGAGAGAGAGAGAGAGAGAGAGAGAGAGAGAGAGAGAGAGAGAGAGAGAGAGAGATAACTAATCTCACTCAATTAGGCAGAATGAGGAGAAGCATTCTCACAAAGTTTTGATTGTGGATAAAAAACTTAGGGATAAAGGGAGTGAGAGAGACAACCAAGCCTATTAACTTAGTGAGACCAGTGAGAAGAAGAATCCTCACTAAATTTTTGACCATATCTGTCAAGATGTGGGATAGAGAGAGAGACATGGAGAGAGAGAGAGTAAAGAAAAATGGGGTAGGCATTGGGGAGAGAGAGAGAGAGAGAGAGAGAGAGAGAGAGAGAGAGAGAGAGAGAGAGAGAGAGGGGAGGGGAAGGAAAAACTCATTCGCTTAGGGAAAGTGAGGAGAAACATCCTCCCTAAGGATTGATCAAGTGGATAAAATTAAATGTTGGAAGTAGAAATAGACATACTTGGGGGGGCGGGGAGGGGGGTTCACTTAATAAGAGAAAAGAAACAGGTTGACTACAATTTTGTCCATATGGACAAAAACTAATATATATATATATATATATATATATATATATATATATATATAGATATATATATATATATATATATATATAGAGAGAGAGAGAGAGAGAGAGAGAGAACGAGAGATAACCAATCTCACTAAATAAGGCAAAGTGAGGAAAATCTTTCTGACAAAGTTTTCATTCATTAGGAAATTTCAGAGGTCATTTGGAGGGCCATATGAAGAGAGAGAAAAATAGAGCGCGTCCAATGAGCATGAAGGCTACGTTACGTAGGAAAGTACGTGGAAAGACTCAAAAAATAGGAAAATAGCATAAAACTTTCACGAAACTAGGATTGTAGCATAGTAATTTCCTTCCTTTTACCGAGCTTTTAGGTGCTTGCATGTGGTCCCACTTCTGATATTCTCTTATGGTCATTAACGTACTGGAGGGTGACCATTAAGCCCGCACAAGATATTGGAATTCTAAAACACTTTCCCTCCATTAGAATGCTTTCAAAGTGAATCTCCCTCCACTAAAGCTTTTCTCTGAGAGTTATGGCGTCCACGTCTTCTCGCCCAAGAGCCTCCAGGTGTTTACTGTCTCTCACACCAACAACCAACAACTGCACTTTGCCTAGAAGGCCAAGTAGTAGCATATCCTCAATTACAATACCAGCTTCAATAAGTGCAGAGAACCAATGGGTTGGACAAAGGATAAACAAAGGTTCATGGGTCCTCATGCAACCAAGAAGACCCAAGAGGTCTAGTGGTATCAACGTTTACCGCTCAGCATGGAAGGCCAGGGTGTTGGATTTCAAAGTTGAAATCGGCAAAAGATCTGTAAAGGAAGTTCTTGTTCAGCATGTGTTTACCCATCCAGAGGTGATAGCAAACGGTGGAAATGTATCAGATATACATCAACCACGTTGCAATTGTAAGTACTCTTGACATGTGAACTTACTGATACTCTCATTATAACTTTTCTTATATATTTTGCAATGTTTATCCCGCTTGTTATGAGTAATGTCTCCATTCTTCACAGCTCAATTACATTAGATTTGTCATTTGTACTTATTGATACTCTTAGTTTAACTCTTCTTATATATATTGCAGATGTTTATCCCTCTTCTTATGAGCAATGGGAACCTGTGGAGTGCATAATAGGCCTCTTCCATGTTGTTCATGCCCACATTGGTTCTCTACAGTACTTAGAGAGGAGCAGCAAAAGACTGGCTGATGAGGGAATCTTTTTTTATGACCACTTTTACCAACTCAGCTCAGGGAATAAGAATGGCATGTTGGTGAAAGTGCCTCTACCAACCGATTGGAACACTGTGGACTGGCCAGTTCCCGAGGAAACAATGGTGGAGGCAAAGCGAAGTAAGATCTACAAGGATATACAAAGGTCTCTACGTAGCTCTATTCCTACCAAACTGGTTAGAATTGCAAACTTTTGTCCTGTTGCACTCTTCATAGAGCTGTTTCATAGCTACAACATCCGAGTTACAAAAACTATGTTCATGTGCAAGTCATTTCAGCAATCATCGTGTGACAAACTTCTTGACAAAGGATGGTATGCAAAGGAAGAGATTGGTTTACGGTGCGAGGTCGCGCTTGATACTCTAGTTGTCAAGTACATGATTGCAAGCCAATCACTGTTACTCTCATTTTGGTATATGCGATCACAAATGCTAAATGGTAAGTACATTCCTATGGACCAGGTTTCTGCAGGTTTGGAAGATAATCCTACTGTGGATGTGGAAGTGATTGATAAAGAGCATGGCCTACTATTGGTGGTTACAATAAGGGAGCTATGCAGTCTTCAGCATTTGTGAAATGACATCATTGAAGAGTCAATGGACAAGGACCTATCAGATTTTTCCTTTTTCCTAGCTGGCCGTAAGGTGATGCGGCGAAGGGAAAAAGATATTTTGTGCAAAGAGTTGGATGGTCGGGTTGAAGTAGTGTCAATGTAACAGATATTCTTGTGAACCCAAGTGTATACAAATGACTTTCAAGACATGAAGTTTATTGATCTCATTTTTCAATTGTGCCCTGTGAAAAAGTGTGCTTGAAATACATTTCTTTACCACGTCAAATCTCTCTCTCTCTCTCTCTCTCTCTCTCTCTCTCTCTCTCTCTCTCTATATATATATATATATATATATATATATATATATATGTTAGACAAGACAAAGACATGATAGAAGAATCATCTTAATTCATTAGAAAGTACAAACTCGTTCGTGAACAATGGACTGAGATACAATTTTTGTAAGTATGGAATCAGAATGTCTTCAAGGTAAAAATCGAAGGAATGCCCCTCGAAAGAAGGTGGTGAGATAGTTGTTCCCGGCGGATTTAGTTCTCCCTTTTCAGGAGTATCATCAACTAGTAGTGTATTAGTTGCATCAAAGGGTACACCGATTTGGCTAAACGGTTTGTACAAAAGAGGTAAGCATGGTTTTTTAGGGTGGTAGTGGCCCTCAACGGTAACGCATTTTCTTTGATCATACAAAAAGGCAAAATCTGACGTGTGAGCTTGGCATACACTGCAAACTATTGCAACTAGTGGCGACAAGTTTTGCCTTTGCATTGAAGACCGTATGGCAACTCTGAAGCGCGGAAGAAGAAACTGAATAAATTCCTTGGTTTCTGGACGAACCACGACTCGACAAGTTCCCATCCGAAACGTTTGCAAATCCTCAAAGGGTCCTTTGTCACCGAGAGGCACCCGCATCAGCAGCAATCCATTGACGTCCAAGATAATCAACCTCTGTAAAAGTTGACAAGTACATATAAGTAGTTAGAAGCTGAACATATTTTGTCATACTTGAATAGACATTACCGGAACAACCGTATCTACAGGTAGCAAGGGTCCATACTGGGTCTCTGTAGTGTTCATGTCGTTGTTGCTCTCCTCCGCTTTATCTTCATAGTCATCATTCACATCTTCATCAGGGGTCTCCCCCATGGCTCTTTCTGCCTCATTCAAGGTTTCTTCCAAGGTCTTTTCATCTCCCTCGGTTGATCGGCTTGCCTCATACATCCTTGCCTGATCCATATCATTTTGCTCATCCCTAGGCCTGCTTTCCTCATCCATATCCTTTTGCTCATCTATAGGCCTGCTTTCCTCATCTTGGGTTTCAGCCATAGGCTCTTTTGGCTCCTCCACTGGCTAACTTGGCTCTTTCATTGTCTCCTCCGGTTGTACCTTAGCACCTTCCATATGCTCATTTGACCTTTCCTCATCCTCGGCTCTTTCATCTTCTGCTGATATGACCCCCTCGGCCCGTTGTGATTCCACTGTATCGGATGTAGGGGTTTGTCGTGGTGGCACGTCATGTTTTGTAAGATCAATAGTGCGCTCATCCAAGCCGCTATCTTCAAGCTCTCTAGGGCTAGACATAGTAAGCAGGTGTTGTATTAAACTTACCCGGTATCTTTGCAAATAATCATATGTGTAGTTTTTTAAAGCACTCTGCAAAATTGAAAGACCACATGGTGAGAATTCTTTTATAGACTAAACCAAAACTAACTGAATGCATTGCCAAATGGGTACCTTAGTCATGAAAGGTTTTAATGCAAAGTAGCTTTGCAGGACATATTCTGCATGGAGAAGACATCTCCAGCCGCAAGAATTCCCATCGGTTTGATTTGGGACAGGTACTTCTTTGATTGGGGCCTTGTATAGTTCATACCTTCCACATAGCTTGCCATAGGCAAGCAACAACCTCTTTATACAACTGCACAAAGCAATGTCAAGATGTTAGCATGAGGCTTCAAATTTACATGGATATCTATAAGAAACACTTTCTGATACAAAACACTTACAGCCTAATTTCAGGGTGGGTTCCTTTTATTGAATTGAACACCCACACTGCTGGTTGGTCAACATCAAGGCATATGAGACTCCAGTGATGGTTGTTCTCATATGGAAAGATGATCACAGTAACTTCCAGCATAGCACAGTGGAGAAACCAACTCTCAAAGGTCCCAGATGGACTGTTCTTTTGTCTAATAATTACTGACATTTGTGGATCAAGGAGAAACACCTCTGTGTGAGTGTGCAGTGGGAGTTGACTTTTGATCAGGCTGCAGAGACTCTACCTGAGTTAGCAAACCTATTATCTGAGTTTTCAAAGCTAGCAAGATAGTAACACTTACTTAAGACAAGCATAGATAATTGTGTCTGAAATCTGAGCATCTGGATTCTGCAATAAATTAATGTCCACTTTTTCCAGAGCTAGCTTTCTGGCTCCATCTACAAATGGTATCTCTGCAAGCAAACCGTTCTTCATTGAAAGTAGAGTTTCTTGATTGCTTGCCTCTATAGACAGGGTAACATTGCACTCTGTTTGCCTCTGGGACTCCACTGCTACTTTTGCTTTCTCCTTAAGCTCTGCTTCCCTCATGTCCTCTGTTTGGCGAGCAATAGTCTCTGCCCTTGCCCTTGTATTCACATCATGTGTGACATCTACAATTGTGAGTTGTGGCACTAGCTCCGGGGGGTATAACAAAATTTACCTCATTTTCTTATCCTTGCAGACATTGGGGACCAGCAGTTTGTCATACCTCCACCTTATTCTTTTCAGTGTCTCACTATCTTTGTCCATTATAGTAACCCTGTGGGCATGGGCTGCAACAATGGTCATGTCACTGAAGTACTCCAGTAGGAAGTCCTCTGCTGCTTCCTGTAGAGCCATTAATGCCACCACCTTCCACCTTTTGGTGCCCCAGGTAGCTTCATCACATATGGACCTC